>NC_135897.1:47149700-47466981 GCF_964194155.1 Cetorhinus maximus | reverse complement strand
ACCGTCTTCGTCTCCGTGCTCACTTCTTTGGGCAGGAGTCCTCTCCCCGTTCAACGGATCCTTTTACCCACCTCCAATATTCTCCCTCCACCTGGACCCCTCCCTCTGGATTCTTACCTTCTCTTGATCTTTTCATTGAGAATTGTTGGCGTGACATTAGTCATCTCAATTTCTCTGCTCCTCTCATCCATTCTAATCTGTCTCTCTCTGAACTTACTGCACTCCGTTCTCTCAGGTCCAACCCCAACATTGTCATCAAACCCGCTGACAAGGGTGGTGCTGTTGTTGTCTGGTGCACTGACCTCTACCTCGCGGAGGCTGAGCGTCAACTCGCAGACACTTCCTCCTACCTCTCCCTGGACCATGACCCCACCACTGAACATCAAGCCATTGTTTCCAGGACTGTCACTGACCCCATCTCCTCTGGAGATCTTCCTCCCACAGCTTCCAACCTGATAGTCGCCCAACCTCGAACGGCCCGCTTCTACCTCCTACCCAAAATCCACAAACAGAACTGTCCCGGCAGACCCATCGTGTCAGCCTGCTCCTACCCCACGGAACTCATTTCTCGTTATCTTGACTCCCTCCTCTCTCCCCTTGTCCAGTCCCTTCCCACCTACATCCGTGATTCCTCTGACACCTTACGTCACATGAACAATTTCCAGTTCCCTGGCCCCAACCGCCTCCTCTTCACCATGGACGTCCAATCCCTCTACACTTCCATCCCCCACCAGGATGGTCTGAGGGCCCTTAGTTTCTTCCTCGAACAGAGGCCTGAACAATCCCCATCCACCACTACTCTCCTCTGGCTGGCTGAACTTGTTCTCACACTGAACAATTTCTCCTTTGACTCCTCTCACTTCCTCTAAATAAAAGGTGTGGCTATGGGTACCCGCATGGGCCCCAGCTATGCCTGTCTCTTAATGGGGTATGTGGAACATTCCTTGTTCCAGTCCTACTCCGGCCCCCTCCCACAACTCTTTCTCCAGTACATCGATGATTACTTCAGTGCTGCTTCATGCTCTCGTCAGGACCTGGAAAAATTTATTAATTTTGCTTCCAATCTCCACCCCTCCATCATTTTCACATGGTCCATCTCTGACACTTCCCTTCCCTTCCTTGACCTCTCTGTCTCAATTTCTGGTGATAGACTGTCCACCAATATCCATTACAAGCTTACCGACTCCCACAGCTACCTCGACTACAGCTCCTCACACCCCGCTTCCTGTAAGGACTCCATCCCATTCTCTCAGTTCCTTCGCCTCCATCGCATCTGTTCTGATGATGATACCTTCAAACACAGTTCCTCTGACATGTCCTCCTTCTTCCTTAACCGAGGTTTTCCACCCACAGTCATTGACAGGGCCCTCAACCGTGTCCGGCCCATCTCCCGCGCATCCGCCCTTACGCCTTCTCCTCCCTCCCAGAAACATGATAGGGTCCCTCTTCTCCTCACTTATCACCCCACCAGCCTCCGCATTCAAAGGATTACAGCCTTCAGGGTCACATGAAGTGCAGCCACCCCACCGCCCCCAGCAGACCCTACTGCAATGAGAGTGCTTTGAACAGGCACTTGGATCTGCAAGAGTTCTGGCAGGTGCTGAAAGCCTCAGGCAGCGCACTCTGCGACTGCATCCATTTGTTTACACAGCAGAGCAAACATCCAGTGAGGAAATAAGATTTTTTTAAGGGGGGGGTGGGGGTTCCCAGCTCGGAACCTGCCAGCTGCAAAGTTTAGCTGTTCTGTTGACAATAAACATCTGCAGTTTGTCCCATTGCCCCCTTGTTTATTGGGTCATTCTTCAAATGGGATCTCCCACAAATGGGACAAATGAGTTATTGTAAGGAAATCGATTCATGGGATGAATCATGATTAGTCTCACATGAATGCACTGGAGCAGTTAAGGCTCCTGATTCCCTCCATTGTCATTGAAATGCTCCCAACATGTCTCAGCTGTTCCTCCTTCTTCATCAGGGAATACAGATTTCAGTTGGGTGCCCCCTCAACCAGCTCACAAGTACAGTGGTCGACTCCTCCCACAAGCCCAGAGAGCCCTCCCCTGCAGAGTTATTTTTTACTATATTTTTTTCAACTGTGACATAGCTTCATGTTGAAAAATGATGATACTGAGGTTCTAATACCAGACCAACTTTGAACCCTCCCTGTGTGACTGTGGAAATCCCTCCCATCGTCCTGGAGGAGCACGATGTTCAGGTTACCTTCCCTCCAATCACTCTCAGTCCCCCCCCCTCTAATCCTTGTTCCCATTGTGATGGTGGCAGAAATTATGTCTTACCCTTTGAACTCTTTGATGTTGATGTACCAATGCACTGTGTAGACCTGTCCCCTCCCCATCTTGATGCCTATTGCACAGTCACATATAGAGACCCCTATTGTACAGTCACATATGAAACCATCAAGTCCCCACCCCTACATTATCTGTTCCCGATCTACAGGCTGCAGATGCCTCCTCTGACTGTGACTGTGCCATCTGTGGCCCAGTACAATGCCAGAAACTCCCTGGACCTACATATGAGGTGGTTACCATGTCCTGCGCATACCATGCTGACACAGGACTGACTGGCCCTCCCTCTCCCTGTACTGGCTCGGACAGTCTTTCCATGGTCAGTCATCTAATTTGTGGCACTTCTCGGACTGTCTTTCCATTCTGGCCCCGACTACCTTTTGTGCTACTGCACTTGACTGTCTTTTCATTCTGGCCCGAAGGATGTTCCCCCACGCCTTACCCCCAGCCCCATCATGTGTCTGTGTGCACCCCTCCCCAGTCTCTGCCCCCTACCTCAGACAATTCTTTGCCCTCCAGCCCCTTTCCTTGCCTCTGTTCTATGTCACACCACCCACCCCTAGACAAGCATTTGCCCTGCAGCCGGTTTCCACCACCCCCCTCATCCCCCGCACCCCACCCTGCCTTACCGCTGATCTGGTATGTTTACCCTTGGCACTGAACCCCCCTTGAGTTCACTCTGCTGTTGTCTGCGTAGCATGGCACGGAGTCAGAGCAGCCATGAGCGCAGCTTGATGAAAGGCAGGCGAGCACACCCCGAAGTCACGAGTAACGTACAGCTCGTCGGGTGCATGTCACATATCCAATTGTGAATAGTACCAGTCTAATTAGACGCTGGCGTGGCCTTTTGATCAGGAGTGGGGGCGTGATTCTGGCAAGCTGCCTTCATAATGAGCATTCATGATATTCAAACACCATTCCCGACAAGGCGCGGTGGGAGACGCCAGCGTAAAACAGATTTTGCAGCTTCCTCCACATTTTCCGGTCCTGCCCACCCTTTACACCTGCTGCTGGTGGGACTGGAAAATCCCGCCCGTAGTTTGTAGAAAGTGAAGAAATGTTTCCATGTTCTGTCAGTGAAGGCCTGTGTCTGCTCGTCTGTCAGCTCACTGGCCCTACTGGTGTTTTTCCTTAATTCTCAGGATGTGGCTCCACTGGCAAGGCCAGCATTTATTGCTCACTTCCAGATAGCCTTAAGAAAGTGGTGATGGTCTTTTTCTTCAATCATTGCACTCCATGTGGTAAATGTAGGGGTGACAGTGTTTCCATGCACCTTTGGAAGTCACAACTTTTGGAGGAGCCACTGAAGAAACCTTGGTGTGTTCCTGCAGTGCATCCTGTAAATAGTACACACTGCAGCAATGTATGTAGGTAGTGGAAAGGACGAATGTTCACATGTTGGATGCATTGCTGATCGAGATGTTTAGAGGCACACCCATCCAGTCAAGTGGCAAGTATTACAGTATATTCTTTACATGCTTGGGGGTAGTAGAGAAGCTTTTGTAAGTCAGGAGTGAACCATTGAATATCCAGTCTCTGACCTGTTCTGGTAGCCAAGCATTTATGTTGCTGATCTACATCAGTTTCTGATCAATGGTGACCAGCCCTGCCCTCAATCACATGACGTTGATGGTAGGGGTTTAGCGATGATAATCTCATTGAGGGTCAGGAGGAGAGGGTAATGATCTCTCTTGTTGAAGATGGTCATTGCTCCACCTCACCTCTCAAGCCATGAGTGGAAAAACAAGTGAAACTGCTTATGTGTGTGACTGGCATAATGTGACATCTTTACCAAAACTGGCTCAAATATCAAAGGCCATCATATATCAAATGCACATTGCAAAGGGTTTGGGCTGATTGCCAGTTGTCAGGCATACCATTTCTGGAATCTATTTGTGCTGTATTAGTCATGTTCAAATGCAAAAGAAATCTGATAATTGTATTCAGCCATTCGCTAATCATTCAGTTGTTTTCTCTCATGTGAAGCAGCTTCTTAACTTTAAATTGGGTTGTAATGTAACATGGGTCCTGGTTTTAATTCAGGAAGGATTTTGATTTGGTGATAGCAAAATGAATGTGAAGCTTAGCTGCTGCTCCAGAAATGAGAGCTGGGTTATTATAACTGCCAGGCCCGGGTTCAATATCACCAGCTGGCTTTCCACCCATTCCGGTCTGTGCGCGCAATACATTAAGGTAAAGTTTTGCTAGTGAAGGTGCTTTACAGTGGTGCTGTCTGTAAACCACACCTGCCAGCGCAATACCAATATTCTTTGTGATGCAATGGGTATTCCTGAAGCTCAGGTGCTTTGCCATTCATATTGCTGTAGAGGAGAGATTGTCAGAACTTGGCACATATAAACTCCAACAACTCTTCTCATTCAAAAAGATGGAATAATAGTACAGCAGAAAATTAAAATTTTACTTCTAGCAGTTAATTTAAAGAGATTAAAAAACAATGACTGCTGGAAATCTAAAAGAAAATACAGAAGTCCTAGAATGTGCATTGACAATTTAAAAAGTAGAACAACCTGTCTTTTAATTCTCGGGCCAATTCTGCCAATACCAACACTGCGCGTTTTCCTATCCATTAAAACAGGGCATTAATTCAGAAAATCAATCTTGGCGTTTTTATGATATACATTTCTGAATGGATTTTGTTGCAGTTTGATCTGAAATACCATCTTGCACTCGCGTTTCATTAGAAAATAGCAAATAATATGACAAGAATCCAAGTTGTTCATTTGTTTTTGTTAAACATTTCTGATTAGTTTGAAAGGTTACGTAACTTATTGCCTGAATGGTAATGGTAACATTACCTCAAAGATTAGCGAGTAGTAATGTTGCTTGTTGCTGCTCTGCATTTCAACTGATGTTATTTATTCAGTTACTACTTAGAGGTAATGTCATACTGTGCTGTCAGAGTGTGGTAGAATTTGACTGATAATGGACAAAAGGACCAGGCTGTATTTGTAAGGTTCATCACATTCCACAGAAGAGGATACCTTAGCTCAGTGGTAGCAACCCCACCTCTGAGTCAGAAGGTTATCAAGTCCCACTCCTGATAGTCTCAAAGAACAAAGAGGTTAGTGAGAATATTAAGTTAACGTCCATTAGTTTGCTCATGTAAACTTGGAGAGGCAAGATAAGAATCTAAGAAATAGGAACAGGAGTGGGAATAACCCTCAACTCTGCTTCGCCATTCAATAAAGTCATTGCTGGTTTCAACTCAAACCATTCTCCACCCCCCCTCCCCCTTTCCCCATATCCCTTGATTTCCCTAGAATCCAAAAATGTATCTATATCGACCTTGAATATACTCATGAACTGAGAATCTAGGGAAGAAAATTCTAAAGATTCACAACCCTCTGAACGGAGAAATGTCTACCCTTCTCAGTCTTAAATGGCCACCCCCTTATCCTGAGACTAACACAGGCTCTCAGCATCTACCCTGTTAAATCCTCTCATAGTCATATGTTTCAGGGAGATTAACTCTCATTCTTCTAAACTCCAGAAGGTATAGGTCCATTCTACTCAATCTCTCCTTATAGGACAGTCCTCTCATCCCAGGAATCAATCTAGTTAATCTTTGTTGCATCCCCTCTAATGCATGTATATTCTTCCTTAGGTGTGGAGACCAAAATGGTACACAGTACTCCAGTGGTCACACCAAAGCCCTGTATAATTGTAGCAATACTTCCTTCATCTTGTTTTGCAACCACTTTCAGTAAAAGCCAACATACTATTTGCCTTTTCCTAATTGCTTGTTGTTACCTGCATGTTAACATTCTGGACTGAATCTTGCAGAGGTGATGGGGGTCTCAGCCGCCGGCTGGAGAGCCACTAAGATCCCCCACACTGTCTTTTTTTGACAAGGCCTGCTGCATCTTGTGCCAGTCAGGCACTTGACAGGCCAAAGGTGGAGAGAGCATCCGGCCAATCAGAGGCTGATCGTATTATGATTTTCTACGTGCCCTGTTGCTATTTCCTTAATAATAGATTTCAGCATTTTCCTATTGACAGATGTCAGGTTAACTGGCTTGTAGTGCCCTGTTTTCTCTCTTCCCTTCTTTCTTGAATAGCGGTATTACAATTGCTACCTTCCAATTCTCTGGCACTGGTCCAAAATCTAAAGAATTTTTGAATACCACTGTTGTAGGATGGCTGAGTTGTACAATTAATGATAGAGTTGATCTGCAGCTTGGGTGGAAACATTAAGTTTATTTACAATATACTCAGCAGCAACCACACATGTGCTTTCAACTCCAACTCCATCTCTACACTGAGTGCTGAGGTAGCCCGCGCTACTCTCCTATTGGTAACTACAGATCATGTGATCTTGCCTAACAAAAATTATTCTTAAAGATACATTACACACTAAATAAAACCATAATTACTACAACCACAATCTGTGTATCCATTATCTTTGCACCCATCTCTTTTAAAACCTTTGGATGTAGGCCATCAGATCCAGAGGATTTGTTGGCTTTTAACCCCATTAATTTCTCTGGTACTTTTTCTTTACTAAAATTAATTACCTTAAATTCTGCACATATTAGCCCCTTGGTTGGCCTCTATTTCTGGTATGTGCCTTCTACTGTGAAGACAAACACAAAGGATGGAATCTTACTGCCTTAGTTATTTTTCAAATGTCAGGACCATTTTCAGGTTGTGAACTTGATCACTTTAATAGCCGGCCTTCCGGTTGCTTTTGGCCAAAGCAAGCTAATTAAGACCCTTCTCTGAGCTTCTCGACTAATTAGGAAGAGAGAACAGGTGGGACACACTGATTGTGATATTCCAAAATTCTTTAGATTTTGGAACAGGCCCAGAGAATTGGAAGGTAGCAAACATAACACCGCCATTCAAGAAAGAAGGGAGAGAGAAAACAGGGAACTAATGGCCAGTTAGCCTGACATCAGTCAATAGGAAAATGCTGGAATCTATTATTAAGGAAATAGTAATGGGCACTTAGAAAATCATAATGTCAGAGGAAGGATTTCTGCCTAAAGGGACCACAGCATGTTTCAGAGGAGCTCACCTGGACTTGGATTTTTCTGTGCTGCTGTGCTCATAGAAATGGTGAGGAGACTTGGGCAGGGTGGCCCCTGGATGTCCTACTCTTATCTGAAGGTCCAGTTAAGGGAGCAGAGGGACTGCAATGAGGTGAGCTCTTCTAAGGGCAGGCAGAAGAGGACAGATTCTTCAACCAAGTTGGCATGATAGAATTAGCCAAGGAAGGAAGCAGCTAAAGTGTGGCACCTTTAACCAGGAGACAGTGGAGGTGGACCTTATGAGGACATGCCAGGTAAGTGGCATGACACTGTTGGATGCCAAGCCCAACGCTTCCACTTGCCCAGCATTTTCCTGCACAGCATGCATCAAGTCAACACACCTTACAGCTCCATTCATTCCTCTCTCTGCAGGAACTTCACATCCCCATCTGAGCAGCCAACATTTACAATGTCCCTCACTCTATTGCGTTCTCATACACATGCCTCATAGTAACCATATACAAATGTTGTCTTTCACTCCTCTGAACATACACCATTCCTAACACTCCCATCACCCTGTTTTCTCTCCTTGCAGAAGAAGATATCACACAACTTAGGAAGAGTCAGAGATGCAGAAGTGGGTGATGGTGGTTGGGGGTGCCTCCTGTGACTTTCCCCCTTGCCCACTGGGAAGGGGGTCTTACACCATGAGGATACAGGTGTCAGCAATGACCTGCCATAAGAGCCTGAGCATCTTGAGGCACTGGTGCTCAGACATGTCGGGATAGCTGGTCCTCTGTCTGTAGACCCTCTTTTAGGGAACTTGTCTCTTTCAACATATCCTGGTGGCCAACCACTCTGCCCTCTGTTGAGGGACATGTGGTTGTGGAGCATGCAGCTGGTGATGCTACTGATGTTGCTCCAGTAGCTGGAGCTTGTTACAGTTCAAAGCCATCTGTCCTAAACCCCAGCAGCATGGGAGAGTTCAGTTGCATCAGCAGATCCTATGCTGCTCTGTAGGCTGGCAGCAGGGAAGTGCAGCTGAGGGTGGGTGAAGTGCTAGTCAGGTGAAGTGTTTTTCAGGTATTTGGGACTCACTTGCCAAATAATGATAGCATTCTCTGACAGACAAACAGCCTTTTGAGTCATAGTGTGAAGGAACGCTTTGCTAAGCAGCCTCACAGCCTAGCCATGTCTGCAGCTCTTCAATGCCTTCACAGCTTGTCAGTTTCACTGAGGCATTCCCTCGTGCTGTGCACTCACCTTCTCTAACCTGCCAGGTTGGAGACACAGCAGGAAATTCTTCCCCTGTTGGAAAAAAGGGATTCCACTGGGAAAACCTTCTTAATTTCCTCCATAATGAGTTTAGTTACCTTCTCACATCAGTTATGGGGGTTCCCAACTTCTCCACCAGCTCACCCCTGGGAAAGAATGCATTTTTTCCCAAATTCCCCAACCATCCCAGCTCAAAACCTACCTCCAATGGCCTGGAAAAATCATATGCAAAGTATTTTTAAGGTCTTTGCTATTTCCTTATTCCCCATTATAATTTATTCTATTTTAGCCACTAAGAGACCCATATTTACTTTTGCTACTCTCTTCCTTTTTACATACTTGTAGAAGCTCTTGGATCTGTTTCTATGTTTCTTGCTAGTTTACTCCAATATTATATTTTCTTCATCTTTATCAATGTTTTGCTCATACTTTTCTTGTTTCTAAAACGTTTCCAAACCTCAGAATTACTGCTCTTCTTGAAAATGCTATAAACCTCTTCTTTCAATCTAATATTGTCCTTCATCTCTTCGTGTCCCCAATCATATCAAACCATTTCTCCTGATAGAGAAATGTGAATCAGGTTAGTGATCTATCCACATAAGAAGGCACAGAAACAACTCAGAGCACAATCTGCCTGAGGTACAAAAATTGGTTGCCTGGTGTGCTGTTAAGCACAGAAAAGAAGAGCAAGGTTATAATCCATTAATTGTGAACTATAGCTGCCAGATGATGGCAAACTAATAAATTAAGCAGAGCTTGAAGTTATGAAATGAAAACTTTTTAATAACGTTGGAATTTATAGGAAAATAATCAAAAAAAAGGTTACTGTAGCTCTACCACCAAGCTAACCAAGTATAAAGGCATTTTCTAATCAAGCAAATATTGATTTACTAACTAACTACTCATTCGGCTACCCAAAAGGCTGTTTGTCTATAAAGAATTTCATGATCTAAAGGAACAATGAAAAAATATGTATTTCTACAAGTGCCTTTCATGATCTCAAGATGTCTCATTGTGCTTTACAGCAAATGAAGTATTTTGGAAGTGTAGTCACCATTGTAATGTCAGAAACACGGCAGTCAATTTGCACACATCAATGTGTTAATGACCAGATAATCTGCTGAAGTTGGTTGAGGATAAATGTTGGTCAGGATCCAGGAAAACTCATTTGCTCTTCTTCGAAATAGTGCCATGGGATCTTTTACATCCACCTGAGAGGGTAGATGAGATATTGGTTTTATGTCTTATCTGAAAGACGCCAACTTTGTTGTGGCTGAAGAACCATTGGCATTTATTTTTAAAAAAATACATTTTCATTAATAGTTGATCAGTGCGTTGTTGTGGAGTCTTAATTGCTTAACTTAGTAAAATAATGAGTCCTTTAAACAACCCATTGGCCGTAATCTATTAAGCGCTTAAATTGGATTGTAACTCAACTTGTAACTCAGTGAAATGGACTTGTTATAAAACACTCTCTGACCTGTAATTCTCTTCTTCACCTCCTACTGGCATGTCACTGTAGCAACAGGATAACTTTGGTAACGACACCTATATGCAGTTAACAAAAATTGTTCCGTGCTGTGAGCTGGAATGCAGCCCTGTGGCTGGAATGCTGAAACAAAACTTGTGAAAGGATATTGTGGAAGATGGTTACATGTGGAAACTGAAAAGCATTTGGTTTATTGTCAAGCTAAAGGCCATCAAACTTGGGTGTAGCTAACCTCAATATTTTAAAAAAGGAATTACATAATAACATTTTCTGATAGTTCTGTAATATAACTCCCCTATCTGAATTTCCTAGAATCCTTTCTATTGCAAAGTAAAAACATGCTTATAAATGCAACTTTCTGAATGTCTCATGAATATGAAGCAGTGTGAAATTTGTGAGTGATATTACTCTTTGTTGTGTGGGGTATGCTGCTATAATGATCTTGGGCAAGAAATTGAGCATTACAAGTGCCCTGTGAGCCCCAAAATGGTGCCCAATGCTCGCTGCATTGGACATTGCATTATGGGTGCCACATGTCAAATCTCTCATTTATCTGAACCGAAAGGGATTCTAGTCCCTCCACACCCAGCTGGTTTGTGACCATAAGTAGACAATCAGTATCCTGGGTTCAGTCATGATGCCTTCATTCTGCAGCAGTTCATTATAACTGCTGCATTTGAGCCACCACAGAAAACCAGAGTACACTTTGGTTTTGGTGACAAGGGTTATCCGTTTACCATGTGGCTGATGAATCCGGTGTGCAAACCACGAAAGTGTGCACAGCGTGCATAAAATGGAAGCCATGCTGTCAATACAACTTGGGGCTGAATATTACGGAGGTGCAGATAGCTCGCCGCAATCCCCTGGAAGCAAAGTCAGTGTGGAGACAGTCTACTCCGCACCAGCCCACGCTGCAGCTATAATGCACTGCAGGGTCACTAAACAAGGGCCAAGTGGGACTTCCGCCCCTCATTGGGGAGGGAGACCCTCCTTTGGGAGCTGCCGGCAATACAATTGCTTGGTAGCTCCATCAGTCCCAGCCGTGCCAAGAGCGCATTAGTGGGCACTGCCGGCACTGCAAGTGGAGGAGGAAGGAGGCTCATGGATCCCTGGAGACAAGTAACTCCAGGGTGTTGGGCAGGCAGGGTTGGAGCAGGTTTGCAGCAGGTAGGGGTGTGGGTTTAAGGCTGCAAGCATGTAGGAAGAAATTGGGCGTTTTATCTTAGAGGGGCCACCCAACGATCGGCATAGGGCAGCCCCAGATTGGCAAATGGCAGGCCCCAAAGGTAGAACCCCACCTTCCTTCTTCCCTTTTGAAAAGATTATTTAAAAAATCATCTGCCCACTCCTGCCCAACTGCCCACGCCAAACATTTTATAGCATCGGCAGTATATTACCGGGGTCACAAAAATAGAAAATGCTGGAAAAATGCAGCAGGTCTAGCAGCATCTGTGGAGAGAGAAAAACAGAGTTAACGTTTTGAGTCCATATGACTCTTCTTCAGAGCTGAAGAGAGGTGGAAATGTGATGAAATTTGTAAAGTTTAAAGGGGGTGGAGCAGGTGAAGCTGGATAGAAGACCAGCGATTGACAAAGGAGAGATTGACAAAGATGTCATAGACTGGACAGGACTGTCACTGACCTCATCTCCTCCGGAGATCTTCCCTCCACAGCTTCCAACCTCATAGTTTCCCAACCTCGGCCAGTGCGTTTCTACGTCCTTCCCAAAATGCACAAAGAGGACTGTCCAGGTAGACCGATTGTGTCAGCCTGTTCCTGCTCCAGGAAATCATTTCTCCCTATCTTGACTCCATTCTCTCTCCCCTCCTCCAGTCTCTTCCCACCTACATCTGCGATTCCTCTGATGCCCTACGTCACATCAACAATTTCCAGTTCACTGGCCCTAACTGCCTCCTCTTCACCATGGACGTCTAATCCCTCTACACCTCCATCCCCCACCAGGATGGTCTGAGGGCTCTCCGCTTCTTCCTCGAACAGAGGCCCAAACAATCACCATCCACCACCACTCTCCTCCGCCTGGCTGAACTTGTTCTCTCATTGAACAATTCCTCCTTAAACTTGTCTCACTTCCTCCAAATAAAAGGTGTGGCTATGGGTACCCGCATGGGTCCCAGTTATGCCTGTATCTTTATGAGTATGTGGAACATTCCTTGTTCCAGTCCTACTTAGGCCTCCTCCCACAACACTTTTGTCGATACATTGATGATTGTTTCGGTGCTTCATGCTCTCATCGTGCTTCACTTGCACCTCCTTCAATTTGGTCTACTACGTTCGCTGCTCCCAATGTGGTCTCCTCTACATCGGGGAGACCAAAAGCAGACTGGCCGACTGCTTTGCGAAACGCCTCCGGTCTGTCCGCAAGCATGACCCAAACCTTCCTGTCGCTTGCCATTTAAACACACCATCCTGCTCTCATGCCCACATGTCTGTCCTTGGCCTGCTGCAATGTTCCAGTGAAGCCCAACACAAACTGGAGGAAAAGCATCTCATCTTCCCATTGGGCACTTTATAGCTTTTCAGACTTAACATTGAGTTCAACAACTTCAGACCATAAACTCTCTCCCCTACCTTCACCCCGTTTTTAATCCCCATTTTTCCTACATTCATTTTTATTTTTTACCCATGTATTTTTATTTTTATTCATTTATCTATTGTTTTATCCCCTTTTTATCCCTCCTTCTATCCTTTTTTACCCCACCACCACCATCTCCCCCCACCCCATTCCCAAAATGACCATCTGTTACTTATTCCATGTTGTTCTTTCATACAATGCTACCCTTGCTCTGCTATTATCACATTCTACTTTCTTACCTTACACTACTCCCAGCACCTTTTTTAGCCCTTACCACTACTATTTACACTCCCTTTGTCCTTTAGTTCATGATATCTTTGTCAATCTCTCCTTTGTCCCCACCTATCGCTGGCCTTCTATCCAGCTTCACCTGCTCCACCCCCCTTAAACATTATAAATTTCATTACATTTCCACTTCTCTTCAGCTCTGAAGAAGAGTCATACGGACTTGAAACATTAACTCTGTTTCTCTCTCCACAGATGCTGGTGGACCCGTTGAGTTTTTCCAGCATTTTCTGTTTTTGTTTCAGATTTCCAGCATCCACAGTATTTTGCTTTTATTATCAGGGTCAATTGGCTTGACAACAAGCCTAATTGATCCTGATTATTTATTTAAATATGGCAGGTGGGCTTCCGAGTTCAGCGCCTGACCACCTCCCATATTGTGGGGTTGAGCTTGGGGGTGGGTGGGAAGGTGGTGAGGTGGTGTTCTGACGTGGCAGATGATATGTGCCAGGCAGACCAAATCCACAAGGAAAACTTGGTTATGCTAACACAACGATTTTGTAATTTGTATTTATTATGAGGTCTGTGCACTGAATTCAGAAGTAATAAGTCCACCAAGTCCTTTAGAGATTTTTAAAATTAAATTAAAATATTTATTAACAAAATATAAAAGATTTCAAGCACATACATAATATTACAATTACTTACTACTATAATAACTCCCAAAATTCTTAATTAACCTGACTGCCAGTTATACTCCCTTGAAGGCAACAGCCCAAAATAGATTTTAGATTTAAAACAGACTCAGCAAGTTAACACAATACCCTGGACAGTGGAATTCCAAATGGCTTTTCCCCAACTTCAGTTTCGTTATATAGCTGACTTGTGCACAAATGCTGGAGGCTTGATTAAAACTATTTCATACACTCCTGTTAGATCTTACATGGTCTTCTCTTTCCACATAGCCTTTCATTCTCCTTTATATATATTTCTCTCTTTTTTATGTAAATTCTATTGTTCAAAATGTCTTTGAAACTGTATCTTCCTCATAACATTAAAAACTTTCATGTTGCCAATACTGTCAGTAGCCTTTGGGAAAAATAAATGCATTCCTTAGCCTTGCTTATCTGGCTAGTTGTAAATGGACTAAGATCCCTTTGAAGTCCAAATCTCTTCATTTATCTAAAAATGCTAATTCCCTTCACACCTTATATTCTAAGCCAGCATCCATGTTTACTCATTAGCATGTCAAGCACCTAGCTTCTTTTGATGATTTCAAACTTGCAGTCAGTTTGACTCCAAATGTAATTAAATCACTCACAGGCCCATCTATAATTACCCCCATAAACCTGCTTCACAGTAAACCAGAAAAATATGAAAATTATTATACTTTCATCACAGATGGCCACACAGCCTATTTTGCATGCCCCTTCCCCCACCAAAAACACATCTGGCAGGGGCATGTAAAATGTACCCTGTGATGTGGCAAACCATTGCAATGCTGAAACAATGCTTTCACTGCCTGGACCAATCTGGAGGAGTCCTACAGTACTCAGCAGAGCATGTGTCTAAACTCATGGTGGTCTGCTGCATGTTGCAAAACCTCACCCATCAAGAGGGGACAGCCCTCGCCACCGGTTATATGGTGAGCAGCACAGGTGCAAAAGTATGAGGTGGAATTAAAGGGCCTGAGGAGGATGAGGAAAGGAGGAGACAAACTGGACAGCCTCTTCCTGCCATGGCTGTATGTGAAGAAGTCATCCAAGTACAATAACAGTAATCACAACCCCTGTTCTTCATTTACTGCACCTTAACTTTCCCTCGATTGCTGATCATCACAGCATCCACTTGGCTACAATTCAAAAATAAAACCCACTCCAAAATAAACATTCCAAACCAAATTTATAAAGGAAATCATGCCATGTTGCATACAAAAAGTCAACTAATCACCCTTTTGCATTCCCTTGGTGCTTGTCTTCCATCTGTCTTTGCCTGTCCTAGTGCTTCTAGCAGTGCCACCCCAGTGGTTGCAACATGACTGAATGATGGCTCCTGACTTCCAGTGGGGAAGACTTCAGATAGCCTTGCAGAACAATCTTGAGCACCTCTGGGTTTAGAAGGACCGGCTACTGCCTGCACCATCTTGGCATGAACAGTAACAGTCTGGGCTGGCAGGCTGACAGAAGGAGCACTGGTAAAGTTGGGGACTGAATGCTGCCCTCCTGAGAGAGAACAGCAGGTTTGTGCTATCTGGAACCACTGCCACTACACCAGCACAGCACCCTTAGCAATTCTAATAACTTGTTAGAGGACAGATTACTGGATTACCTTGACACCCTGCAAGCCTCTTTGCAACCTGTAACCCACAGCCATGATGGCAATAAGCTGAGCTTGCATGACCTCAGTCTGAGCTTCCATTGCAGCATTCAAATGATGGGTAGCTGTGCTTGTGCTGTAATGAAAGCTGCTAGAGTGGCCATCTGTTCAGGTCCGCAGTGTGCAAATGGAGTTGGCAACCACTTCCAGGCTGGAAAGAGTGGGCTCCAAGCATTGCACAACACTCTGGGCCAGATTTTAGAGTGGCGATGGAGGCGGGAATGGGGTCAGGAATGACAAAAGTTTAGAATTCTTTGCAGTAATTTCAAATTGTAGTGCCTTCCTGACCTGTGCTATCTTTATGTGGCATTTTATGGGGCTGGGAAGGCGTTGGGTCACGACACTCTATGCACTTCTTCTGAGGTTGAGGTTGGTGTGGGTTTAGGAAGACCTTAAAAAAAAAACCCACCTCTTTGGAAAGTTCATGACCACTGAGGGAAACCTACTGAGGAGTCGGGCTCATTCTGACAGGTAAGCGTTAAATGATTTGACAGCTTCAAATGTCACTATTAGATGCTGTATTGTAATTTAGATGTGTCATCACAGGGCTCTGTCCTGAAAAGGCAAGTTGACCATTACATTGACCAGCATTGTTTAAGTATGAGGTGCATTAGAGCACTT
Organism: Cetorhinus maximus; assembly: GCF_964194155.1. Lineage (NCBI taxonomy): Eukaryota > Metazoa > Chordata > Chondrichthyes > Lamniformes > Cetorhinidae > Cetorhinus > Cetorhinus maximus. The sequence goes on along the minus strand of NC_135897.1, from coordinate 47,451,106 downwards.
TTCCTATTGGTAAAAGTGCCATAATGCATTAAAAACTATAGAAAAATGCACTGGAAAATTCTCTTGCAAGGTTTGGGCCTGTGGTTTGATTGTCCAGAGATCTTTACCTTTGAACAAAATTGCCCTGATGTTGAAAGTTCAAAAAAATCTAACTACCTGCTGCACTCCATTGATTGACAAGTAATCTGCTTTGAAAGGGGAAATACATCATCTGTAGCTTAGAAAAAAAATGGTCATCTGGTTTTCAGTTTCAATGGACTCATTGGCTGACATTTGCAAAGATATGTTTTGTTAGTTGTAGCTATTATGAATGCTTGGCTAAGTTTCAAGAGCTTTAGAGCCACTTATTTTATCAGGGGGTTGTATTCATAGTTTGACAGTTTCAAGAGGTTATTAAAGGATTTTCCGTCCTTGATGTGGTAAGTGAATAAGGTGTGCTTTTGATCACACGAGGGATTTTTTTGGAATGCATTTAATGAATTTGTTTTTTCAAAATTAAGTGTGTTTGAATGACAGCTCTATTTGTCAAACATAAGTACCTGTTAATTTTTTTTCCCCTGATTACTGTTTCTAAAACCTTGCCCACCGCTACAGTTAAACTGACTGGCCTCTGGTCACCATGAATTTCCTTACATCCTTTCTTGAATAAAGGTGTCACATTTGCTGTTTTCCAACCCTCTGCCACCACTCCCATATTTGGGAAAGATTGGAAGATTATGGCTTAATGGAAGAGTGGGTCCTGGCATCCCCTGCCCATGTGTCTAGCCAACGAACAGTACAGTTAGTGCTTGCTAGATACAGGGATCATTCAATAAGCAGGCAGCACACTAGTCTGGTGTTGGTATTGCAATCAATGGGCACAGGTTAATCATGCATCACAATCCCCATGTGTTTTTGGGCACTATCCAAATTAGCCTCCATGATTTCTTCATTACAGATAATGTATATACAGAAGAGACAAGAGGGTAAAATTTCTGTGAAGGTTCTCCCAATCTCCCACAGTAACATTGGTTGTAACCTCAAGCAAAAATACTACTCTGGTAAATTTTATATTGATGTTTATTATTTCCAGTGTATGTGACATTCTATTATTTCACCTTAATCAGAAGGATACCTTAGATGTGTGAAAGAATATTGATGAAGCATGGCCTTTGTAATACCTATTACTGAAAAGCGGTAAAAGGGAGATTAGTTATGAGAACATTTTTACTCAGATAGCTAGCTCACTTTTTCAAATGTCAGGGAAGCCACTTCAATTTTCTGTTTGTTACAATTCCAAAACAATTTGTGATGATGCCCAAATTTGGGGAATAGTGTACATGGCAAAAGAAAATCTTGTTGCACAGGTCCAGTTAGTGGCCAACTGCTGCATGGGAAAATAATGTGACATCTGTATGTACATGTAACTAATAAGAAAATGTGTGCTTGACTGGGTTCCAGTGAAAACCACTGTTCCAATTAAAAGATCATTCAAATATAGTGTAAATTAGCATAGCCTCTTTTTCACCAATAACTTGTTGGCTTGGGTATGCATGAACTTGAGTCTTTCATGCTTTTTAATTGTCTCCTGTGTCTAACCCATTATTGAATGATCCCTGTATCTTTCTATTACACAAATGAAGCATTTTCAAAACAGTAAGGGCAGGTCACCAACATTATCCAGCTGCTTGGTTCAAAACTAATTAAATGTAGACAATGAATACCTGGGAATAATTTACAAGGATGTAATCTAACTGGGAATGTAAATAAAACCATAAAACCATTTGGATCCAAAGATCAGATTACATCCTTTATCTAATGCTCCCTGATTGATTTCTCGGTTTGTATCTGTAACCTAGAAGGACAAGACGCATGGGAATGCCTCCATCTGCAAGTTCCCATCAAAGCTACTCATCATCCTGATTGAAACCGTATGTGTTCTTTCACTGGATCAAAATCCTGGAACTCCCTTTCCAGCGGCACTGTGGGTGTATTTGCACCAGATGGAGTGTAGCGGTTCCAGAAGACGGCTCACCACCACCTTCTCAAGGGCAATTGGGGATGAGCAACAAATGCTGACCGTGCCAGCGATGCCAACATCCCATGAAAGAATAAAAAAAATTAAAATGTGGAAGACGCCAGACTTATTCATTCTAAAGAGTCCCCACTCTTTCAGTTGCTGATGGATCAGCTGGGAGGGATTGAGGTCTTTGCAGTAGCTTGATACATGCTCATATCAAATTGTCAAGCTGTTTTGTGCCCCAATCAATTTTATTTTCCATGACTTCAGTACAAAACAGGCTGTGGGTTTACTATGAGCATATTTGAAACTACTGATGAAGACCAATTTCAGCCCCACTGTATTATTCTAGTAACTCCTGTCTTTCTTTCAGCAATCCTATATTCACAATTTTCCTCTTAGCTCCATTTTGCAATTCACACTTTTCTTATGTTGATTAGAGCTTTGGGGCTAATTTTCACTGTCTAGGTGCAGTGCTACAGAATGCTATTTCTGCAGTAGGTCTACCAGAATATAATGGTTGCCCATTACAGGGAACTTTCCTACGCAGTGCTTATTATATCTGGCAGACTTAACATGGGAGTTATACAACAAAATGTCATATTATTCATTATATTGTGCAGCTTATCATTGAATCATCAAAATGTGCAGAAGGTAGTTCACAACGCAAAGAGACCATATTTCACATGCCTATGCAAAGATATCAAAATATTATCTAATTCAATATGCAGTGTTGATTACTTCCTCGCATTGTATAACTTTACCAAGCCTAATGGATTTTTAAGGCAATTTTAATTATAAATGGCAATTCTAAAATACATAATATACACCTTTCACATAAATTCCCAATGGCAGGTTTCCTGTAGTATTGGGCAGAGAGGCCTGAGACGCACAAACTTAGCAGGAGGCTCATTAGGTTCCTGATCAATATAAAAATTAGGGGCCATCCAGAGGTGGATAAGTTTAGAACAGATGCTATAAAACCCTGGGACCCTTATCTCATATTTTGAGATACTAAGTACCCACCCAGCACAAAGGTCTAACTTTCTATCCATAGCCTTATAGGAAGTTCCCTGATTGTTCCTCTGACCTGGAATGTTTGTATGATTGGCATCTGCTTGCAATTAATGAAAAATGCTGATCAGAAGAGCACATTATAAGATCTGAAGTCTTTTCTTCTGTGTTGCCAACTGAACTGAATAATAAATGCTATATGAACTTGCATTCAGTATAGATAAAATGTGCACACAGGACTTTTAATCATGAATACCTTATACATGAGTACAGCTGGAAAAAGTCACATTCAAGTGTTTTCACCAAATGATATGAAACCCAAGTGTCCAAAACAAATCATGTCACTCCACCCTGTGAACTCCGTGTTTAATGTGTACCCACAACTCCTGGGACATGTTCTCTCTTGTGTTTTGTGTCCCTCCTTGTTGATGAGATGGACTATCATTATTAATCAGGTGGTGTGCACATGTTCAAAGGAGAAAAGCGTATGGTGGTACTAGCAGGGGTTTGAGAAGAAGAGAGAGGGAGATTGTGCTGCATAGAAAACGAAACCTCAGAATGAGCTCTGTAAGCATTTTGTCTTTAACTCTGCAAGAGAGATGAAGAACGGGAGCATAATAAAGTAGAGGAAAAATACGATGTTTTTGAAGAAGGAAGGAGAAAAAGAGAAACAAAATAGTATGAGCAGCTAGACCGTCCCCCAAGCCTGTAGGAATTCAGTAACTTTTTTGCCCTTTGCTCAAATCTGAAATGTCAATATGTTCCTGATTTATAGTAACAGAACTCACTACTTTGATCATGTTTTGTTTTGGGCAAATGAAGGCTGCTGTGAGACTTTTATTTGCACCAAAACCTGATAGAAATGTTGTCCCATAAAAGCTAAAAGAGGAATTTCAACAGGCCAGAGACTGACAATACTCACCCGCTTATTACCACCTTCTTGCATGATACATATGGAAACCTCCATTCCATTCCCAGAAACACCAGCAGTGTTAAAGCCGATGTGTAATCTAATGTCTAACAAGATAATATGTAACACAAGTGCAGGCAGGATTTATGCTATCACATTGGTAAGGCAAGTGCAAGGGGAACTTCAACCTTCAAAAATGGGTATGTTAGGATCAGATGGGATGGGAATATTTTTTAAATCTTAAAGCCAACCCCAAACCACCTTCAACCTTCACCCTCCAACTTCCAGTTTTAATGGAGACAAGATGAAGGGCAGGCGAATAATCCACTTCAAGGTCACAGGTTGGTCATTTAAATATTATAATGAAGCTTCATTCCTCATATTTAATCATTTTTTTCTTTATCTGTTTGTGGGATGTGGTAAAACCAGTATATATTGCCCATCCCTAATTGCTATTGAGAAGATGGTGATGAGCCTGCAGCTTGCCTGGTGTAAGCACTCCCATTGTGCTGTTAGATAGTGAGTTCCAGATTTTCACCCTGTAGGAGAAAGGAAAAATGATATAGTTCCAAGTCAGGATAGTGTGTGGCTTGGAGGGCAATTTGCAGATGGTGGTGTTCCCATGCATCTGCTAAGCTCGTCCCCCTAGGTGGTAGAGCTCGTGGGTTTTGAAGATGCTGTTGAAGGAAGCTTGGCAAATTGCTGCAGTGCAACTTGTTGCACCAGTGGTAAAAGGTGTGAATGTTTAAGGTGATGGGTGGAGTGCTGATCAAGCGAACTGCTTTGTCCTGCATAGTATCGAGCTTTTTGAGTATTACTGAAGCTACACTCATCCAGGCGCGGACAGGATGCCATCATAATCTTCACTTGTGCCTCGTAAATGGTGGAAAGGCTCTAGGGAATCAGGAAATGAGTTACTCCCTGTAGACTTCCCAGTGTCTGACCTGCTCTAGTAGACACAGGATTTATCTGGCTAGTCCAGTTCAATTTCTGGTCAATGGTAACCTCCAGGATGTTGATTGTGTGAAATTTAGCAATGGTAATTGAATGGCTGTTGAATGCCAAAGAGAGGTTGTTGGATTCTCACTTATTAGAGATGGTCATTGTCTGGCATTGGTGTGGTGTAAATGTTACTTGCCACTTATCAATTCAGGCCTGAATGGTGACCTGGTGTTGCAGCATGTGGGCACAGACTGCTTCATTATCTGGGGAGTCACAAATGGTACTGAACACAGTGCAATCATCAGTGAACAACCCCCCACCCCCCCAACTCCCCCACAACCCACCCGACCTAATGTTGGAGGGAAGGGTCTTTAATGAAGCAGCTGAAGATGGTTGGGCCTAGGATATTACACTGAGGACCTTCTGCAGCGATTCCTGGGGCTGAGATGATTGGCTTCCAACCTCAAACTTTCACTGCCCCTCCCAGGGTCACTAACACCTATCCCCCCACCATCCAGGATTGCCTCATATCTCCCTGCCGAGATTGACTCTCGCCCCTGCTCCACTGATTGCCTCCCACTCCCAAGAATTGCCCCTCTCCTGGCCCTCATGATTGACTCACCTCCTCCCCCTTCCAGGATTGCCTCCCCCTCCTGGATCACCAACCCTCACAAAATTCCCTCCAACCCCTGCCAGCTTTACCACGCTTCTCAAGATTGCCTTGAGCCCCACAGATTGCCTCCCCCTCACAATGATTAACTTTCCTCAAGTGTTGGACCCCTCCCCAGTGTAGGAATGGAATCCCCTCCAACTGGGAAAATTATAGAATATGAAAATCCCAAAAACCCATGGACATAAGAACTGTAAAATAAAAGCCAAACCTCAGTACAAATACACAGAGACAAACTATGCAGTAAGGTGTTAATTCGAAATATTGCAACAAGAACTGACACAATTAAGAGACTGGAAAGGAGAGCATTCTCACAACAATGGTGGAAGGCGAACAGCTTCTGCTTGAACAAAAACAAAAATACCTGGAAAAACTCAGCAGGTCTGACAGCATCTGCGGAGAGGAATACAGTTAACATTTCGAGTCCGAATGACACTTCATCAGAACTAAGGAAAAATAGAAAAGAGGTGAAATATAAGCTGGTTTAAGGGGGGGTGGGACAAGTAGAGCTGGATAGAGGGCCAGTGATAGGTGGAGATTGCCAAAAGACGTCATAGACAAAAGGACAAAGAGGTGTTGACGGTGGTGATATTAGCTAAGAAATGTGCTAATGGTGACATTAAGGGTAGAAAGCAGGACGAGCAAGGTACAGATATCCCTAGTGGGGGTGGGGTGGGGGGAAGGGATCGAAATAGGCTAAAAGGTAGAGATAAAACAATGCATGGGAATACATTTAAAAATAATGGAAATAGGTGGGAAAAGAAAAATATATAAAAATTATTGGAAAAAGGGGGATCGGAAAGGGGGTGGGGATGGAGGAGAGAGTTCATGATCTCAAGTTGTTGAACTCAATATTCAGTCCGGAAGGTTGTGAAGTGCCTAGTCAGAAGATGAGGTGCTGTTCTTCCAGTTTATATTGAGCTTCACTGGAATATTGCAGCAGGCCAAGGACGGACATGTGGGCATGAGAGCAGGGTGGTGTGTTGAAATGGCAAGCGACAGGACGGTCTGGGTCATGCTTGCAGACAGGCCGAAGGTGTTCCTCAAAGCGGTCACCCAGTCTGCGTTTGGTCTCTCCAATGTAGAAGAAACCGCATTGGGAGCAGCAAATGCAGTAGACTAAATTGAGGGAAGTGCAAGTGAAATGCTGCTTCACTTGAAAGGAGTGTTTGGGCCCTTGGACGGTGAGGAGAGGGGGAGTAAAGGGGCAGGTGTTGCACCTTCTGCAGTTGCATGGGAAGGTGCCGTGGGAGGAGGTTAAGGTGTAGGGGATGATGGAGGAGTTGTCCAGGGTGTCCCGGAGGGAACGATCCCTGCAGAATGCTGCCAGGGGGGTGAAGGGAAGATGTATTTGGTGGTGGCATCATGCTGGAGTTGGCGGAAATGGTGGAGGATTAACCTTTGAATGCGGAGGCTGGTGGGGTGATAGGTGAGGACAAGGGGGACCCTATCATGGTTCTGGGAAGAAGAGGAAGGTGTGAGGGTGGATGCGCGGGAGATGGGCCGGACACGGTTGAGGGCCCTGCCAACCACCATGGGTGGAAAACCTCGGTTAAGGAAGAAGGAAGACATGTCAGAGGAAATGTTTTTGAAAGTGGCATCATCAGAACAGATGCGACGGAGGCGAAGGAACTGAGAGAATTGGATGGAGTCCTTACAGGAAATGGGGTGTGAGGAGTTGTAGTCAAGGTGGCTGTGGGAGTCGGTAGGCTTGTAATGAATATTGGTGGACAGTCTATCACCAGAAATTGAGACAGAGAGGTCAAGGAAGGGAAGGGAAGTGTCAGAGATGAACCATGTGAAAATGATGGAGGGGTGGAAATTGGAAGCAAAATTAATTAATTTTTCCAGGTCCAGATGAGAGCATGAAGCAGCACTGAAGCAGTCATCGATGTACCAGAGAAGGAGTTTTGGGAGGGAGCCGGAGTAGGACTGGAAGAAGGAATGTTCCACATACCCCATAAAGAGACAGGCATAGCTGGGGCCCATGCAGGTACCCATAGCCACACCTTTTATTTGGAGGAAGTGCGAGGAGTTTAAGGAGAAATTGTTCAGTGAGAGAACAAGTTCAGCCAGACGGAGGAGAGCAGTGGTGGATGGGGATTGTTTGGGCCTCTGTTCGAGGAAGAAGCGGAGAGCCATCAGACCATCCTGGTGGGGGATGGAGGTGTAGAGGGATTGGACATCCATGGTGAAGAGGAGGCGGTTGGGGCCAGGGAACTGGCAATTGTTGATATGATGTAGGGTGTCAGAGGAATCGCGGATGTAGATGGGAAGAGACTGGACAAGGGGAGAGAGAATGGAGTCAAGATAGCAAGAAATGAGTTCATTGGGGCAAGAACAGGCTGACATGATCGGTCTGCCATGATATTTGTGGGTTTTGGGTAGGATGTAGAAGCGGGCCGTCCGAGTTTGGGAGAGATGAGGTTGGAAGCTGTGGAAGGAAGATCTCCAGAGGAGATGAGCTTCTGCCTGATGTAGTTAAAGGACTGAATCATATACATTAGTACAGGACAGCTGCCATCGCATAACTTAATTAAGAAAATGGGGCCATTAGCATAACGGCCCCAGGCGATGACCATTACATTCACTCCTGTCATGGAAGGAGGAAAAGCATTGACATGGCTATCACCTTTGGAGCCAGTGATCCCTCATCTTGGGGTGGGGTCTATTGTTTCCAGTTGTGGAAATAACATGAGAACCAGGTATGTCTACAGCCTTGTCTAGATCAGAGCATGGAATAAACTAAAGGATTACAAGGTGCTAAACACTGGGTGATCCAGCAGGATGGCAACAGGAGATGTGTATGTGATTTTTGCGATATGGATTACCATAAAGGAGGACGAAACCGGAGCGAGGGACTGCAGTGGGAAGCAGGGTCAGAGCTGATTGCGGAAGGGTTTGAACTGAGGCTAGTTAATTTTATTTTTGTATAATTTTGTATTTGTGTTGTCTGAACTAGATTAGAGGTATCTGTATGAGGGACTTAGAGCACTTAATAAAACATTAATCTTTGGTTGAGCCAAACCCTGTGCCTGTGCAATTTGTTCTTTGTAAATCCTAAAGTCCAAGAACCAGTCATAAGGGGAACGGGAGCGGGAACCTCTTACACCCTTCCATCTAAGATTGCATTCCTCTTTTCCAAGATCACCTTCTCCCCAACTCCAGAATCACTTCCCCTTACCTGCAATCACCTATCCCCAACCCCACAATTCCCTGCTACACACAACAGGTTTGTTCCTCCTTGCCTTCTCCCCCACCTAACAGGGTATGTGCACATTCTTTCATTTCTGTACACTATCCCTCTTTAGTTTCTCTAAAAAACATCACTTTCTCTCTCTTTCCTTCACAATCAGGCTCCTTTCTCTCTTTACTTTTATGAATTATGTGAAGATTTTGTTTTCTATGATTCTCTGTCTTCGGATTTCTTTCATGTTGCACACCACTCTGGTTGAGTGGGCTGGCCAATGACACTTTATAACGTGTCATACAGTTCATAAGGGTGATGCAATATGAGTGGATAGAAAGTAATAATTTTAAAAATCTATTATATAATGTTGCAGCTTCCTCTTTTGGAAATTGTAAGTAAAACAGTCATAGAAAATGAGCATGTTGTGTAGAAGAGTGATTTTGTATACTGATTCTTTAAAGATTATAGCAGCTTGTCATAATCAATATTTTTGGAAATTATGGAAAGACATTCCTTATCCAAAAGTAAAATACTGCAGATGCTGGAAATCTGAAATAAAAACAAAAAATGCTGGAAATACTCAACAGGTCAGGCAGCATCTGTGTAGTGAGAAATGGATTTTCTGTTTCAGGTTGATGACCCAGTTCTGTGAAAGGTCATCAACCTGAAATGTTAAAACTGTCTCTCTCTCCACAGATGCTGCCTTACCTACTGAGTATTTCCAGCATTTTTTGTTTTTAGATTATGGCAGTGAAAGCACTGTTACTTATAACAGTTGCAAATTATGAATAAAATTTTCATCCACTGTTCTGTCCTTTCCTCAATGGTCTCACATGTTTTTTCCTCTAATGTGAAAGTTAGTTGCTCTCACAATTGAAAATAGTAGGAGTATGGGCAGCTAGTGTTGTTCAGTTACAGTGTGCTGGCTTGTGCTGTCAATGTCTTCAACTTGAGAACCAGGCCCCGGGAGAGTGGGGTGCAGACAGAACACAAACTGATGTGATTTGGTTGTCTAATGAGAAAAGGTTGAGGAGATTGGGTCTAAACTCATTGGAGTTCAGAAGAATGAAAGGTGATCTTTTTGAAAAACATAGGCCCAAATCTTCCAATGTCTGGATCATCAGAGATTGGATGTAAGTTGGGAGAATCAGGACCTCATTGAAACCACATGCGCTGAAATTGCATGGGAACTTTAAACTTCCAATGGGTTGATTTCACAAGATCCTCCACAAAAGTTTTCGACATTGAGTTCCGGGTCAGAGACTTGGGCCTGTATCCGTGACTCACCTGCACACTTACGGGAATGTTACGCAGTTTAATACCTGTTTAATAGCATTACTCAACTGAGCACAACAACCGGCTTCCCCAATCAACCCTCCGATCTGACTACCGCCACACCCCCCAACCAACTACCTGACTACCTTCCCTGACACCCGACTACCCCCTCACCCCCCCCAGACCGAACTACCACTCACCCACCTCAACCGACCTGACTATTTTCTCCGATGGCCCAACTAACCACCAACCCAACCTGACTATCCCCCCAGCCGAACTACCTACTCACCCACCTCACCCATTCACCCACCTCAGCCACTCACTTACTCACCCATTCACTAACCTACTCACTTACTGAAAGACATAGACCTTTAAAAACTTACCGAAATACAGCAGCTCCTGTTGTGAATAGGGGGTGTGTCCTCCCTTCTTCCAGTGATCTTCTCCATGGATGTTTGCGCTGGCCCTGCAATGCAAAATTGTAAAAGGGTCAGGTCACGGAAATCGTCATGGGCAGTGTCAGTGTGTGCAGCATTGACACTGGCCAAAGGATCTGGGCCATAAGATTCTGAGGGGCTTGACAGGATAAATGCTCATAGGGAATCTAGAATTAGGGAACATTGTCTTATTTTTAAACTGAGATGGGGAGGAATTTCGCCTCTCAGAGGGTCGTTAGTCTTTGAAATTCTCTTCCACGGGGAGCAATGGAGGCTGGGTCACTGAATATGTTCAAGGCTGAGTTGGACGGGTTTTTGATTGACAAGGGAGTCAAGGATTATGGGGGGCAGGCAGGAAAGTGGAGTTAAGGCCACAATCAGATCAGCCATGATCTTATTGAATGGGCTGAATGGCCTACCCCTGCTGCTATTTCTTATGATCTTAAACATGAATGACACAATAATAGTGGGTTGGCAGCAGTGAAATTCTCTAAAACATTCAAGATGCACTTTGCTGTCAGGATAATAAGCACCCACTGCCTTATATTATAGGATGTAAGAGTCAACTACTGTTCTTATTTATAATGTTGCCAGTTGCAAGCTTAAGCAAATTCAAATACAGCATACTTTCTACTAAAGGCATTACTTAATATTTATTAATCTTTAGGCAGATGTTTGCTCATTCTTGACCTTGTCATAGGCTTGGGCGTTCCTCTTGCAGTCTATAGATTTCAAAATGGGATCCGCAGGCCATTGAGACTCTGGAAGGGGATCCTAAGTAGTTTGTGATCTCATCAGATATCTGTTTATCAACTATAAAGCATACCACATGCATATGCTTTTTGACTCACCACTATGGTATTTGTATTCCTGTATGCTATTAAAATATTTTCTGCAATGATTGCACTATTTTCCTTCAGGTCACTGTGCTGTCTATTAAAGATTAGAACAGGGTATCTTGGGAACATGAGACCTCCCTGACAGAAAAACTGGAAAACAATTGCTGTAGCAAGTACACCGTTCCACTGCTCTCCAACATGTTATTCTATCTGGTTTGCAGTTGGGATGCAATCTCTTCTCCTTCTTAGGCAGCCCTTTGGGATCAAGGATGGTTGCTTCCACTCTAGATATACAATGACAGCACGAATTAAGAAAAGTACATTGCTCATTAAGTCAACCAGACTATGGAGATTTCTTCTCAGTCCTAAGTTAGAAGGTTGTGTGTTCAAGTCCGCTCAAGAAGCGGCAGCACACAAACAAGGCTGACACTTCAGTACAGTACAGAGAGAATGCTACATTGTCAGGGGTGCCATCTTTTGAATGAAGCATTAAACCATGGCCCTGTATGTCCTCAGGTGGACGTAAAAGATTTCACAGCACTACTTGAAGAATAGCAGGGGAGTTCTCCCGGTGTCCTGGCCACTATTTACTTTTCCTCCAACGAACATCACTAAGAGATTACCTTGTCATTTATCTCATTGTTTTTTCTGGGGCCTTGCTGTGTGCGAATTGGTTGCCGCATTTCTTAGCATTATTACAGAGACTACACTTCAAAAGTACTTAATTGTCATTAAAATGTTTTGGGAAGTCTTGTCATGAAAGGTGCTATATTAATGCAAATTCTTCATTCCAAATGCCATTGATGACTACACCCATCTGATGCAACCCCAAGGCAAAAGAATGGTACTTGGTTTTATGGACTGTTTTTATAAAGGGAGTGGTTGTGCTATAGGCACAACATTGATTCCAGTCCCAACTTAAGAGTGAGATGTGGCAGGCAGGCTCAGGTTACACTGCCAGTTTGACATTGTTCTCTGGCCAGTGAAAATGGAAGTCTGTGCATGTGTTTTGTTCAGCTTTCTAGTGTTCAATTGTTAGTTAAACACAAACATTAACAATGAGTGGACAGGACTCTATTAATATTAAAATGAACAGCACCAACAATTATAAGAAGAATGCTGATCCAGTTATGCTGCAGCCAAATCAAATTGGAAGCATTGCAAGACTTCAGCTGCTTCTATAATGGTGTCAAAAACAAATACAAAACATACCTGGATAAACTCAGCAGGTCATGCAGCACCTGCAGAGAGGAACACAGTTAACATTTCGAGTCCGAATGACCCATCAACAGAACAAAGTAAAAATAGAAGAGAGGTGAAATATAAGCTGGTTTAAGTGGGGGTGGGACAAGTAGAGCTGGATAGAGGGCCAGTGATAGGTGGAGATAACCAAAAGATGTCACAGACAAAAGGATAAAGAGGTGTTCAAGGTGGTGATATTATCTAAGGAATGTGCTAATTAAGGGTAAAAAGCAGGACAAGCAAGGTACAGATAGCCCTAGTGGGGGTGGGGTGAAGGAATCGTAAAAGGCTAAAAGGTAGAGAGAAAACAATGGATGGAAATACATTTAAAAATAATGGAAAGAGGTGGGAAAAGAAAAATCTATATAAATTATTGGAAAAAAAGAAAAGGGGGGATCGGAAAGGGGGTGGGGATGGAGGAGAGAGTTCATGATCTAAAATTGTTGAACTCAATATTCAGTCCGGAAGGCTGTAAAGTGCCTAGTCGGAAGATGAGGTGCTGTTCCTCCAGTTTGCGTTGAGCTTCACTGGAACAATGCAGCAAGCCAAGGACGGACATGTGGGCATGAGAGCAGGGTGGAGCATTGAAATGGCAAGCGACAGGGAGGTCTGGGTCATGCTTGCGGACAGACCGAAGGTGTTCCGCAAAGCGGTCACCCAGTCTGCGTTTGGTCTCTCCAACGTAGAGGAAACCGCATTGAGAGCAGCGAATGCAGTAGACTAAATTGAGGGAAGTGCAAGTGAAATGCTGCTTCACTTGAAAGGAGTGTTTGGGCCCTTGGACGGTGAGGAGAGGGGAAGTAAAGGGACAGGTGTACCACCTTCTGCAGTTGCATGGGAAGGTGCCATGGGAGGGGGTTGAAGTGTAGGGGGTGATGGAGGAGTGGACCAAGGTGTCCCGGAGGGAACGATCCCTGCAGAATGCTGCCAGGGGGGTTAAGGGAAGATGTATTTGGTGGTGGCATAATGCTGGAGTTGGCGGAAATGGTGGAGGATTAACCTTTGAATGCGGAGGCTGGTGGGGTGATAGGTGAGGACAAGGGGGACCCTATCATGGTTCTGGGAGGGAGAGGAAGGTGTGAGGGTGGATGCGCGGGAGATGGGCCAGACACGGTTGAGGGCCCTGCCAACCACCATGGGTGGAAAACCTCGGTTAAGGAAGAAGGAAGACATGTTGGAGGAACTGTTTTTGAAAGTGGCATCATCAGAACAGATGCAATGGAGGCGAAGGAACTGAGAGAATGGGATGGAGTCCTTACAGGAAGCGGGGTGTGAAAAGCTGTAGTCGAGGTAGCTGTGGGAGTCGGTAGTCTTGTAATGGATATTGGTGGACAGTCTATCACCAGAAATTGAGACAGAGAGGTCAAGGAAGGGAAGGGAAGTGTCAGAGATGGACCATGTGAAAACGATGGAGGGGTGGAAATTGGAAGCAAAATTAATTAATTTTTCCAGGTCCAGACGAGAGCATGAAGCAGCACCGAAGTAATCATCGATGTACTGGAGAAAGAGTTGTGGGAGGGGGCCGGAGTAGCACTGGAAGAAGGAATGTTCCACATACCCCATAAAGAGACAGGCATAGCTGGGGCCCATGTGGGTACCCATAGTCACACCTTTTACTTGGAGGAAGTGAGAGGAGTTTAAGGAGAAATTGTTCAGTGTGAGAATAAGTTCAGCCAGACAGAGGAGAGTAGTGGTGGATGGGGATTGTTCAGGCCTCTGTTTGAGGAAGAAGCGGAGAGCCATCAGACCATCCTGGTGGGGGATGGAGGTGTAGAGGGATTGGACGTCCATGGTGAAGAGGAGGCGGTTTGGGCCAGGGAACTGGAAATTGTTGATATGATGTAGGGTGTTAGAGGAATCACGGATGTATGTGGGAAGGGACTGGACAAGGGGAAAGAGAATGGAGTCAAGATAGCAAGAAATGAGTTCCATGGGGCAGGAACAGGCTGACACGATGGGTCTGCCGGGACAGTCCTGTTTGTGGATTTTGGGTAGGAGATAGAAGCGGGCCGTCCGAGGTTGGGAGACTATCAGGTTGGAAGCTGTGGAAGGAAGATCTCCAGAGGAGATGTGGTCAGTAACAGTCATGGAAACAATGGCTTGATGTTCAGTGGTGGGGTCATGGTCCAGGGGGAGGTAGGAGGAAGTGTCTGCAAGTTGACGCTCAGCCTCTGCGAGGTAGAGGTCAGTGCGCCAGACAACAGCACCACCCTTGTCAGCGGGTTTGATGAAAATGTCAGGGTTGGACCTGAGAGAACGGAGTGCAGCAAGTTCAGAGAGAGACAGGTTAGAGTGGGTGAGAGGAGCAGAGAAATTGAGACGACTAATGTCACGCCAACAATTCTCAATGAAAAGATCAAGAGAAGGTAAGAATCCAGAGGGAGGGGTCCAGGTGGAGGGAGAATATTGGAGGTGGGTAAAAGGATCCGTTGAATGGGGAGAGGACTCCTGCCCAAAGAAGTGAGCATGGAGACAAAGACGGCAGAAGAAGAGTTCAGCATCGTGCCGAGTCCGAAATTCATTGAGATGAGGGCGTAAGGGTATGAAACTAAGTCCTTTGCTGAGCACTGAACGTTCAGCGTCGGAGAGGGGAAGGTCAGGGGGTATGGTGAATACACGGCCGGGGCTGGGATTGAAAGATGGGATGGGGACAGAGGGATAGGCAGGAGTGGAGGGTCCTGGATGGGTGTTGGTGTTGATGAGTTGTTAGAGCTTGCGTTCCTTTATACCTGAAAGAAAGAGACAAAGTTTCTTGTTGAGGCGTCGGATGAGACGAAGAATAAAATGAAACTGGGGGCACGCACAGCTTCGAAAAAGGGTGCGGCGGTGCTGCTGGAGGGAGAGGTCGAGTGTGTTCATATGGCGGCGCATGGCACTGAGTGTGGATCTCAGAATGCGACAAGAACAGCAGTCCGAGGAGCATTGTATGTCCCGGAGTTACCTGTAATCCTGGGTGGGTTCGAAACATGAGGGATGGAACTTCAGTTGAAATCCACGTGGGGTAAGTCAGAGACAGAGACAGTCACTGAGGAAGGAAATATGGTTGTGAAAGCGGGTTTTAGTAAACACCTTGTCAAACACCAGGAGAGAAATGGAAAGCAATGAAGGTGAACAAGGCAAAAGAGAGATACGGAAATCCTGTCGGAGAGAGGAGCAGTACTTCTTCAAGGTAGGCATTTCTTGAAGAGAAGTGGCAGTCAATTAAACACTAAGATAAAAGCAAAAGACTGCAGATGCTGGAAATCCAAACCAAAAACAAAAATACCTGGAAAAACTCAGCAGGCCTGGCAGCATCTGCAGAGAGGAACACAGTTAACATTTCGAGTCTGAATGACCCTTCAACAGAACTAAGTAAAAATAGAAGAGAGGTGAAATATAAGCTCGTTTAAGGAGGGGTGGGACAAGTAGAGCTGGATAGAGGGCCAGTGATAGGTGGAGATAACCAAAAGATGTCACAGACAAAAGGATAAAGAGGTGTTCAAGGTGGTGATATTATCTAAGGAATGTGCTAATTAAGGGTAGAAAGCAGGACAAGCAAGGTACAGAAAGTCTTAGTGGGGGTGGGGTGAGGTGAAGGAATCGAAAAAGGCTAAAAGGTAGAGATAAAACAATGGATGGAAATACATTAAAATTAATGGAAATAGGTGGGAAAAGAAAAATCTATATAAATTATTGGAAAAAAAAGGGGGGGGATCGGAAAGGTGGTGGGGATGGAGGAGAGAGTTCACGATCTAAAATTGTTGAACTCAATATTCAGTCCGGAAGGCTGTAAAGTGCCTAGTCGGAAGATGAGGTGCTGTTCTTCCAGTTTGCTTTGAGCTTCACTGGAACAATGCAGCAGACCAAGGACGGACATGTGGGCATGAGAGCAGAGTGGAGTGTTGAAATGGCAAGCGACAGGGAGGTCTGGGTAATGCTTGCGGACAGACCGAAGGTGTTCTGCAAAGCGGTCACCCAATCTGCGTTTGGTCTCTCCAATGTAGAGGAAACCGCATTGGGAGCAACGAATGCAGTAGACTAAATTGAGGGAAATGCAAGTGAAATGCTGCTTCACTTGAAAGGAGTGTTTGGGCCCTTGGACGGTGAGGAGAGGGGATGTAAAGGGGCAGGTGTTGCATCTTCTGCAGTTGCATGGGAAGGTACCGTGGGAGGGGGTTGAGGTGTAGGGGGTGATGGAGGAGTGGACCAGGGTGTCCCGGAGGGAATGATCCCTGTGGAATGCCGCCAGGGGGGGTGAAGGGAAGATGTGTTTGGTGGTGGCATAATGCTGGAGTTGGAGGAAATGGCGGAGGATGATCCTTTGAATGCGGAGGCTGGTGGGGTGATAAGTGAGGACAAGGGGGACCCTATCATGGTTCTGGGAGGGAGAGGAAGGTGCGAGGGCGGATGCGCGGGAGATGGGCTGGACACGGTTGAGGGCCCTGTCAACCACCATGGGTGGAAAACCTCGGTTAAGGAAGAAGGAAGACATGTCAGAGGAACTGTTTTTGAAAGTGGCATCATCAGAACAGATGCGATGAAGGTGAAGGAACTGAGAGAATGGAATGGAGTCCTTACAGGAAGCGGGGTGTGAGGAGCTGTAGTCGAGGTAGCTGTGGGAGTCGGTTGGCTTGTAATGGATATTGGTGGACAGTCTATCACCAGAAATTGAGACAGAGAGGTCAAGGAAGGGAAGGGAAGTGTCAGAGATGAACCATGTGAAAATGATGGAGGGGTGGAAATTGGAAGCAAAATTAATTAATTTTTCCAGGTCCAGACAAGAGCATGAAGCAGCACCGAAGTAATCATCGATGTACCAGACAAAGAGTTGTGGGAGGGGGCTGGAGTAGGACAGGAAGAAGGAATGTTCCACATACCCCATAAAGAGACAGGCATAGCTGGGGCCCATGCGGGTACCCATAGCCACACCTTTTATTTGGAGGAAGTGAGAGGAGTTTAAGGAGAAATTGTTCAGTGTGAGAACAAGTTCAGCCAGACGGAGGAGAGTAGTGGTGGATGGGGATTGTTCGGGCCTCTGTTCGAGGAAGAAGCGGAGAGCCATCAGACCATCCCGGTGGGGGATGGAGGTATCCATGGTGAAGCGGAGGCGGTTGGGGCCAGGGAACTGGAAATTGTATTATTATAATTATAATGGTGCCAGTGTTTGCACTGCCAGATCCCAGTTCCCTACCAGTCCTTCCTGGATGGTGACCTTAGTGAATGCAGTAGGTTCATGGTGGGGTTGCTGCTTGCTGCGCATACCAGGCCCACACTTCAGAAAGTGACAGTGGAAGTACCAATATAAAAACAGTTCCCCACTGCTGCCTTCAATTCAGTTCAAAGGAAATCAGATTCAGTCAACCCTATACAGCTTGCATCAGTACAATGTAATTTTGGTTTCTCATTGATTCCAACCATTGGGCGGAATTTTCCAGTCCCACCAGCAGCAGGTTTCGTGACGGGTGGGTGCGGAAACTTTCAAAGTGAGGCCCAAGTCTGAATTCCACCGGCAGGAAAACAAGTTGGAATTTTCCCCACCGCAATTACATGGCCGACTGATGGCGGGTCGGCTTTCCTGCTAATCGATGTGGGGGACCCTATTTGCATACATCAGCATATCATGAACGCTCATTAAATACGCAAGTTGCCAGAATCACATTCTCCCTCCCAATTACATGCCTACAAAGGCTACAAAGTGATATAGATAGGTAGAGTGAGTGAGCAAAGACTGGGCAAATGGAGTATAATGTGGGCATTTGTGAAATCGTTCATTTTGGCAGGAAGAATGAAAAAGGAACATATTATCTAAATGATGAAAGATTGCAGAGCTCTGAGATTCAGAGGGATCTGCTTGTCCTAGTGCATGAATCACAAAAAATTAGTGCAGGTACAGCAGTTAATGAGGAAAACTAATAGAATGTTATCATTTATTGTGTGGGGAATTAATTATAAAAGTAGGGAGGCTATGTTTCAGTTGTACAGGGCATTGGTGAGACCACATCTGGAGTATTGTGTACAGTAAAGGTCTCCTTATTTAAAGAAAGATGTAAATACATTAGAAGCAGTTCAGAGGTTTATTAAACTAATACCAGGAATGGGCGGTTTGTCTTATGAGGAAAGGCTGGCTAGCTAAGGCTTGTATCCACTGGAACTTAGAAGAGTAAGAGGTGACTTAATTGAAACCTTTAAGATCCTGAGGTGTCTTGACAGGGTGGATGTGGAGAGGATGTTTCCTCTTGTGGGAGAATCTAGAACTAGGGTTAATGTTTAAAAATAAGGGCTTGCTCATTTAAGATAGAGATGAGGAGAAATTTTTTTCTCAGAGGGTTGTGAGTCTTTGGAACTCTCTTCCTCAAAAGGCGGTGGAAGCAGAGTCTTTGAATATTTTTAAGGCTGAGTGAGATAGATTCTTGATTAACGAGGGGGATGAAAGGTTCTCAGGGGTAGGCAGGAATGTGGGGTTGAGATGATCTTACTGAATGGCAGAGCAGGCTCGAGGGGCCGAGTGGCCTTCTGCTCTTAATTTATACGTATACCATGCCAGCAGGAAATTAGACTGATCTGAATCACAACCAGTGTACAGCTGTCCACCTTCACCTCATTCATGACTTTGAGGTGAGTGCAATGTTCAAAGCTTACCTGCAACAGCACTGCTCCAGGTCATCAGCAATGCAAAAGCTGCTGTGTAAGGCGACACTGTTGGAAGTGTCTAACGGGGTTGCTCATGTTGGGTGCTGTGGGTATCTAGCGGGGCTGCTAACGGTGGGTGCTGCGCTTCTCCGGGAGGACTGCACTCATTTTGTACTGCGGGTCTCAGGCAGGGCTGCACTCTACCAACAGAAACTAGCATGGGGACCAGGGCTATGTGAGTTAACAGTGACATGAGGGTGAAGGGAACAGGGAAGGGTTGTTGGGGGTTGGGGCGGGTGGGGAAGATGGCAGGCAGAGGGGTGATTGGGGGTGGAAGAGCTGGAGCCCGAGATGGAAGGGAAGGACTTCGTATGGCAACCGTGGGAGGGCATGCACGCACACTCTAGAGTAGGGAATGGGAGCTTAGTGCAACACACTTAGGGAAAGGTTGCACGCACATTCATGACTGGGGGGGTGGTGTGGGAGGTGGTTAAGGCTCGCACAAGAGGGAAGGGTTACACAGAGGCTCATGGAGGGGGGCAGGTAAATGGTGTTGTGGTCAGTCCTGGAGGAACAGTGGGGGCTGAGTGACAGACAGTCATAATCCTGGTACTGGGGTCAAAAATTACAGAATCTTCACATTGCAGAAGGAGGCCGTTTGGCCCATCGAGTCTGCACTGACTTTCTGAAACACTCCCCTGCCTTATCCCGTAACCTTGCACATTCTTTGTTTTCAGATAGCAATCCAATTTCTTTTTGAATACCTTGATCGAACTTGGCTTCACCCCCTCTCAGGAAGTTCGTTCTAGATTCAAACCACCCTGTGGGTGAAATTTTTTTTTTCTCACATCACTGTTACTCCTTTTGCCAATTATTTTGAACCTGTGCCCTCCAGTTCTTGATCCTCTCTTGAGTGGGAACAGTTTCTCACTATTTACCTTGTCCATACCCCTCAGGATCTTGAATACCTCTAACAAGTCTCCTCTCAGCCTTCTTTTCTCCAAGGAAAACAGTCCCAACCTCTCCAATCTATCCTCATATCTACAGTTCTGTATCCCTGGTATCATTTTTGTGAATCTCCTCTGTACTTTCTCCAATGCCTTCACATCCTTCCTCAAATATGTGCCCTCCACTGGACACAGTACTCCAGATGAGGCTAGTTAGGAGGAAATTAAAAATGCTAAAAGAGAATACAATAAGAATTTACTGAAAAACCCTTAAAATCTCCAGGCAGACATGGCTGCTAAATATATTAAGAGTTGAAAATTACCAGATGAACATTGCACAGTCTTGAGAGTCAGACTGGAGACAAAAGTATGACATAAATTAGATTAAGTCTACTCCCCTCTCACATAGGAAAGGGGCAGATGATTTTAGCTTAGATATGGGAAGACATACAATGGACAAAGAGGGGACTTTGATGAAACACAAACAGTCTTGAGTTGTGAGAACCAAGGTCTTTGCGTACATGTTTTAATTTTGATTGGATAATATAATTATGTCTACATCCTTTAGAATAATTGGTTAGCAAAATCACATGTTTATGTACTCAATAAGATAGTTAGCATGGGACTGGTGTGTCGGTTACCGATTGGATGTATTCAAATGTAGTCAAATGTATTATGATAAGAAAAAGTACAAAAATAATGAAATGTAATCAATCAGGGAGCTGGGTCTTCATTCTTAGGAATGATTGCGGCTCCCTTGCATATGCTCGAATAAAACCGGTTAAAAGGAAGCCTGAGTCTCTGTGGTTGCTGTGGGATCGGAGAGTGTAACTTCTCCTCTTCAACTGGCCTATGTGGTCGTTGCAGGATCAGAGGGCATACCTTCTTCAAGGCCTAACTAGTGTCTTATACAAATTCAACATGACCTCCTTACTCTCGTACTCAATGCCCCTATTAATAAAGCCTAAGATACTATATGCTTTATGAATTGTTCTCTCAACATGCCTTGCCATCTTCAATGGCTTATGTATATATATACCGAGATCCCTCAGTTCCTGCACCTCCTTTAGAGTTTCTCCCTTTATTTTATTCTGTGTCTCCATATTCTTCCTGCCAAAATGAATTACTTCACACTTTTCTGCATTGAACCGCATCTGCCACTTATCTGCCCAGTCCGTCAACATGCCTATGTCCTTTTGAAGTTCAAGACAATCCTCATCACAGTTGACAATGTTTCTAATCTTTGTATAATCTGCAAATTTTGAAATCATGCCCTGAACACCACAGTCTAGGTCATTAGTATACATCAGGAAGAGCAAGAGTCCCAACACTGACTTCTGGGGAACTCCACTACAAACCTTTCCCCAGTCTGAAAAACAACTATTTATCACAACTCTCTGTTTCCTGTCACTCAGCCAATTTCTTATCCAAGAAATCTTGCCCACTTTCCCTTTTATTCCATGAGCTACAATTTTGCTCACAAGTCTGTTGTGCGACATTGTATCAAATGCTTTTTGAAAATCCATATACACCACATCAACAACATTGCTCTTATCAACCTTCTCTGTTAACTCCTCAAAAATCTCCAACAAGTTAGTCAAACATGATTTTCTCTTAATGAATCCATGCTGGCTTTCCTTAATTATCCTATACTTATGTCTAAGTAATAATTGATTTTGTTCCAAACTATTGTTTCCATAAGTTTCCCTACCGCTGAAGTCAAACTGACTGGTGTGTAGTTGCTGGCCTTTTTGAACAAGGATGTAACATTCACAATTCTCCAGTCCTTTGGCACCACCTGTGTCTAAAGAACACTGGAAGATTATCACTAGAGCCTCTGCAATTTCCACCCTCACTTCCCTTGGTACCCTTGGATGCACCTCATCCAGCACTGGTAGCTTATCTATTTTAAGTAAAGAAAGCCTTTTTAACACCTCCTCCTTCTCAATTTTAAATTCTTCTAGTGTACTAGTTACCTCCTCTCTCACCTGGGCCTGGGTAACATCTTCTTCCTTTGTAAAGACAGATACAAGGTATTCCTTTCACCTATTTCTCTTGCCTCCACATGCAAGTCCCCTTTTTATCCCAAATTGATCCTACTCTTTCTTTTTCCACCCTTTATATATGCTTATAGAAGACCTTGGGATTCCCTTTAATGATAGCTGCCAGTCTATTTTCATGCTCTCTCTTTGCTTTTCTTATTGGTTTTTTCACTTCTCCTCTGGTCATCTATATTCAAACTGATTCTCCATCATATTTTCTACCCAACATCTGTTGTATGCGTACTTTTCAACTTCACCTCTATCTCTCTCATCATTCAGGGCGCTCTGGATTTATTTGTCCCATTTGTTCCCTACAAGGGAATTTAACTTGACATTGCCTGCAACACTGTTTCTTTGAAGGTGGCCCATTGTTCAGCCACCGTCGTTGCTGCCAACATTTGATTCCAACTCACTGGACTCAGATGCATTCTCATCCCTACGACGTTGTCTTTCCCCCAATGAATTATCCCTGCTCTGGATTGTTCTCTGTCCTTTTCCGTGGCCAATATAAACCTTATGGACAGGATATTGAGTTCAGTGGGTGGGGGTTGGAGTTTGCTTGCCGACGCGTAAAATGATGCGGGATGACGTCGGGCGGTACTCCTGACGTCACCCCGTGTCATTTCAAGTTTCAGGTTGGCAGAGGCGCAGCCGAATCAGCTGTGCGCCCGCCGACCTGTCAATGGCCAATTGAGGCCATTTAAAAAATAATTGAAGTAGTTAAAGGACCTTCCCGGCCAACCTTAAGGTTGGTGGGCAGGCCGGGAGCCCTGGCGGGCTTCAGAAAAAGCATGAAACCTCATCCACGGGCGGGATGAGGTTTCATGTTGGTTTTTAAAAATTTAGTAAAAGTTTAATTAAAAGTGATGGACATGCCCCAACTCATGTGACATGAAGGGACATGTCAGGGAAATTTTATTTTTCTATATTTCACATTTTTGAATTTGGCTCCCTGAGGCAGCGCTTGAGTGAAAAAGCGCACTCTTGGCTTAGGGAATCCCTCCCCCCATCCGCACAGGGAGTGCATAGCCCACGTAAAATGGCGTCGCGTCCCCAATTGGGGGGCGCCGATCAAAGGCGCATCCTCAATCCTGAACTTCCCGCCCTAAAGCGGGGGCGGAATTTTTCCCTATGATAAATGGTCACTGTCCCCTTAATGCTCTCCCACTGATATTTGATCCACTTGGACCAACACATTCCCCAGAACGAGGTCCAAAAGTGCATGTCCTCTCGTTGGACCGGAAACATACTGCTGCAGAAAATTATCTTGAACACATTCCAGGAATCCTCGCTTCTCTTGTCCCTTTGCACTATTCCTATCCCAGGATATATTTGGATAACTGAAATCTCCCATCATAATTACTCTATCATTCTTGCACCTCTTTGTCATTTCTTTGAAAATTTGTTTCTCTACATCCCTTCCACTAGTTGGTGTTCTATATATTACACCAATTAATGTTATTGCACCTTTTTCACTCCTTACCTCTATCCAGAGAGATTCTGTCCTTGACCCCTCTGGGACATTTTCTCTCTCCAGTACTGTAATGCTATCTTTAATCAATAATGCCACTACCTCCAACTTTTCTTCCTTTCCTTTCTCTCCTAAACACCTTGTACCCAGGAATATTTAACACCCAGTCCTGCCCTTCTTTGAGCCAGGTCTCTCTTATAGCAACAATATCATGATTCCATTTGACAACCTGTGCCTGTAGTTCACAAATCTTATTAATAACACTCTGTGCATTCACATACATGCACATTAGCCCTGATTTAGGCGTTTTTACTTGCCCCTTTACTCTGACCGTATTTAATGACTTACTCTAGTTCTATCAAACTATCCAAGTATTCTATTTACCTTGATACTACTTTCTGATATATCCTCCTTATCAGTTGATACTTCTCTACTTCCCACTGCCAGTTTTTCTCCTCTGCACTCTGAATTTCCCTCCCAGGTTCCCACCCCCCTGCCAATCTAGTTTAAATCCTTCCCAGCAGCACTAGTAAACATCCCCACGAGGACATTAGTCCCAGTCCTGTTATGGTGTAAGCCATCCTTCTTGTACAGGTCCCACCTTCCCCAGAACAGGTCCCAATGCCTCAGAAATTTAAAGCCCTCCCTCCTACTCCATTTCTGCAGCCGCATGTTGAACTACTCAGTCTTCCTGTTCTTATGCTCACTAACAGGTGGCACAGGGTGTAATCTTGAGATTACTGCTCTTGAGGTCCTGCTTTTTAAGTCCCTTCCTAACTCCCTAAAATCTGCTTTCAGGACCTCATCCCTTTTCCTACCTATGTCATAGGTTCCAATTGGTCCACGACCTATGGCTGTTCACCCTCCTCCAAAAGAATGTCCGGCAACCGCTCTGTGACATCCTTGACCCTGGCACCAGGGGGGCAACATACCATCCTGGAGTCACATCTACGGCCGCAGAAACTTGTCTGCTCCCCTAACTATGGAATACCCTACCATTATAGCACTTCCACTCTTCCTCCTCCCCTCCTGCGCAACTCAGTCACCCATGATATCGTGGACTTGGCTCTTGCTATAGCTCTCTGAGGAATCATCTCGCTTATCAGTTTCCAAAATGAAAAAGCGGTTCGGGAGCGAGATAGCCTCAGGGGTTTCTTGCACTACCTGCCTGTTCTTCTTAGATACTCTAGCGGTCACCCATTCCATCTCTGTGCACTTCTCAGCTGTGGTGTGACCACCTCTCTAAATGTGCTATCCATGTGATCTTCAGCCTTGCGGATGCACTACAGTGACTCCAGCCACCGCTCGTGTTCTGCAATCCAGAGCTCAAGTTTCTGCATCTGGTGATACTTTCTGCAGATGTATTCATTGAGGGCACTTTGTGCCTGCACAATTTTTCACAGGATGCACATTCCACATGTCCGAGTTGCAGTGACATACCTAAATTTTATATAAAGTGTTTACTACACCATGGTATAGAAGTCACCTGCCACTCACCAATCGTCTCTACTGTGCCGAATCTGGAAAGGCCCATACTTATCAACCAGTCAACTTACGGGACTCCTGTGATGTCACATTTAGATTTTATCTGTAAACTCACAGCTCACTCGCTCTGCTGCTTTATGGGCTCTTCCTCTCTCTCTCTGAGCTCCTGCTGCTTTATGGGCTCTCTGTCTCTCTGAACTCCTGCTGCTTTATGGGCTCTCTGTCTCTGAACTCCTGCTGCTTTATGGGCTCTCTGTCTCTCTGAACTCCTGCTGCTTTATGGGCTCTCTGTCTCTGAACTCCTGCTGCTTTATGGGCTCTCTGTCTCTGAACTCCTGCTGCTTTATGGGCTCTCTGTCTCTCTGAACTCCTGCTGCTTTATGGGCTCTCTGTCTCTCTGAACTCCTGCTGCTTTATGGGTTCTCTGTCTCTCTGAACTCCTGCTGCTTTATGGGCTCTCTGTCTCTCTGAACTCCTGCTGCTTTATGGGCTCTCTGTCTCTCTGAACTCCTGCTGCTTTATGGGCTCTCTGTCTCTCTGAACTCCTGCTGCTTTATGGGCTCTCTGTCTCTCTGAACTCCTGCTGCTTTATGGGCTCTCTGTCTCTGAACTCCCGTTGCTTTGTGGGCTTTCTCTCTCTGAGCTCCTGCTGCTTTATGGGCTCTCTCTCTTTCTCTCTCTGAATATCCACTGCTTTATGGGCTCTCCCTTTGAATACTCGCTGTTTTATGGGCTCTCTCTCTTTCTATCTCTCTAACTCTCTGAACTACGTATGCTTTATGGACTCTCTGGCTCTGAACTCCTGCTGCTTTATGGGCTCTCTCTCCAAACTCTGGCTGCTCTTTGAGCTCCCTCTTGCTCTCAACCCCTGCTGTTTTTTGGACTCTCTCTCTCTGAATTCCCACTGCTTTATGGGCTCTCTGTCTCTGAACTCCTGCTGCTTTATGGGCTCTCTGACTCTGAACTCCTGCTGCTTTATGAGCTCACTCTCTCTCGCTCTGAACTCATACTGCTTTATGGGCTCTCTGTCTCTAGACCTGAAGTAGCTGTCCCCAGTGCATTCTCCAACCAGGTTCCCTACTTGCCTCTCTCCTGGGTAAATGTAGGCCCTAAGCCCCACGCTGTCTTTATATCCTCACCATCCCTGATGTGTTCTCCAACCAAGTTTGCTCTCTGCCTTATCCCAGGTAAAGGTCCGGTTGAGAGATCAAAGGCAGTCCAGGGGCTCTGTGTGCCATTCTACAGGGCTATGTATGGCGCACACATCATTGTCCCACTCTATGGAGGGGCAAGGCCAGTGTGCTCAATGGGGGGGGGGGGGGGGGGGTCAGGCACAGCCTGGTGTGCAGGGTGTGGTCATTATCTCACACTTGGTGTCCTGAGGGTGGCTGGCTTAGGCCAGCAGATGGGCTACAGAAGGGATGGTCGTGGTCAGGGGAGGCATCTGCAGCCTGTAAATGGAGAAAACGTAATAAAGGAGGATATACTTGAAGCTCTCGTTGGGGGCGGTGGGGAGTCGCCTCTGTATGTGACTGTGCACACAGATGGAATGGTGAGGTCCACATGTGGCACGGGGGCATCCACAGAGATGGGTTATTGGGGGAGGGCAGGAATGCCCACAACAATTACTATGGGCTCCAGGGTTACTGGGGGAGACTGGAGAATTATCGGAGGAAGGTCTACCTGCACATCGTGGGGTTCCAGGATGATTAGAGGGATGTGAACAGTGATGGGGGGGTGTCGAAGCTGGTCTGGACGTAGAAGTGCAGCACCACTACCGTAAGATACTGAATCAATGGCACAGTTTAAAAATGAAACCGTAAAGAAATCTCCATGGGAGAGGTCTGAATCAGTGTGGGAGGAGTCCAGCGGTGGTCAGCGCTAATGCTGCCCACAAAAGGTCAGCCACCCAGTGCAGAAGGACAATGAATGATATCATCTGAGCCTCCAGGGTAAGTAAACCATCTCATCACTGTCAACTCACACTCACAAGCCCATCACTCAATCACAAGGCTCTCACTCGCTGCCAGCTCAATGGACATCACCACTCACTCTCTCACACACCTTCACATCTCCATTTGGCCTCATCTCCTCTGGAGATCGTGTCCTTATCCCATCCATGGCTCCACTCACCACCCACACCCCATGCCAGGCACCCTTATTATCAGCCGTGGCATATGTCTTGCTCACACTCTCTCCATCTGTCTTTATGAAGGACAAGCTCGCAGACAATAAAAGGGAGAGGTCCCAGACCAGGCGTGGCGTGTCAGAACCCCAGGTTCTCACTCCTTTTGAAAATCACGCCATTGAGCTGGCTGGAGAGGACATGGAGCATGTGGCACTGTTGAGGTCAGCAGCAATCACCCACATGAGGACCCTGCACCAGCTCACCCCTCACTCCACACTACTATGAATGCACTGTCTTGTTTTTTATTCAGCTGCCATGCACTAATTATCTCTACTTTCTTTGATAGGCACCTCAGCCAAGCGCCTGAGGCCCTCAACCAACCAGGCCCTTAGCTGCAGCCCTGAGGACACTTCAGATGAAGAACCTGAGGACAACATCTTTGAAGACCCGTCACAGCGTTCACCACGTCAGCCACCAGCGCAGAGACACACACCTTGATGGGACCTAGTTCTAGAGCAACCTCAGGCTCACAATCTGGTGAGCACAGCACACAATCTGGTCCACAGCAGGTGGAGGCAGGGACATCCGAGGCCACCGGCACTTAGAAGTCTCCTGGAGGCCACGATTCTGCTGAATCCGAGTCTGATGACGAACCTCTGGACTCGGTCCTAAATCAGTTGATGGAGCTGCAGCGACAATCACGGGAACATCAAGAAAGGATGTCAGCTGCCTTCCTCAGAATGCAACGTACAATGGAGGAATCCGTCCACATTCAGTCTAAGGTCATAGCATTGGCAAATCAGCGCACCAAGGTCAACACTGGCAGGATGGTCGCCTCCATGGAGACCTTGGTCCAGGACTTCAGTCCTGCACTGCTGCAGAATCTACACTCCATTGCTGTAGCCCTTGGTGACATCCATCAGTGTCAATGCGAGAGGGGTGCAGGGCACCTTGATCTCACTCCAGCTGCCCTTTATCCTCAAGGAGTCAACCAGGGGCCTTAGGGCACCCATAGAGAGGAGGACCAGCAGCCAGTCACCCTGGGGCTATCCACCCAGGTGGCTCCGGGACTCCCTGGCCCATCCAAATCCACTCTTCCTGTGATCTTTTCAGCTCCGGCTCCACAGGCCAAGGAGGGTGCACCTGCCCCACATCAGGATACCCAAAGCAAGCCAGGGCCCTCCAGAGGACACCTGCCAAAGCAATCACAGACAAGAAGCTGCCTCCACCCGTGGATATTGGGCAAGCACCAAGATGCAGAGGTAGGGTTAGGAAAGTTACAAAGATCTATGAGCACAACGGTTTCAAGGGTGTTCATAACATGTATTTAATGTACATGAATGTAAATAGAATCACATCCATTTCACATCTCCTCTTGTGTATGCCTCCTTTTTATGTTGAGCTGTGTTACTGTCAATCAGGTGATACCATGGTCCCTCCCCTCACTTATCGGAGATGTTGCTATCATGGGCCTCTCGTCTATGTAGTGTGCTTCCATATTACCACAGTGTGTGCCCCTTTTGCACATCTTTCTCGACACCAGTGATGCCTCAATCTAATGTTAAGTGTGCTTGTGGAACCGAACCTTGTTCACACGCTTTGCTAGGTCATGTCATGTTTACTCTTGGCTGTGTAAGATTGAGGCAGATGTGTTCTTCTATTTTGTCTGCATTCTTGAAAGGTGAAGGTGTAGTGTTCAAGGAGAGGTCTGTTCACATATGGAGAAGAGTCATATATCATGAAAATCCATGTGCTCTGTCTCTCAGCAGTGTTTTCATGCTATGAGCTGCGCACGCTGCTGTCAGCCAACCGCATTTTCGATTCTCAGAATATATATATGTGAAGCTCACCAACAACTGAGGGCACCTTGCCGCCTCAAGGTGATGAAGCTCGGCCTCTCTCAACCACATTATTGGGCTGGCGCTCAAACTTCCAACCTTGAACGTCTCACACCCTGCAGTTGTGTGTCTTGTGGGGACAGGATCTTGTCACAAACGAGGGATGCAGCGCTGTGCGTCCCCTCACCTGAGCACTCGCTGAGGTCACTGATGGGAATTGCAAATGGTGTTTCCTGATTGCCAGTATAGGCTTTGAGCATGCTCTGGAAGTGCACATGTTGCTTTAGACAATGTGGAGGGGAGCAATGGGATAGGAGCGAGGATGTACTGAAGTTGAAGTCTGCTCTTTATTCATAATGATACCTGCCCCTGAGGGTTTCATGGCGTGTGTGCATTGTGGACTTGGCAAGGGCCAGGGCCGCCATAAGGGCACAATGCCAGCATTAAAGAGGACGCATTTTAATGTCTGGCAGGCAAGTGTCTGACATCATCAGGCTCAGGTGGTGACATCCATATCAAGCTGAGGATAAATGCAGCCCAGGATCCCCAACTGAGAGTGCCGGACATCAGTGTGATTTGGAAGAATGCACCACAGACAACTGAGAGCCATTTTAATGAACACCAGCCCCCCGCTCCCCCCACCCAGTGCATGCAGCTGCCCTCCAATCTGCCTGCACAGCTCTCACCAGCAGAGCTTCTCCTCATTTTAATTTTGCACTGCGCCATCACTGCAGGCTGGAAGGTAGTGGTGCAGAACTCTCACTGCCAGGCCAGCTTGGACCCTCCCTGTGTGAGTATGGAAACCCCTCCCATCATCCTGGAGGATGTTCAGGTTTCCCTCCCTCACAGACCTCCCTATGCACCCCCTTTATTCCTCGATCCCATCGTGCTTCTGCTGCATGTCTGTTTGTTAGCCCCTGAACAATCCAAAGTAGATGTGCCTATGACCTGTGTTGACCTCACCCATCCCCACCTTGAGGCCACTTACGCTGTTCAACTTTCCACCCCTCCGCACCCTCCCCCCATTCATATGCCTGAGTGCAACCTTCCTCGCTCGTAACTCCATACAGCCCTAGCCCTGCAGCCCCTTCTCCTGTCTGAGGCTGCTTTCCCCCCTTCCCCAGTACAGGCCTAGTCCTGCAACCCTTTCCCATGCCTGAGGACAGATTCCCCCCCTTCCCCAGAGCAGCCCTAATCCTGCAACCCATGGAAAGCCACCCCTGCCTTGCCGCTGAGATACTTGCCTGTGACATCCCCCTGAAAGCGATATGGTGCTGCCTGCAAAGCCTGGCGCTGATTCCTGCGGGCGCTACACAATGCAAGGTAGGCGAACTAACCTCGAAGTGAGGAGCAAAGTGTAGGTCACCAGGTGCAACTAGTTTATATACTCTTGTGAAAAACATTATTCCAACTGCACGCCAATATGCCTGGATGATCCAGCGTGGGGGGTGATTCTGGCGAGCAGGGTTTATAATGAGATGCAAATACATTAAAATGATGTTCCCAATGTACCGCAGTGGGAAACATGACTCACCATTGACGGGTGGAGCAGACGACCACAAACTGGTTTCACAACGATGTGAAACCAATTATTGGCCTTTTCGCGATATTTTATGCTCCCACCAGCCATGATGTCTGTTGCAAATGGGCACGGAAAATCCTGTCCTTAATCTTTAATCCAAATCAGGCGTAGTGAGAGTCCCTCAATGAGGTTGACCTAGCATGGCTACATTCAAGCCTCCTCCAACCTCTGTTGTCTTGCAATGTCAGATTGCTGGGGTGGCTTCTTAGGCATGTATAATCTGTGAGGGAGCACCTCAGCTAGAAGGCTGCGACAGGGAAAGACGAGTAGTGCAGACGCATCTCTAGGACATGACAGTGGCTTTCTGGCTGCGAGTGGGAGGTCTGTTATAGTTGGTCAATCTAAGTTCATCTGTTGGATCTATCTGTCCACAGGAAGGAGGATTTAATCATGGAGGCTGCGCTCAATGCTGCCTTCTTGATGACAGCGCTCAGATTGAGGAGGAGAAGAAGGGCCTGGCGTTGTCTAGCACAGCTTAGAATGGACCCACGGCCTGAAGTGCATGGCTCAGTGGAGCTTTAGGAAGAACCTGAGGCTGAGGAGGTCAGACACATCCCACGGAGGCAACTGGCACAACCAAGGGTCTAACAAAGACACCTTTCCTATTTGGAAATGACTGAGAGACATTGCCGTGCACATCTGCAATTGTCAAGAGATGTGGTGCATCACATCTGCCACATTTTGTGGGAAGATCTGCCAGTGCCCCTGAAGGTCACTGCCACACTCAACCTTTTTGCAAGTGGCTCTTTCCAGGGATCGGCAGGGGACCTATGCAGCATCTCTTAGGCCTCAACACATAAATGTATAAAGGAGGCGACGGATGCCCTTTACAGTAAGGCTCATCATTATATAAAGTTCACAATGAATGAAGCTAGCCAGGCTGCTAGATTTCTGGGATTTACTGCGATCTCAGGCTTCCCAAGAGTGCGGGGAGCGATCGATTGCACATATATCGCTTTGAGAGCTCGCTGGTAGCAGCCCCTGATCTTCATTAACAGAACAGGTTCCACTCAACGGTTGGCTGGTGTGTGATCATCAGAAGCACATTATGCACGTTTGTGCAAGGTACCCTGGGAGTTCCCACGACTCCTACATCCTGAGGTGCCACAGAAATTCGAAGGCCTGCGGCACTTTTGAAGTTGGCTGCTGGGTGATAAGGGGTACCCACTGAAGAGATGGCTCATAACAACCCGTGCAACATCCTCAAAATGCCTTGGAGGAGAAATACAACATGGGGCACTGTTCAACAGCATCCATCATTGAGCAAACATTTGCCAGCCTGAAAATGTGCTTCCAATGTTTGGACCACTCAGGTGGAGCTCTACAGTACTCTCTAGAGGGGATGTTCCGCATCATCAAGGTCTGTTGCGCCCTTCACAACCCGGCACTTCAAAGGGAAGATGACTTGCCAGAGGAAGACATGGAGGAGGCTGAGAGTTCCTCGGAAGGTGAAGACTTGGAAGGGCAGAAACCTGAAGGGGGCAATGATGGTCAGCTGCCATGTGAGGATGTCCTCGAAGCAGCATGACATGGAAGATGTACCCATGACACTCTGATAGTCACAAGGTTCCAGGAGGAGTAAGGTCCAGACGAGGCGACCCAGGTGCATTTCTCCTGTCCCTGAGAACCAGGCCAGTGATCGGAAAGGCCTTTACAAGCAGTCACATCACAAGCAAGGTCCGCATTCAGCCTTGAACCTGCGCCCTCAAGGGTCACGAGGTTCGCATCTCTAGAGATGTCAGCAGCCAAAGCTATATGTAGCCGCTGTGGGAAGTGCAAGACAGCACCAAGTGCTAACCCTGCACCAACTGCACATGATGCAGTCATGGCCACCTCAGCGAGACAATTTGTGCGGCCACAGAGATGCACACATGGTTATGGAAACCATAATGGCTGCAGGACCTGTGCTTTTGAACAAACTCTGAAGACAGCTCTGTGTTGATTAAACAATATAAATTGTAACCCTCCAAAGCACATGAGCACACATAGCTCTATGGTGTGTTGTAAGACCTAAAGGTTCCAAACTCAAGAAAAGAGCTTGACACATCTCCCTGACATTACACAAGGGGCAAGTAACTAACATAAGCCTGCTAAACATCACATGTATCTGAGGCTCACAATTGGAGGTATTCACTGAGTGGGAGCTTGGGTCATGCTCGTAATAAGAGGGAACATAAGTGCATATGCACAATGCATTCAAATGAGGAGTCTATTGTCATGAACAGGAAATATATTTACAAAGGTGCATTATATATACAGTGAGTGATGCCCACGCCCCCATTATGTTCTCAGAATTTCTTACTTTTTCTAACCCTATTGGTGCATCCCCAAATTCTCAGGAGAGGTGGAGGCAGCGTACTGACTGCCTTGTTGTCTGTGATGACCTTAGTGGGCGTCTTCTGGAGGCTCGAGACCTGAAGGGTCTCCTGCTGTGAGGCAGCTGCACTGTCCTTGGCCTGTGGAGCTGGAGCTGATGGGGGTCACAAGCAGAGGGGATTGGTATCAGCTGGACACGCTCAGAGTCATCTGGGTGGATGGCCCTGGGGTGTCCAGCTGATGGTCCTCCTCCCTGTGGGTGCCTGAGAGCCCCTGCCTGATTCTCTGAGCAGAAGGGCTCCTGGAGGGAGGTCAAGGTGCCCCCACCTCTCGCCTAGCTACTGATGGATCCCACCAATGCCTATAGCGATGGAGTACAGATCCAAGCACAAATCTGGAAGAACCTGCTGGACCAAGCTCTCCAAGATGGCTGCCACCCTTCCCATGGAGACCTTGAGGCACTCGCATGTCGGAGCCACGACATCAGACGGATCGTGGACGGACTCTCCGTCCTTTGCTCTACTCTGTTGACTGCCTCTCACAACTCTGCCTGATGTTCTACCCACTGCCTATCTCTGCATCTCCAGCAAGCTAGCCATGGCCGCTTCGAGAGGCTTACCATCTCACTTGGATTCAGCGGGTGCCTGATCTCCAGCAGTCCTCCAAGTGCAGAGTCACAGAGACATAGAGATCTGCAGCGCAGAAAAAGGCCCTTCGACCCATCGAGTCTGCGCAGGTCAAACAAGTACCTAACTATTCTAATCCCATTTTCCAGCACTAGGCCCATAGCTTTGTATGCCATGGCATCGCAAGTGCACATCCAAATACTTCTTAAATGTTATGAGGGTTTCGCCTCTGCCACCCTTTCAGGCAGTGAGTTCCAGATTCCCACCACCTTCTGGGTGAAAAAATTCTTCCTCACATCCCCTCTAAACCTCCTGCCCCTTACCTTAAATCTATGCCCCTGATTATTGATCCCTCCACCAAGGGGAAAGTTCCTTCCTGTCTGCCCTATCTATGCCCCTCATAGTTTTATAGACCTGAATCATGTACCCCCTCAATCTCCTCTGCTCCAAGGAAAATAACCCCAGTCTATCCAATCTCTCTTCATAACTAAAACTCTCCAGCCCAGGCAACATCCTGGTAAATCTCCTCTGCACTCTCTCTAGTGCAATCACATCCCTCCTATAATGCAGATTATTGCACGTAATATTCTAGCTGTGGCCTAACCAGCGTTTTATGCAGTTCCAGCATAACCTCCCTGCTCTTATATTCTATGCCTCGGCT
Organism: Cetorhinus maximus; assembly: GCF_964194155.1. Classification (NCBI taxonomy): domain Eukaryota; kingdom Metazoa; phylum Chordata; class Chondrichthyes; order Lamniformes; family Cetorhinidae; genus Cetorhinus; species Cetorhinus maximus. The sequence continues at coordinate 47,416,883 of NC_135897.1, read as the reverse complement.
AATAAAGGCAAGTATCCCAAATGCCTTCTTAAACACCATATCTACCTGTCCCGCTACCTTAAGGGACCGGTGGACATGCACACCAAGGTCCCTCTGATCCTCGGTACTTCCCAGCGTCCTACCATTCATCGTGTATTCCCGTGCCTTGTTTGTCCTGCACAAGTGCATCACCTCACACTTTTCATTCCATTTGCCACTGATCTGCCCATCTGACAAGCCTGTCTATATCTACCCGTAATCTAAGGCTATCATCCTCACTATTTACCACCCCACCAATTTTTGTGTCACCCGCGAAATTACAGATCAACCCTCCTACATTCAAATCTAAATAATTTATATATACCACAAACAGCAAGGGACCCAACACCAATCCCTGTGTAACCCCACTGGATACAGGCATCCAGTCACAAAAACACCCCTTGACCATCACCCTCTGCTTCCTGCCACTCAGCCAATTCCGGATTCATTTTGCCAAATTGTCTTGGATCCCATGGGCTCTTACCTTCGTTGTCGGTCTCCCATGCAGGGCCTTCTCAAAAGCCTTGCTGAAGTCCAAGTAGACTGCATCAAATGCATTGCCCTCATCTACACACGTGGTCACCCCTTCGAAAAATTCAATCAAATTGGTCAGACATGACCTCCCCTTAACAAAACCATGCTGACTGACCTTGATTAATCCCTGCCTCTCCAAGTGTAGATTAATTCTGTCCCTCAGAGTTGCTTCCAATAGTTTCCCCACCACTGAGGTTAGACTGACTGGCCTTTAGTTCCCTGGTTTATCCCTTCCTCTCTTCTTGAATAAAGGTACTGGCTGTCCTCCAGTCCTCTGGCACCTCTCCTGTGGCCAGAGAGGTATTGAAAATTATTGCCAGTACCCCTGCTATCTCCTCCCTTGCCTCACTCAACAGCCTGGGATACATTTCATCTGGAACTGGAGATTTATCTAATTTTAAGCCTGCCAGACCACTCAGAACCTCCTCCCTTTCTATGCTAATTTCTTTAATTTTATCACAGTCCTTCTGCCTGATTTCCATACCCACGTCATCCCTCTCACTTGTGAACACTGACACAACCCTATTTATGTCTTCCGGCTCCACACACAAATTAACTCTATGGTCCTTAATGGGCCCTACTTTTTCCCTAGTTATCCTCTTACTCTTAATGTACTTGTAAAATAACTTTGGATTTTCCTTTATTTTACCTGCCAATGTTTTATCATGCCCCCTTTTTACTCTAATAGTTTCCTTTTTAAGTTCCCCCCTACACATTCTATACTCCTCTAGGGCTTCCGATGTTTTGAGCCCTCAGTATTTGCCATAAGCCTCCCTTTTTCTCTTTATCCAATCCTGTATATCCCTCGACATCCAGGGTTCCCTGGATTTGTTGGTCCCACCCTTTGTCTTTACTGGAATATGTTGGCCCTGTACTCTCCCTGTTTCCTTCTTGAATGAGTCCCACTGCTCTGACGCAGATTTACCTAAAAGTAGCTGCTCCCAGTCCACTCTGGCCAAATCATATCTGATCTTATTAAAATCGGCCTTTCCTCAATTTAGAACTCTGATTTCTGTTCCATCCTTGTCCTTTTCCATAACAACCTTGAACCTAACGGAGTTATGATCACTATCTGCAAAATGCTCCCCCACTAATACCTCTACCACTTGCCCGGCTTCATTCCCTAAAATCAAGTCCAGCACCTCTCTTGTAGGACCTTCTACGTACTGGCTTAAAAAGCTCTCCTGGGTGCATTTTAAGAATTCCGCTCCCTCTAAACCTATCACAATATGACTAACCTATTTAGTGTTGGGGAAGTTGAAATCCCCCATTATTACTACCCAATTATTTTTACACTTCTCTGAAATTTATCTACATTTCTGCTCCACTATTTCTCTCTGACTGTTTGGGGACCTATAGTACACTCCCAGCAATGTGATGGCTCCTTTTTTGTTTTTCAGTTCTACCCATATGGCTTCATTTGAGGAGCCTTCTAAGATGTCATCCCTCCTTACTGCTGTAACTGATTCCTTGCGATATTGTAATATTGCAATACACTCTCCTCTTTTACCTCCTTCCCTGTCTCACCTGAAGACCCTATATCCTGGAATATTGAGCTGCCAATTCTGCTCCTCTCTCAACCATGTCTCTGTGACAGCAATGAAATCTTACTTCCATGTGTTAATTTTGTACCCTCAACTCATCTGCCTTATTCGTCAGACTCCTTGCATTAAAACAAATACCATCCAAACTTGCCAAGCTCCCTTGTGCCTTAACTGGCCTATAATTTCTATGCTTTCCAGACTCACTTGCTCTCTCTTCTAATTTTGGTTGTGCCTCTCTCCCTGCTGAATCTCTTCTCAGGATCCCATCCCCCTACCAAGTTAGTTTAAACCCTCCTCAACAGCACTAGCAAACCTCCCCACAAGGATGTTGCTCCCTTTTCGGTTCAGGTGCAACTTAACCGCCTTGTACAGGTCCCACCACCCCCAGAAACGGTCCCAATGTCCCAGAAATCTAAAGCCCTCCCTCCTGCACCATCTCTCCAGCCATGCATTGATCTGGACTAACCTCCTATTTCTATACTCACTAGGGCGTGGCACTGGAAGTAATCCAGAGATGACTATCTTTGAGGTCCTGTTTTTTAATCTATTTCCTAGCTCCCTAAATTTTGCTTGCAGGACCTCATCCCTCTTTCTACCTATGTCATTGGTACCAATATGTACCACGATCTCTGTCTGTTTGCCCTCCCCCTTTAGAATGCCCTGCAGCCGTTCAGTGACATCCTTGACCCTGGCACCAGTGAGGCAACGTACCATCCTGGAGTCACGTCTACAGCCGCAGAAACGCCTGTCTGTTCTCTATACTATCGAGTCTCCTACCACTATTGCTCTTCCCCTCTTTTTCCTCCCCCACTGTGCAGCTGAGCCACTCACAGTGCCATGAGCTTGGCTGCACTCGCCAGAGGAACCGTCACTATCACCCTATTCCAATACAGAAAAACGGTTCTCAAGCGAGATGCACCCCGGGGATTTGCTGACTACCTGCCTGACACCTTTCTTTTGACTGATGGTCACCCATTCCCTCTCTGTCTGCACTTCCGTAAGCTGTGGGGTGACCACGTCTAAAAACGTGCAATCCACAAAACTCTCAGCCTCGCGGATGCACCTCAGTGCCTCCAGCTGCTGCTCAAGCTCTGAAACTCGGAGCTCAAGTAGCTGCAGCTGGTGGCACTTCCTGCACGCGTGGTTGGTCAGAGCGCAAGGAGTGTCTAGGACTTCCCACATGTTGCAGGCGGTACATAACGCGGGACTGAGCTGCCCTACCACGCCTCTAGTTGAAAAAAAACCCTTACTTTAAGTTAAATGCAGTAAAAAAAAACTAAATTATTTATGTATTTTAAATAAAAACTAGAACCTTTAACTTTCCTTAGCTTAATCTATTTTAAACTGGAGAAAAAAATTGGAGAAAAACATTTACCCACTGCTCACCAATCAGCTCTCACCTTGGCGCTGACGTCACTTTTTGAAGCTTCCCCGCACTCGTGCTGGTTCTGATCTCTCCGCCGCTCTCTCGTGCTGTCTTGTGATGTCACTCTTATTATTTTCAACAAGAACTGACTGCAGGATGGTCTTCCCAGACTGCTTCACCACGATGCTGACTGCAGGACACTCTTCCCAGACTGCTTCACCATGATGCTGACAGCAGGACACTCTTCCCAGACTGCTTCACTGCGATGCTGACTGCAGGACACTCTTCCCAAACTGCTTCACCGCGATGCTGACAGCAGGACACTCTTCCCAGACTGCTTCACCGTGATGCTTACAGCAGGACACTCTTCCCAGACTGCTTCACCGCGATGCTGACTGCAGGACACTCTTCCCAGACTACTTCACTGCGATGCTGACTGCAGGACACTCTTCCCAGCCCAGAAACCTGGGCTGTAACTGTCTCTGACTACTGTGGAGACGTGTCATTGAGGTATTCCCCAGAATGTGACCCCAAGCCTGATCTAAATTTATGACCCACTAGGGCATGCGTCTCCGTGCTAGTGGAGGGTGCAGGTGAATGCAGTGATGGGTGTTAATCTGTAGCATCCTCAGCATCCTCCTCTGAGATGACCTGGGACTGGGGCTAATGGTATCTCTGCTGGTCTATCTGGGCTTGCTGGTGCCTTTAAGGGAGAGAAGATAGATTTAGTTCAAAAACAGGCTGAATATGAGATTGCATGTCACTCACTTTGAATGTCAGGATGTGATCAGCTCATGGAGGGCTCATCCATACTGACTTATTGGGAGAGACTGATCTCGGCTTTGCCACAGGAGCGATCGTGGTCCTCCCCAGCCAGCCCGGCAGCATCCTCCTAGAATTGTCAGGGCTCCAGGATGTCGGCCTTCCCTCATCCAATCTGGGATCTCTCCCTTCTGTTGTGGGCAAGCTTGGCTCACGTGAAGACAAATGGATGGAATGTGATGAGAAGTGATGGGCCAGAGGTTGGGAAGCATGCATGCCTGCTGTGTGTGCTGCGCCCTCCCCATTAAGGGCTGAAGATGTTTATGCAACATGATAAATGATGGTAAAGTGTCTGTGAGATAGTCAATGCTGATATCTCCCCCGCTAACATTGTGTGAGATTCCTGAGCGTTGTAACCCTTTGAGTGCATGCTGCCATAATGAGAGTGTGAGTTTGGAGTGAGCTGAAGGTTGACTTACCTTGGCAGTGCAGATGAGATCATTCATCCTCTTCCTGCACTGCAGGACATTTCATTGGCAGTTGACCGCAGCACAGACCTCATTTGCGACCACCTCCCAGGCCAGCGAGGTGAGGTTGGTGGACTTCCTGGAACATCTCTCGAGTAAAGGGCATCCGCCTCTTATTAATACCTACAGGGAGTCATGGCTAAACCTTGGGGCTACGCTCCTCATTATCCTGGGGGCCATCTCAGGGTCAGTAGTGAACAGAGCTGGGCTTTAGACAGTGAATGAGTGTGTTTGGATGGCATTTAAATATGGCACCAGGACCTTTGACCCTATTAGGTAATGGCACGGTGGACGGATCTGCCCGTCCCGCCATGTGATTTGGAGAGCTGCTCGCCGATGCATTATTAATGAGCTCCTAAGAGTAAAATCAGGTAGGATATCCCGCCCCGCAGTACAGCGGGAATCTCGCCACTGATCCTGTCCGCCACCACACTTAGTTTCTGGAGCGGAAAATTCTGCTCATTGTTTCTGAAATTTGTCATATAATTGTCTTTATGATGCACATTATGGCCCTAAAATTCTGCAGGCTCCCCTTGATGTCCTTCCACAACTCCAGTGGGATTCTTAAGGAATTTCTAGGAAAATGGCTGAAAACAACCATTGCTATTGTCTTCCTCATAGCTCCACTCACCTCCCACTGGAGTTAAGGCAGGACACAGGGAAAGCCCCACTAAGGGTCCATATCATTAACTCACTTCCATTTAGGCTGCAACCATACCTATTTTATGGGGAATGGCAGATAGCAGAGAAAAAACCTGCCTTAAACAACTCACTGAATAACAAGCGCTTTTGTACTTAAGGGTTGAAGATCTGTATTGTGTACCCTTTGCCTTATGAGAAAAAGCATTTCACCATATTCTGAAGATGGAAATAGGTAGTATTGTTATCAGTTACATAAATTGATGGTTTAAACTTAGAGTACATGCTGCATAAAATGCTAAAGGTGCGGAATTTCTCTTAAAAGCTCATCCTAAACATCACAAAGTAGCCAAGAGATGGAGGGGAGAGAGGGGAAATCTTCAAAATCAACCAGGAAGTTTTCAGCTTTGTCAGAAGCATAACTGTCCTTTATCTTTTAAACAAAAGACAGGCCTGTAAGTATTTAAAAATTAACACAGTACCTTCAACTAAACTGCTGAATAATTGGATAGTTAAGAAAACATCCATTATAGATTCACTTTCCAGCTGTATTTCTTACAAAATTCAGCACTATTCTGAAGCTTCACTGTTGCTAAGGTGACACAATAACTACTTATAAACAAAGATGGTTGTGGGATATCATTAAATGGCTCCGGAATAATTTATCAAAATAAAAACCACACGTGGGTAATATTTTCTGTTTGTTCCTTGGGATTTCCATGGCAACATAGAGTTTGTGGTATTAATTATATGCGTTCAGTAAGTCATAGAAAATTCATATTAACAACAAATGATAACAGACTTAAGCTCAAAGCCCTGATCAATTTAGATAATTTTATTTCTGTTGGCTAATTTTACTGTCAACTCCATTTTATGAACCCGAAAATATGACCTCTCTTACTCTGTCTGTGTGTGGGGAAGCAAGTTATTCTGACCCCCCCAACAACCCCATTCCCCATTATAAGTTGCAGGCCCGGATCCAGATCAGAGTCTGCATCTATGTGGAAGATTTGGAAACTGCTGCCTGGGCAATTGCCTAGAGAACACTTCAGTCTTGACGGAAGCAAGGATAGGATCAGTCCAGGAGACAGCATGTTAGCAGAATGGGCCATGGACTGAGGGAAAATGCTAAAAACTGCCTGTTTCTTCCATGTCCTGTCATGTGATGGAAACTTCACAGTGGGGACTGTGAGATACTGCAGTGAACTGGCCTGGTTCTGGAATCAATTCATTCTTTGTTTTTAATTGCAGCATCTAGCATCTTTGTAACTGTGCTTTCTAAATATGATTTCGCTGATATTTTTGGAGATGCAATATGGCATGTATTCACTGTTTCCAGAGCATAGGACACTCCATCCATCAAATAAAGCAGCTAATCTGAATCACAGGCATGAGAACTGAGTGATCATCTCCAAAGAGGGTGCAGTTAGAATAGAATGTGCTCAAAACCATGAGACAAAGGAGACTGGTTGTTAATTTGTTGTTTGCTCTATTATAGGTCATGGGGGCTCCTTCTAGCTTTGCCTTTTCTTCCTCCATTATTGAGATCATTGTGAATGTTTTCTGGAAGAAAGGGAATTTATTTTTCCCATATGCTTTTTTTCTGTGTGATTCCTATTCCCTACTTCTGATCTTACTTCCTCCCAAGAGGACAGAGGGTTCAATTAGCTGGATCAGGCAAGACTTAATAATGTACCTCACCCACCTTATCAATCCCACTCAGGTCTCATGTTAAAATCACATATTAAGCTCCAATTACTTCATCTGAGTTCTTTCGGAATATTCAAGGAAGTCTGTTGGTTTGGGGAAGGTGTTCGTGCTGCCTGTAATTTAAAATTTTAGTCAATCAAAAAGGAGTAGGTAAGTCCTCACACAATATTAACAGCCCCCCTCCATCTGTTTTCTGTCAGGTTGTGCAAGTTAAAATCAAGACCACTCTTATTTCCCTCTATTTCTTCTTTCACCTATTTTCCCATTCATTTAATAAGGAGATCATTCAAAGAGAAGGCCTTAGAATGTGAAGCATTAAATCTTGACCTTGGGAGGTGCTGACAATCATATTATCAACAGTTTTAACACTGTATGCACAAAGGGATTTAGGTTTTAGCTTCACAGTACAATTACACTCAGCCTCCTTGTTCTTCTATTTCCCACCAATTACTATAGGAAATAGTGGCATCTAATGCTAAAAAGATTAGATAGGGTAGATATAGAGCAGCTATTTCCTCTGGCAGGGGAATGCAGAGTCAGAAAAGTAGGAATAGGCTATTCACTACTGAATTTAGGAAGTATTTTTTCACACAAAGTATCAAAGGAATGTATCAAAAGGCTGTGAATTCTAGGATAATTGGAAATTTCCAGGTTGAGATAGATTTTTGTTTAGTCAGGATATCAAGAGCTGTGGAACAAAGGTGGTTAAAAGCGGCTGAGTTGCAGATCGTCCACAATCTAACTGAATTGCAGAACAGGCTCGAGGGGCTGAATGGTCTACTCCTGTTGCTGACGTTCCTATGTTTTGGGTTACCATCCAAGAGAAATATCACCCTCCCCCCCATTGTCTCTGAGCTGGCTAATGCCAATTTCTCTCCCTAGCATGGTAGAATAATGGTTAAATTTCTACAATTTAAACTCGTTAAATAAAATTCACTCGCCGTGTCTTACATCATAGTTCATATAACCCCCAACCACAGAGAGATTTCTGTCTGACATGTACAGCTGAAACAGACTTCACTGGTGGATCTGCTATAGCAATGCTCAGGATTTATATAAATCAGGATTAAGGAGTAGTCAGCAATTTAAAGCAATACAACAAGAATTCAATTTCTACAACGCCTTTAACATGGCAAAATGTTCCACGGCTCATCACAGAAGTGTTTTGAAACAACTTTTGATACAGAGCCACATTATGAGATATTAGGACAGGTGGCCAAAAGCTTGGTCAAGGAGGAAGGATTTAAGGAATGTCCTGAGGGAGTTAGATAATTGTAGAAGTTGAAGGAGGGAATTCAAGATCCTAGATCCCAGGTAGCTGAAGGTGTGGCTGCTAATGGTGGAACAATGAAAATCGGAGCTGTGCAAAAGGTCAGAATTAGAGCAGTGCAGAGATTTCGGAGGGTTGTAGGGATGGAGGAAGTTACAGAGGTAAGGAAGGATGAGGCCAAATAGGGATTTGAAAACAAGGATGGTAATTTCAAAATCAGGGTACTGCCATACAGGGAGTCAATGTAGGTCAGGGAGCACAGCGCAGGTGATAGATGAATGGATTAGAATAACAGCAGCAGAGTTTTGGATGTACTCGAGTTCATGGAGCATGGAAGACGTTAGGCGAGCCAGGGCAGGATTGGAGTAATTAATTCTAGAGGTTACAAAGGCACAGATGAGGATTTTAGCAGCAAATGAGCTGAGGCAGGAAGGGAGACAGGCAATGTTACAGAAGACAAGTAGGCAATCTTGGTAATAGAGACATGTGTAAGGGTGAAGGACGGGTGAGTGGCAGCTGAGTAGGGTGGCAGATGGGTAGGGTGGTAAAGTGTGAAGAGGGTAGGTTTGTCAGTTGGTAGGGTGTCATATAGGTAGGATGGCAGGTGGGTAGGGTGGTAGGTGGGTGAGGTAGTGAGGTGGCAGGTGGGTGAGCGCGTAAGTAGGACGGGGTTGAGAGGGGTTGTCAGGCCAGGGGCTAGTCAAGTCGGGCCGGCGGGTGGGTGGTCTGGTAGTCGGGTCCAGTCAGATTGCGTTAGTGGGAGTCGGGGGGGTCAGGTGGAGTCGAGGGTCAAGGGTGTTAGTTGGGGGGGGTGTTATCGAGTAGGGAGTAAGGGGGGGTCAATTGTGTAGTTACTAGGAGTTTTCTGTCTAACATTTCCTGGGTATCTATTCAGGTAAGTCATTCAGAACAGTCTCAAGTCTATGACTCTAACTCAGAGTTAGAAATTTTCGGACGTTCCGGGGGAGCTGGGGAATTGCCCATCCAAAGTTCAAACTTCCTGGGCAATTCCCACAGAGTCGTTGCATTGGGACTAATGAATAAGTGAGTAGCAGTTAAATAAAAGTCTCCCTGTAGACAACTTTAAGCAACTGTGGAAATCACTAAACACTTCTACAATCATAGCAAGAGCCAATAGAAATCAATCAGCAACTAACCTGTGAGTAGTAGATCCTTTTAGCATTGGTGGGTTCCTACTGCTGCTGAACACATGTTCAGTCATGCAAGGTTAAAAAAGGCCGTTAGCTGGAGCATTGAGTGCCAACATGGCAGCACTACTGTCAAATCAGTGTTGCACCCCACTGAGGTCATGATCTGTCTGCTCTGCATACTTCCAACAGGCACTTGCTGCACACGCTAACACCCTTACCGTAACAGTGCCCGGGATGGCTAGCGCCAAAGTCTGTGCATGTGCTGCAGACGCCATTTTGGAGGCAAAATGGTATTCATAGTATCAAAAAAGCATGCGTTGGAGCCGCATTTCTTAACCTATAAAGGTGCATCATCTTCATCATCATATGTGCTCTGCTCGAAGGCAGGTCCTTGGCTCATTTTCTGCTGATGCTTCAATCAGGAGCAATTTTTTTCTTGGCAGTTTTTGTGAGCAATGGTTTGTTATTGCCTTCCACTCTCAGAGGCAGGGCGAGGAGGCAGGTCCCAAGTTTACCTCAGCTGGAATGGGAATCAAATCCATGTTGTTGGCGTTCCTTTAATACTCTAGCCATCTAGCGAACTTAACTAACTGGCCTCCCAGTGTAAAGATCTATAAAGATGCCTTCAAGGACAGTGGAGGGATTATTACTAAGATAAAAGCAATAAACCTGCAGTTGCTGGAAATCCAAAACAAAAACAAAAATACCTGAAAAAACTCAGCAGGTCTGGCAGCATCTGCGGAGAGGAGCACAGTTAACGTTTCGAGTCCGCATGACCCTTCAACAGAACTAAGGAAAAATAGAAAAGGGGTGAAATATAAGCTGGTTTAAGGGGGGGGGGGTGGGACAAGAAGAGCTGGATAGAGGGCCAGTGATAGGTGGAGATAACCAAAAGATGTCACAGACAAAAGGACAAAGAGGTATTGAAGGTGGTGATATTATCTAAAGGAATGTGCTAATTAAGGGTAGAAAGCAGGACGAGCAAGGTACAAATAGCCCTAGTGGGGGTGGGGTGGGGTGAAGGAATCGAAAAAGGCTAAACGGTAGAGATAAAACAATGGATGGAAATACATTTAAAAATAATGGAAATAGGTGGGAAAAGAAAAATCGATATAAATTATTGGAAAAAACAAAAAGGAGGGGGAAAATCGGAAAGGGGGTGGGGATGGAGGAGAGAGAGTTCATGATCTAAAATTGTTGAACTCAATATTCAGTCCGGAAGGCTGTAAAGTGCCTAGTCGGAAGACGGATATGTGCGCATGAGAGCAGGGTGGAGTGTTGAAATGGCAAACGACAGGGAGGTCTGGGTAATGCTTGCGGACAGACCGAAGGTGTTCTGCAAAGCGGTCACCCTGTCTGCGTTTGGTCTCTCCAATGTAGAGGAGACCGCATTAGGAGCAACGAATGCAGTAGACTAAGTTGAGGGAAGTGCAAGTGAAATGCTGCTTCACTTGAAATGAATGTTTGGGCCCTTGGACGGTGAGGAGAGGGGATGTAAAGGGGCAGGTGTTGCATCTTCTGCAGTTGCATGGGAAGGTGCCGTGGGAGGGGGTTTAGGTGTAGGGGGTGATGGAGGAGTGAACCAGGGTGTCACGGAGGGAACGATCCCTATGGAATGCCGCCGGGGATGGTGAAGGGAAGATGTGTTTGGTGGTGGCATCATGCTGGAGTTGGCGGAAATGGCGGAGGATGGATCATCCTCCGCCAGTTCCTTCGGTCTGTCCGCAAGCATTACCCAGACCTCCCTGTCGCTTGCCAGTTCAAACTCCACCCTGCTCTCATGCCCAAATGTCTGTCCTTGGCTTGCTGCATTGTTCCAGTGAAGCTCAACGCAAACTGGAGGAACAGTACCTCATCTTCCGACTAGGCACTTTACAGCCTTCCGGACTGAATATTGAGTTCAACAATTTTAGATCATGAACTCTCTCCTCCATCCCCACCCCCTTTCCGATTTTCCCCCTCCTTTTTGTTTTTTTCCAAAAACTTATATAGATTTATCTTTTCCCACCTATTTCCATTATTTTTAAATGTATTCATTAAATGTAAATGTATCCATTGTTTTATCTCTACCTTTTAGCCTTTTTCAATTCCTTCACCCCACCCCACCCCCACTAGGGCTATCTGTATCTTGCTCGTCCTGCTTTCTACCCTTAATTAGCACATTACTTTAGATAATATCACCACCTTCAACATCTCTTTGTCCTTTTGTCTGTGACATCTCCACCTATCACTGGCCCTCTAAACAGCTCTTCTTGTCCCACCCCTCCCTCACCCCCACCCACCACCCCCCCCCCCCCGGCCAAACACCCCTTAAACCAGCTTATATTTCACCCCTTTTCTATTTTTCCTTAGTTCTGTTGAAGGGTCATACGAACTCGAAACGTTAATTGTGTTCCTCTCCGCAGATGCTGCCAGACCTGCTGAGTTTTTCCAGGTACTTTTGTTTTTGTTTTGGGAGGGATTATTACTACTGTGCACTGTAGCTGCCTCAGGACACTATTATACTTTCCTAGATATAACCAAAGCCTTTGATCAAATTGTTTGGCAATTAGGGTTTGCCATGCTTCATACAATGGAATTTAGAGAGGGAATTTTGAAAATGATCATCATCCATGGTGACAGAAGCTCTCAGCCATTCATTCTGCATAGGAAGCAAGACAAAGATGGCAACCATTTTCCTTCCCATGGCTCTTTGCACAAATCCCCTAGAGCATTAAAGTAAAAAACAACCCTGACATTAAAGAAATAGATGAAAAAGGATAAGAACATAGAATATCCTAATATTATGAAGAGGTATTCTCTTACCAGGCCAATTCTCCGATCTAAATCTATTGTGAATGGTTTGTGGATTAATTACTTCTGAAGATACAAGACTGACTCTTAACAGCTGAGTGTACCTCAAATTAGATTCCTAACAAATTGGGAGCTTCCATGTTTCTGTGGCATTATTATTGGACATCTTACCCTTTATTTCCTCTTGGTTTTACTTGCATGATCCTCATCAAAGAATTCAAATCACAAAAACATTTTGAAATTTCCATCACACAAAATAAGCAAGTATAGTTCCTGCTAAAGATCCTATGTTTTCCTTGATTACAGTGGAACTAAATTTGCTATGTTGAACTTTAAACTGTAGTATTGAATGTATACAGATATAATCCATAGAGGGTAGAACCTAAAACATGGAAAACCCCCCTTACCACCCCAGCGAGGTATTATCACTGCCAATTGCAGCTCCAGGAATGGAGAAGACAAATTCAGAGGAATTCTACACTAATCTTCCTATCTAACATCAGATTACTATAAAATGTTACCATCACAAAGTACTTTTAGTTCTTTATGCTCCTCTTTGCCTTTTATCCCACATTACTGTTGTTTTCTATCCATGGCCTCTTTCTAAAATCACTGCTTTTTCAGCACAATGTAGGGCAGTGCCCTTAAGGGATGGAATAAGCATCTGACATTTACTGAGTAGAACTGCATGTTCTCTGATGATAACACTCTGTACAATGTTGTGACTTTTTGTTCTGCAATAATGAAATACACTAAGCGCGATCTTTTTCTAAAAAAATCAAATGATTGAACTGAAATTCAATTGCAGCAATAAGATTTATGCACACTCACTTGTTTAATTTTGAATAACTAAAAGTTAACAAAAATATATTCTGAGCCAAAATGTCATAGTTTCACAAATAAAGATATTAGCATGTTTGAAACAAGAAATTATTTGGCTAGTTTACAAATCTACTGACTTTTTTAAATTAAAAATAATTAATTTAATGCTTGATCAATTAAATGTGAATTCATTTCAAAATTAACATTTCTCAACTAATATTTGCAAGCATAAACGTTGATTTATGAATCAATATAAAATGGCATAACTTAGCAGAATAGGTTTACATTTCAAGTGAACATATTTATGCTCAATTGTATTCAATGCTTAAACTATCACTCACAAATGAATTAATTCACAATTTGTTGAACAATGGCAATCATTTCTGCCAATTAGACACTTAATTCAAAGTAAACATATGTAATACGGTTAAACCCTAAACTACCACACTACAAAACAAGATTGCAGTAGATTAGAATGGTAAATGGATGGAAATAGACGCAAGGGGGAGGGGGGAGGTCTCCACCTAATATATAATCTAATATATCGTGGGATCATAGCACTGAATATTTGACTGGTGAGGCCTATCATTACCTCACTTCCCCAACCAGGATTTCTTCACTCTTGCTCCCTCAGGATCACCACAGGATGCTCCTTTTGTTCCACATGCAAATGCTGGCATGGGGGTGGGGTGGGGAGGAAGGGACCATAATCTGAGTGTTCAGAACATTCCAACCCACCAGTTATTGGAAGGTGGTTGCCAGCACCACGAGGTACTGGTAAAGGGTCTGAGTTTCTCTAAAGGAGAGAGAGGTTATTGGCTCAAAGCTGTTGAAGTTCCCAATGGTGGTCAAGGCCCTTAGTGAGACATACCCTCTCACCTGTAGGATGCTACTCCATCTTTAAGCTCCTTCGCCACCTCTTGTGTTGGAGTATGTTATGTTTTGCTATGGGTCACTTTGCTCGTGAACCGGTTGCATGTTTATCTGTCGCAGGCGAGTTGATTACAATTTACTGCAAGACTCAGAGACCAATATGAAATGAAGCACATACTATTTATTTACACAAACAACAGAGCATTAACATGATGTGTGCTTCACCAGCCAGACCCTACTCTAGACTAACATTTACATAGTAGCCCACACTACGCATTGATTGGGTCTTACAGTCATGTGGTCAATCTGCCCACATTATTATACCTCAGATTACCACAGTGTAGCACTATCCTCACTATAGCACCAGCAGGAATTTCTGCCTTTGCATTGGTGGATTCTGCCTTGGCAGTGGAAATGGTGCAGGGAGCCTGCCTTACATAATGAATGACTCCTGATCTAGAAAAATATGTCTATTTAACTTATTTTCAGACCATTCTGTCCAACAAAAAGATTTACATTTACATAGAGCCTTTCACCACCTCAGGTGTCCCAAAGTGCTTTGTAGCCAATGAAGTATTTTAGAAATGTAGTCACTATTGTAATGTAGGAAAGACACAGCCAATTTGCACACAGCATGCTCCCAAAAATAGCAAGTGATAATGACCAGATAATCTGCTTTTTAATTATGTTGATTGAGGGATAAATATTGGCCAGAACACCAAAGTTAACTCCCCTGCTCTTCTTCGAAAATGTGCCGTGAGATCATCATGAAAGAGCAGGTGGGACCTTGGTTTAATTTCTCATCCAAAAGACAGCACCCTCAACAGTGCACCACACATTCAGTACTGCACTGGAGGGTTAGCCTTCATTTTTGTGTGGAAGTCACTGGGGTGGGTCTTGAAATCACAACCTTCTAACTCAGAGGTGAGAATTCGACCAAATAAACCACATCTGGTTCAAAACTGTGAATAGCAATTCCAAGCAAGTATTGAAATCATACATACTAATAACAGACTAAGAAAATCAAGAATTTAAAAAATGTTGCTGTTATTGCAATTCTGGCACACTCATGCTAGGACCACTGACCTCTGAGTGCTCAGTGCTCCTGAGTTGCTTCCTGTTGAACTTGCATTATAATGCAAGATTAGCTTATTAAAATAAATAGTAGGTAGCCTCCTGTGACAATGTGCAGGCAGAGTCCAGGCCAGGTGTAGTCTTTAGGTGAAGTGGCATTAGATGGCAGAGAACATTTAGGCCCAAGTGTACCGATGTAATTCAGTCCCATTATTAAAGTCATAGAATAGTCTGGATTTGCAATTGTAATGATGACAAAACAGTCAGTGTTTGTGTTTATTACAATTGTGAAACTGACAGTCACTTCTGGCGCCTGCACATATGCAGTTAAATGAAGAATTCCAAAAGTTTCTGTCAGTGATTTCCAGTTGTTCCTAGGTACACTGTTGAAATCCTCACAGATGGAAGTATTCTGAGATCACTTGAATTGACATGATCCTCCCCTCATAGGCCATTAGTCTTATGGTTAAGAACTCTTGAAAAAGTTATACTTGTTGAATGAAGTAAAACTGGGTTTCTAATGGCGTAGTAAGTTCATAATTACTAATGAACAACCTCTCTGATCCTGAAAAATTCATTTTGCACTTGTGGATTGTCAAATTTCTTCATACTGAGAAAATATTGCATTGATTCTGAACATAATAAAAATTATTATTTTTTAGAGGTTATTTATGATATTTCAGCTTCTTCCTTAATCAAATATTTATGTACCAGTCTTTAATTCATCTGTAAAATGAATAAAAGGTGAAGGGTAATGAATGAATTCTACTTCCTGGTTTGTTGTTTGTGATTATTTTTCAATGTGATTGGTTGTTAGGCCTTTTTTTTATTTGTTCGCGGGATATAGGTGCCATTGGCAAGACCAGTTATGCTGCCCATCCCTGATTGCCCTTGAGAAGATGATGGAGAGCCCCCTTCTTGAAATACTGCAGTCCATCTGGTGTGGGTATACAATAGTGCTGTTCAGGGGTTCCAGGATTTTGACAATGAAGGAACAGTGATATATTTCCAAGTCAGGATGGAGAGGGTTCTTGGAGGGAAACTTGCAGGTGGTGATGTCCCCCTTCATTTACTGCCCTTGTCTTATAGGCCATAGAGGTCATAGGTTTGGAAGGTGCAGTCAAAGAAGACTTGGCGAGTTGCTGCAGTGCATCTTGTACATGGTACGCACTGCTGCCAGTGTGCGCCTGTGGTAGAGGGAGGAAATGTTTAAGATGATGGATGATGTGCCAATCAAGTGGGCTGCTTTGTCCTGGATGGTGTCAAGCAGTTTAAGTGTTGTTGGAGCTGCACTCATCCAGGCAAGTAGACAGTATTCCATCACACTCCTAACTTGGGCCTTGAGGTGATAGAAAGGCTTTAGGGGAGTCAGAAAGTGAGTTACTCACTGCAGAATAAAAAGCCTCTGTTTGTTTTTGTAGCCACAACATTTATGTGGCTGGTCCAGTTAAGTTTTTGATCAATGGTGACCCCAGGTTGTTGATTGTGGGGAATTCAGTAATGGTAATATCATTGAATGCCAAGGAGTGATGGTTAGATTCTCTCTTGTTGGAGATGGTCATTGCCTGGCACTTATGTGGTGCAAATGTTAACAGCTATTTACCAGCCCGAGTTTAAATATGTGCAGAGTTTGCTGCATGTGGGCACAGATTGCTTCATTATCTGAAGAGTTGACATCGGAATTGAACTCTCTGCAAACATCCCAACTGCCCCATGTCTGGTCACATGATGGAGGGAAGGTCATTGATGAAGCAGCTGAAGATGGTTGGGCCTCTATCTTCTCTTAGGCAGTCATCTGGGTTCAAGGATGTCTTGCTTCCACTCTGGTTGAATTGGTTCTGAGATGGCTAATAAACCCAATGTGTGATCTTCAGATTCTGCCACATGCACGGCAGGTGGTGCTTGAAGGCTCGGGCAGATGTGTTGTTTGGAGGTTTGGGTGGTCTTTCCAACTTTGCCTCTGCACATTCCCGATGAAGTCTCTCAATGTGTTCAGTGCCTTCCCAAATGAGCCTTCTCCTTTAAACAGTCACAAGCCAGGGACTCCCATGAGTTGGCTGGGATATTTTGGATATTTGACTCTTCAGAGATGCTTTGAGGACACCCTTAAAGTGTTTCTGCTATTCTCTTGGGAGCCTTCTGCCATGACTGAATTCTGAGTGGAGCATTTGCTTCAGGAGTCTGGTGTCAGGCATACGAACTAAATGCCCCACCCAGCGGAGCTGGTTTTGAGTAATGTTGGGCCTAGGGCAATGCCCTGAGGAGCTCCTACAATGATGTCCTGGAGCTGAGATGTTTAGCCTCCAAGAACTACAGCAGTCTCCTTTGTGCTACATACGTCTCCAATCAGTAGAGAGTTTTTCCCTTGATCCCCATTGACTTCAATTTTGCTAGGACTCCTTGAAGCTACACTCTCTCAAATGCTGTCTTTATGTCAAGGCCAGCCACTTTCGCCTCACCTACCTCACCTCTGGAATTCAGCTCTTTTGGCTGGAATTTAATGGTCACAGCAGTGGGCAGGTGTCTTCCGGCGAGTCCCTCCCCTACTACTGTGAGTGCCTCTCTTGAGCACAGCATGTCCAAGATGAGGGACTCTCCCCCATGAGGCCACAAGCATGCCAACCATGGTTCACCTGGTAGCTTGTCCACATGGCATAATCCTTGCCTGCCTCTGGTTGAATATCAGTGGCAGCGGGACAAGACCCTTAAGTGGCTATTTAAGGGCCTCAATTGGCCTCCAGGTGAGAAGGTCATTCTGGACCCTTCCCATCCCGAACTCAATGGAGGGAGTCAGGAAGGCAATGAGTTCTCCACCCGACACCTTCCCATCCCATTACATGCCCTCCTCCCCACTGCCTCCCAACCCACTCCGATGATGCATTAAATTCCGCCCTTTATCCATATTTGAACCAAGAATATAATGTGGTCTGAAGCCAAATGATTAGATGGAACCCAAACTGAATATCGGCAAACAGGTTATTAATGAGTAAGTGCTGCTTAATAGAACTGCCAATAAGACCTTCCCTCAATTTACCGATAATTAAGAGTAGACTGATGGGACCGGATTGGATTTGTCTGCTTTTTGTGACCAGGGCATAATGGAGTAATTTTCCACTTTGTCAGGTGATGCCAGTACAACACTTGAACAGCAGTTCTGGAGCACAAGTCTTCAGCACTGGAGCCAGGATGTTGTCTGGGGTCAGATCCCTTGCTGTGTGCTCAGTCATTTCTTGATACCATGTTGGGTGAATTGAATGGCAGGGCAGGTTTGTTAAGCTGTATGGACTACTTCTACTTCTGTTATGTTTTTATGTTCAAGTTTAGCTGTGAGTGTCGTCACCTAGCCATTACCTGTGCAATCTGGGCCATTATATTCTTACTTTGATTTCATTCCTTATTTAATGTGATTATGTATAGCTAAATTGAAAGTTCTACAGAAATCTGGTAGGCAAATTAGTAGAATTAGTTATCCTACAGGAGTTTCTCTGCAGCATAGGATGAGGAGGTGAGGAGTGGAAAACTGTGGTGCTACAGCATCATTATTGGTGGAATAGGGGAATTACAGTGTGACAAGTTACATAGGCTGTTGTTACGATCTCCATAAAGACCAATAATTTTTACGAAAAGCTATGATTTTCCCAGCGATCAACAGAAATAATTGCGCAACATTTCACGTTTTAAGACTTTGACTGTAGCAAGCCAACTAAAATCAACATTGACTAAAAAATGCTTAGTAGCTAATACAACTAATACACTAACTACAGGAAAGGCCTTGCCCATTAACTAATTCACATAACTGAAAACCCCACACAATATTTATACATTACTCGAAACTCTCAGCAGATATGTAGCTAGAAATGCTCACCAGGTCTGGCAGCATCTATGGAGAGAGAAACAGCATTAAAATTTCAGATCTTATTGATCTTACTTGTACTTCTTTTGATTTAGTATATTGTATTTGCTGTTCATGATGTAGTCTGCTCTACACTGGGGAGACACACAGACTGGGTGACCGCTTTGCAGAATACCTTTGTTCAGTCTGCAAGACTGGCCCTGAATTTCTAGTCACCCGACTGTCATTTTAATTCTCCACCTTGTTCCCATCTGACCTTTCTGTGCAGTGTTCCAATAAAAATCATCACAATTTAATCTTTTAAATGGGCATGTCTCAGCCTTCTGGACTCAACATTGAGTTCAACAATTTTACATCATAACCTCTGCACCCATTTTGTTTAGTGTTTCTTTGCTGGTTTAATGTTTTTCTCTTTTTTCTTCTTTCCTTTAACTTGCATTTGGCCAGTAGTTATTCAGGATCCTGCCATTCACACCTCCTTTAGACACATCATTTGTTTCTTTACCTGTCCCATTACCATTCCCTTTGGTCTTGTACCATGAAAGCTTATGTCATTTAATCTTTCCTGTCCTCCACCCTATCACAGATCTCCCTTTATGCTTTTTTTCCCACCCTTCCCCCTTTCACTTGCTCAAAAGCTATTACATTTCTAACTTTTCCCAGTTCTGATAAAAGGTCAAACACCTGGAATGTTGGCTGGAATTTTCCCATCGCGCCCATGGCAGATTTCGTGGTGGGCAGGATCAGAGAATCCAGCTGCAGGCAAAAAGTCACAAATCCACCGTCGTAAGACCAAGTTGCAATTCTCCCGACAATGTGTTATGGCGGGTTGGTACTCCCACTGACTAGTGGCTCGAATGCCATTTGCATTCATTAGCATGTCATGAATGCTCATTAAAACAGCTGCTCGCCAGAATCTTGCCACGCCTTCCAATCTTCTGTCATGCCAGTGAGAAATTACATCAGCCAAAAATCTGTTTGAAAAGGCATGGTGTGCACAAGTCAGACCTCAGTTCACTGGTAACTTCAAAGTGAATGGACCATAGCACTGTGTCGGTCTTGTTGCGATGAACGCCACTGTGCTGGGGCTGTAGGGTTGGGCTGCTCCTTCTCTTTGCTTTTATTGTTCCAAGGAAAACAACTGTGCTGCAGTACTCATGCAGGCCTCCACTTTTAGAGACTAGCACTTCAACTGGGAGTGGGTTGTGAGGCGAGGGTCAGGTTGATGAGCATGATAGGGGCAACAGGGAGGGAAGGCTGTGGAGTGGCAGTCAGGGGGAAGGGCGAACATGAGGGGGCATTGGGGAGGGAAGGTTGTGGAATAGCAGTGAGAGGGAAGGGTAAACACGAGGGGGGCCTTTCTGGTTTCACCCTCTAATCTCTTGTAAGCAATGGTTTGTTTAATTTTAGCATTACATCTTTGCTTTTGTACTTGATGCCCATACTTGATAAAAAAAAGTCTTCTTTACAGCTTTATCAACAAGCCCTTCAATTTTTAAAGAATGGTGTGTCACAA
This sequence comes from Cetorhinus maximus, assembly GCF_964194155.1. Taxonomy (NCBI): domain Eukaryota; kingdom Metazoa; phylum Chordata; class Chondrichthyes; order Lamniformes; family Cetorhinidae; genus Cetorhinus; species Cetorhinus maximus. The sequence continues at coordinate 47,396,431 of NC_135897.1, read as the reverse complement.
CCTTTAAGTTTTTCTATTCCTTTATTCCTATAAAAACTTTGCCATTTCATGTATATATTCACTTATTTTACTTCCCAAATGACACTTCACTGTTCTACGCATTACATTTCATCCAGCAGCATCCTGTCCATCCATTAACTTGTCTATGTCCCTCCAAAGTCATTTACAGTCTTTCTTGCAGTTAGCCATGTGTTTATTTTGTATTTAAATTTTAATATTTTATCTTCCCTATGTAAGGGGGAGGAGGTGGCTTAGTGGTATTGTCACTGGACTAGTATTCCAGAGATCCAGGGTAATTCTATGGGAATCTAGGTTCAAATCCCACCATGAAATTTGAATTCAATAAAAGATTTGGAATTAAAAATTGGATGATAACCAAGAAAACCATTGTTGCAAAAACCCATTTGGTTCACTAATGCCCTTTAGGGAAGGAAATTTGCCATCCTTACCTGATCTGGCCTACATGTGATTCCAGACCCACAGCAATGTGGTTGACTCATAAATGCCATCTGAATAAGGGCAACTAGGGATGGGCAATGAACAATAAATGCTGGCTTAGCTAGTGATGCCCACATCCCATGAATGAACACAAAAAAAGTACATTGAGAAATGGTCCCAACCCCTGCAAGGAAACGCTGCTGTCTCAACCCATACCATCTGAAAAACATACATGAACTATTGCTTTCTGTTTTCTATCCTTTAACCAACTTCCTATTCATACTCTAACATTCCTTTTAACAAGATGTGCCTTAATTTTAGCAACAAGTCTTCTATTCAGCACCTTATCAAACACCTTTTGAAAATCCATTTACACAATTCTCGTTGCATTTCTTTTATCAATATACCCCTCAAAGAACTCCATTAGCTTTGTTGGACATGACCTGCATTTTGCAAATCCAGGTTGGCTGATTTGTTTACTATTTCTTTCCAGGTAAATATTAATTTAATCTATTATTGTAGCCTATCAAAGCTTATCCATTATGGATGTTAGACTAACTGGACTGTAGTTCTGGTATATTTCTGCTTATCTTTTTAGAAGAGCTACCACATTGCCAACCCTCTAATCTTCTGGCATAACCTTCATCTTCAAAGAATGTTTGCAAGATGGAAGTCAGGGCCTCCAATATTTATAATGGTCTTAACTTATGTGAGGAAGAAATTAGTTTTGATTTCATTTAATAATATTGGCTCACAAAGGACCTTAACTGCAATTCACTCAAAACTTGGCACAGAAGGAGAATTTGCTGCCCTTTGTAAATTACAGCCATTCTCATTTTCATCCTACCATATCAAACTTTTGATCAAGTACCCCATTAAATATGGCAAACTACAAGCACTAAGTATGCTTCCAAAACAAGGAATCTTAAAATAAAGAGGTATTATCAGATATATTTTCTTCTAGTCACTAATATGAGCAAAAAAGTCAATGCAGAAAGAATAATGCAAGAAAGTTAGTTTTCCTGTTATATACTTGTACCATTGCAGTTTGGGTACCACCAACATCACTCAGCTCCAGATCTCATTTCAGCCTTGGTGAAAACATGGACACAAGAGTTGAATTCCAGAAACGAGGTGAGAGCGACTACCCTTGACATCAAGCAGCATTCGACACATTGTGGAAACAAGAAGCCTTAGTAAAATTGAAATCAATGAAGATTAGGAGGATAACTTTCCACTGGTTGGACTCATACCTAGCTTAAAGGAAGACTGTCGTACTTGTTGGAGGCCAATCACCTCAGCCCCAGGACATCACAGCAGAAGTTCTCAGGGCAGTGCCCTAGGCCCAACAATCTTCCAATGTTTCATAAATAACCTTCACCATTATGTCAGAAGGGAGGATGTTTGCTGTTGATTGTACAATATTCAGCTCCATTCACAATTCCTCAGATAATGAAGCAGTCCATACAGGTATGCAGTAAAACCTGGATAACATCCAGACTTGGCTGATAGGCGGCACGTAAAATTCAAGCCACCTAAGTGCCAGGCAATGACTATCTCCAACAAGAAGGAGGCTAACCATCTCCTCATAACATTCAATGTCATTATCTACCTACCATCAACATCTGGGGAGGGGGTCACGATTGACTAGTTAATTAAATACTGTTGCTACTGGAGTAGGTCAGATTTTGTATATTCTCCATCAAATAGCTCACTTCATCCTCCCCAGTGCCTCTCCACTACCTACATTGCACAAGTTAGGAGTTTGAGAGAATAAAAAATCAATCAGGAAGCTCAACATCATACAGGACAAAGCAAGATGCTTAATTCTCACTTCATCCAATAGCCTAAACATCCACTATTGGTGTACTGTGGCTACAATGTATACAATCTACAATCTGCACTGCAAAAGGCTTCTTTAGCAGCAAATCCAAGACACGCAACTTCCACCCCCTGGAAAGACAATGACAGCAAGTCACATAGAAACATAGAAAATAGGAGCAGGAGTAGGTCATTCGGCCCTTCGGGCATGCTCCACGATTCAATATGATCATGGCTGACCTTCTAGCTCAATGCTGTACTCCCGTGATCTCCCCATACCCCTTGACACCTTTAGAGTTCAGAAATCTAGTTAGTTCTTAAATATATTCAGTGACTTGGCCTCCACAGCCTTCTGTGTTTGAGTACTCCAGACGTTCACCACCCTCTGGGTGGTTTCTCCTCATCTCAGCCCTGAATAGACTACCCCGTATCCTGAGACTGTGACCCCTTGTTCTAGACCCTCTAGCCAGAGGAAATATCATCCTTACACCCAGTCTGCCCATCACTGTCAGAATTTTATATGTTTCAATGAGACCCCCTCTCATTCTTCTAATGAATATAGGCCTAGTTGGCCCAATCTCTCCTCATACGACAATCTTGCCATCCCAGGAATCAGTCTGCTGAGCATTCGCTGCACTCCCTCTATGGCAAGTATATACTTTCTTAGGTAAGGAGACGATAAGTGTGAAGTTATCCACTTCGGTGGGAAAAACAGAATGGCAGAGTATTATTTAAATGATGATAGATTGGGAAATATTGATATACAAAGAGACCTGGGTGTCCTTGTATACCAATCATTGAAAGCAAGCATGCATGCAGCAAGCAGTTAAGATGGCAAATGGTGTGTTGGCCTTAAATTGCGAGAGGACTTGAGTACAGGAGCAAGGATGTCTTACTCCAGCTGTACAGGACCTTGGTGAGACCACACCTGGAGTATTGTGTGCATTGGAGAGTGCGGTGGTTCAAGACGAAGGTCCATCACCACTTTCTTAGGGCCTATTATGGACAGACAATTAATGCTGTCTTTGCTAGCCATGTTCACATGCTTAAGATGATTATCATTTTCTTTAAATTTCCCTTTTGACTTTTACTAACAATCAGAAAAAATATACTTATATAACAATTATGATTAATCAGAAACCACAATGTCCTTTAAACAGATACATAAAAGGAATTGTTTTTTTTAGAGAAATATATTCTTGGCAAAGTAAATTAGAAAAAAGAAGAGTATGTAAGTTCACAGAAACAAAGTCTGATGAGCAAACGTTTTGTGAGAACACCAACCGTTTTACTGTGTTAAATTAAATGATAAATGACCTGGATTTTCCAATTGCTTTTATTTTAACACTGGCGCCAACACATTAAAATAATGGGTCACTGCAAGCATTAAAGTAATGTTGATCGAAAATTCCTTGTCAATATCACTTACTAAGCTATTTTACAAACATTTTAATACAGAGTAGCATCACATTGAGTACAATGTGTGCACCTTTATATTGTAATCACCCACATGCTGTTCCTTATTTGCATACATTCAATTGGGTGTGTTCTTCAGTCAGTCACGTATAGTTCCCCCTTAGCCCAGGCTTGTTTTACTGCCTGTAGAGCTTGTTTTTTGAGAAAAGAATATCAGTTCAACCTGAAGGATTAAAGTTTTGCTTTTGAATTGAAAATCTATTTCTTAACCCTTCTGCTACTGAACTTAAAAATATATAAAACCTACCATCGCATATAATGGTCTGGAATATATTAATGCTCTTTGTTGCTAAAATGTTCCATTGTCTAATGGCTCAGTGGGTGACAGATCAGCAAGACCTTGGGTTTGATCCCAGGCTGTGCTAAATTAGCTGATCTCACTTAGAGTAGTAGTGACAACTTGCTAATTGATGCACCTTGGCTGAAAAAGGACAAAAAGCCAGGCAGCTTTCCTATTCCTGACCACTATCCAGTCAACCCTGCTACAAATTGCTTATTTATGAATGCCAAGCAGGGTAGGATGAGGTTTGGCCGTTGGTACCACACCTCCCCTCACCACCACACCACACCACCCCCACCCCCCCAACCCCTGCCATACTACCCATTGGAGCGGCCAATGCTGCTCAGCATTTAGGGTCATAGCTCAGACATCAGGAATGATCACTTGGATGAAATACCAGAAGGTTGTTAGCATTGAAGAAACTGTACCTCATCATGAAGCAGTGCCCTGCTTTTGATCTCTGTGCTGCACCGTTTCCATTGAGAATGAGTGGGGGGAGGGGATTGTTGGGGTCTAGTTGTGAGATCAAAGTTGGAACGTACCACTTAACATCATCTTGCCATTTGAGGCCCACCTGCTGCTATTTTTGAGCAGGCCTTGATATAGGCAGCCAGCAATCCCATTGAAAACATGCAAGAGCCTCATTAGCCAGGCAAATTGGCCATTTTTGTCTGAGAATGCTACAGTGCCCTACAGTAGGTGACCTGCCCATTTCTTTCCAACTGAAAACACTCACAATCCACGTTCCTTAAAGGGATCATTGGATGCTGTATGTGGAGACTTAGGTGGGGATTTTGAGTAGCCGAATAAGCATCATTGCTGTTCCTGAGACCAAAAGATCTTCAACAAATTTATTATTTGCTCTTCCTACAAATTGCTAAAAATCCCCTCAGCTGTTAACTTCGCTGTCTATCATGCTTTTCCCTTCGCTCTTCCACATCCATCAGCTTGGCCCTACCCTATAATTAGCTGCTGCCAAATTGGCTTTGCAGATGGGCCACTGGATTTCCTGCTCCATAATGGCAGCTTGCCACTTCCATGGAAATGATTCGGGACTCCTACAAGCTACTTCAGGCATGCATCACAGTTGGTCAACCCTCTGCCTGCCCAAAATTTACATTGCTTCAAAGTGGCCCCCAGGACAGGAGAAAATGAAGGCAACAAAACAGGGGAATGTTCACAGCTACACATCTTGCTTCACTTGCAAGGTTAACTGTAGAAAACAATATTGTTTGAATTACTTTTAGCGTAATTTTAAAATTATTCTTTCACAGGATGTGGGGGTCGTTGGCAAGGCTATAATTTATTGTCCATTATTAATTGCCCTTGAGAAGGTGCTGGTGAGCTGCCTTCTTGAAACGTTGCTGTCCTTGATGTGTAGGTACACCCACAGTGCTGTCAAGAAGGGAGTTTTAGGATTTTGACCAGTAACAGTGAAGGAATGCCGATATAGTTCTAAGTTAGGATGTTGTGTGGCTTAATGGATGGGAACTTGCAAGTGGTGGTGTTTCCATGATTCTGTTGCCCTTGTCCTTCTAGGTGGTAGACATTGTGGGTTTGGAAGGTGTTGCTGAAGGAGCCTTGTTGAATTGCTGTAGTGCATCTTGTAGATGGTACACATTACTGCCACTGTGCATTGATGTTGGAAGGAGTGAATATTTAAGGTGTGGATAGGATGCCAATCAAGCAGGCTGCATTGTCCTGGATAGTGCTGAGCTTGTTGACTGTTGTTGGAGCTGCACTCTTTCAGGAAGGTGGAGAATATTCCATTGCACTTCTGACCTGTACCTCGTAGATGGTGGACAGGCTTTGGGGAGTCAGGAGGTAAGTTACTCTCCACAGAATTTCCAGCCCCTGACCTGCTTTTGTAGCCACAGTATTTATATGGCTAGTCCAGTTCAGTTTCTGGTCAATGGTAATCCCCAGTGTTATAGACTTGATTTTCCAGACAGGTTTCTCATAAGAAACAGTGAACTTTATTTACAGGGCTTCAGCAGCAGTTACATGCTTCCATCAAGATCCACAACTAGGCACAAAAAACACCCCTAAGGTTCCCCGTGCTTAGGGCTGATTCATTCATGCTGGCATGTGATACTCCACAGTACAACAAGTCTTAAATCTACAGTCACTACATTCCTTAAAGCTACAGTTACTACACCCAGGATGTTGATCGTGGTGGGTAATGCCACTGAATATCAAGGGCTGATGTTGGATTCTCTATTGTCAGAGATTGTCAATGCCTGGCGATTGTGTGGAGTGAATGTTACTTGCCACTTATCAGCCCAAGCCTGAATGTTGTTCAGGTCTTGCTGCATATGGACACGGACTGCTTCAGTATCTGAGGCATAGTGAATGGTACTGAACACTGCGCAATCATCAACGAACATCCCCACTTCAGACCTTATAATGGAAGGAAGGTCATTGTTGAAGCAACTAAAGATGGTTGGGCCTAGGATACAACCCTGAAGAACTCCTGCAGTGATGTCCTGGGACTGAGATGATTGCCCTCCCACAATCATCTTCTTCTGTGCTACATATGACTCCAAGCAGTGAAGAATTTTCCTAGGTCCCCTTTGATGTCACATTCAGTCAAATGCTGCACTGATTCAAAGGCAGTCACTCTCATCTCACCTCTTGAGTTCAGCCCTTTTGCCCATGTTTGGACCAAGGCTATAATGAGATCAGGAGCTGGGTGGCATTGGCAGAATCCAAACAGAGCAGACAGGAAACAGAGAGTAGAAATAAATGGGTCTTTTTCGGAGTGGCAGGCCGTGACTAGTGGTGTACCACAGGGAGCAGTGCTCGGGCCCCAGCTATTCACAATATATATCAATGATTTGGATGAGGGAACCAAATGTAATATTTCCAAGTTTACTGACGACACAAAACCTGGTGGGAATGTGAGTGATGAGGAGGGTGTTAAGAGGTTTCAAGGCGATTTAGACAGGTTGAGTGAGTGAGCAAATACATGGCAGATGCAGTACAATGTGGATAAGTGTGAAGTTATTCACTTAGGTAGGAAAAACAGAATGGCAGAGTATTATTTAAATGGTGATGTACAAAGGGGCCTGGGTATCCTTGTCCACCAATCATTGAAAGCAAGCGTGCAGATGCTGTAAGCAGTTAAGATGGCAAATGGGTGTTGGCCTTCATTGCAAGAGGGCTTGAGCACAGGAGCAAGGATGTCTTACTGCAGCTGTACAGGGCCTTGGTGAGACCACACCTGGAGCATTGTGTGCAGTTTTGGTCTCCTTACCTAAGAAAGGATATACTTTCCATAGAGGAAGTGCAGCAAAGGTTCACAAGACTGATTTCTGGGATGGCAGGATTGTCATATGAGGAGAGATTGGGCCAACTTCACTGGAGTTCAGAAGAATCAGAGGAGATCTCATTGGAACGTATAAAATTCTGACAGGGATGGACAGACTGGGTGCAGGGATATTTCCTCTGGCTGGGTGGCCTAGGATAAGGGGTCACAGTCTCAGGATACAGAGTAGACCATTTAAGACTGAGATGAGGAGAAACTTCTTCACTCAGAGGACAGTGAACCTATGGAATTCTCTGCCACAGAGGGCTGAGGAGGCCAAGTCACTCAATATATTTAAAAAGGAAATAGATTTCTGGAGTTTAAAGGTGTCAAGGGGTATGGGGAGAGCACGGGAGTATGGTGTTGAGATAGGGGATCAGCCATGATTACACTGAATGGTGGAGCAGGCTCGAAAGGCTGAATGACCTACTCCTGCTCCTATTTTCTATGTTTCTATATTTCTACATTAGGACCACTGTCTTAATTTAAAAAAAACATTCTAAGGTAGCAATCAGAACTAATTGCAATGACAGGCCATTTAGAGATCAAAGAACTGAGTCCCACTTTACCTGCTATTCACCGTGCCTCCAGTTACCTGATATGGAACATCAGTGGAGGGCTGATGTAGAAGGCTATGACCCAGGCGGTTTTGACTTCCTGACTAAAAGAAGGCAGCATCTAGTAGAAACTCAGTAAAATGGATAACGTAAAATAAATTCTATTCACATCCTGTGTGATGCACAGAAGTTGAAGTTTGTGATTAAAGGATTGGTAGATTAGTGCAAAAACCATGGAACTGCACTTGTTCTTCAAACTTATTGAACAGACCCCTGGGAGTTGGATAGTTCCAAATTAGGTCCAGACAAGGTTCACCAACCAATGAGTGAAGAAGCAAAGATTTTCCAATGTGCAACAGCAGAGACAGACCAATACTGATTTCAGCAAGACCACCTGTGAAACACATGGAAATGAGATCATACACTGGTTCAAGTACATACCACAGAATCCCAGATGTAAATGTATTTGCATGACTAGTAATGAAAATCAAAGGGAGTTGATGTACATGAAAACATTTGCATAAGAGTTTCCTAAAAACAAAGTTTGCTTTCAAATAAGAATATAAATAACCTTCAATTTTAATGAAACAACCTGTGAATCACAGCTGTTGAGCTGTTTCACTCTGACTGAATTATTCATTGCCTTGATCTCATGGAATTGTAGTAAAATATAGCATTCTATGCAAATCAAGTGCGAGAATTGTCAGACTTTACAGTTTAACTGTAACTGATGATACATGGTATGAATGTCCAATATTATTTAAATTTGATAATGACACTGCAAAGAATAATTTCTTTTCCACTGAGGTGAGTAAGCATCAGTGCTAGACTATACATTATGCAGACATACTGGAATCATCTATATAAACCTGACATTGCTTAAGTTTAGCCCCCTCAAGGTGCTCTTTGCAATCCTGTTTATTTTGCAATAATTGTGGAGAAAATTTTTCTCCATATATTTTCACAATGTTTACAGGAAAAATAGAGAAAAAACATTCTTCCAATGTTATGACAAACAGCCTTTAGGTTTTTAATTTTTTTTTGCTGCTTTCTTTATCGAGCTGTTGTGTTTCTTTGTACATGTAACAGCAAATTTTCACAGCTCAGTGACACTGATCAATAAATGAATTGCAAAAAGTTTCACTTTCTATTTTTATCTTAAGAAATTTGGTTTATCCAGAAGTTTTGTGAATCAGTTAATTCCCAACTTGCGACTGGGATAAAGTTTAAAGTTAATTAATAAACAATCATAGTCATTTTTGGAATTCATGCCACCCTCAGTCCCTTTCCCTTCACTGTACTGGAATGTAATTCATCTCTTTTTGGTCCCAAAACTGAAGGTTTTTTCTGCATTTGTCTTTGGGCACTGTTATGTTTTTATAATGATATAAAGGCACCAATCACTCATAAAGGATTGTGTAACCATGTTGTGGGCTCATCCATTTAAACTAGGCACATGAAAACATATATATTTATGGATAGAAAGCTTGAAGACATCAGCAGCAAGGCTATGTGCCCTGTGCTCTGCTTAAAAGCAAAAGTGAAACTGAGGCTGGATCACATAACACACTTCCCTTCTCGTGAGGACATGCTGCCATCCCTTAAAGGCATATTTAAACAGGTGCTTCAGGTACAGTTTATTTGTAGTCACTCCACATTGTTTAAGGACAGCAGTCTCTTCGCTGTCGTTTAAACATGGGTTAATTTTTCCAGACAAATTTTAATCATTTATACTCTCCTTACTTTGTGTTTCCATAGTTGGGACTACCAACATCATTGATGGAGGGAACAATACTGAACAATCACCCAATAAGGGCTCCTGCTTCTTAAACAGATAGTATTAAATAGGCAAGGATTACTTACACTTTAAATAAAACTTTTAGGATTGATCCTGGTGGTGGATGGGGTATTAATATTAGGTAAGATATTTGGGTGTCACCATGAGGCATGTTGAGTCCCCAGTGTTGCTCATAACAAATGAAGTGGCAATTGGAAAATAGGCATGTTCCCTTGGGAGGGAGACAAAAATCAGAACGGAATTTGAAACAAAAGCTGGACTTTCCTGTGGGCTTTGGAATCCCAATGCCAGAACCAAATGGAGCTCAAATCGAGAGTCTACAGTAGCCAGCAGTGGACCCAGAATGGTGATTTTACCAAAGGCAGCCTCCTAATTGGCCACCTCCAGGCACACCATCCAATTAAGGACAGTGGGTGGGCTCCTGATGTTGATGGCCCAATCAAAGGGTTGGCAGCTTTGAAGTTTGGAAGAGATGGTCACTGCTGAGGTAGGCAGGAGACTGAGAGGGGTGCTCAAATCTGCGTCACACAGATAATTTGAAATTAAAAAAATCAGGTGGCTGAGTGCAGTAGGCCCTGCCATCGGGAGGAGGTGTTGTGGGGTGGGGGTTGGAGTGGGGTAAAGCCCTCCAATGGAGGAGCATTGAGGCGGTGGGGGTTGCCTTTTCTCCCCACAGTTCCCTTTTTGGGCAATGGTGCCACTGGCAGGCTCCAAATATGAATGGGGGGTGGGGTGGGTTTGGGGGGGAGCGGTGCTCTGCCACTGGCAAAATGCTAGCAGCCCTAATTTGGCCTGTAGTTGCAGCCTTAAATTCTTAAATTGGCTGCTCACCCTTATAGGGTGAGCAGCCAATCCGGCACACAGCCCTTCACTGGAAAACTTTCCTGGCAGTGGGACTGCATCAGTGAGCCATCCCAATGTGGGTTCCTCACATTTTAGTTGCCCCACCTCTTCTGAGCTCCTGTCACCCAGGGGCCAGTAAAATTCAACCCATGGAAACATAGAAAGGTTTATGGTATAGAAAGAAGATCTTCAGCCTTTCATGGCCGTGTCTGCTGAAAAAGGCCTTTACAACCTAATCTCACCTTCCAGCTCTTGGTCCAAAGCTCTGTAGTGCTTCAAGAGTGCATCAAAGTATTTTCAAGTAGGTTAAGGATTGTTAAAAATTCATTCAGGGGATGGCGGCTTCGCTGGCTGGATGAGCATTTATTGCCCATCCCTAGTTGCCCTTGAGAAGGTGGTGGTGAGGTGCCTTCTTGAACCACTGCAGTCCATGTGGTGTAGGCACACCCTCAGTGCTGTTAGGAAGGGAGTTCCAGCATTTTGACCCAGCGACAGTGAATGAACGATATATTTCCAAGTCAGGATGGTGAGTTACTTGGAGGGGAACATCCAGGTGGTGGTGTTCCCATCTATCTGCTGCCCTTGTCCTTCCAGATGGTAGTGGTCGTGGGTTTGGAAGGTGCTGTCAAAGGAGCCTTAGCGAATTTCTGCAGGGCATCTTGTAGATGGTCACACTGCTGGTCCTGTGCGTCAGTGGTGGAGGGAGTGAATGTTTGTGGATGTGGTGCCAATCAAGTGGGCTGCTTTGTCCTGGTCTGTGTCGACCTTCTTGAGTGTTGTGGGAGCTGCACTCATCCAGGCAAGTGGGGAGTATTCCATCACACTCCTGACTTGTGCCTTGAAGATGGAGGACAGGCTTTGGGGGGTCACGAGTTGAGTTACTCGTCGCAAAATTCCTAGCCTCTGACCTGCTCTTGTAGCCACAGTATTTATATGGTTAGTCCAGTTCAGTTTCTGATCAATGGTAACCCCCAGGACATTGATAGTGGAGGATTTAGTCATGGTAATGCCATTGAACAACAAGGGGCGATGGTTGGATTCTATATTGTTGGAGATGGTCATTGCTGGCACTTGTGTGGAACGAATGTTACTTGCCACTTGTCAGCTCAAGACTGGATATTGTCCAGGTCTTGTTGCATTTGGACATGGACTGCTTCAGTATCTGAGGAGTCGCAAATGGTGCTGAACATTGTGCAATCATCAATGAACATCCCCACTTCTGATCTTATGATGGGAGGAAGGCCATTGATGAAACAGCTGAAGATGGCTAGGCCTAGGACACTACCCTGAGGAACTCCTGCGGTGATGTCCTGGAGCTGAGATGACTGACCTCCAGCAACCACAACCATCTTCCTTTGTGCTAGGTATGACTTAATTCCTTATAAAAACAAACATTTTCTTCAAGTACTTAATCCTTTATAAAACAAGTGTTTTTATTCATAGCTGCAGCTATCAATCAAACCATGAACTTACAGGCCCACACTGTGGTAATGCTAGGCTGTGGACGCGGTCAAAATAGCAGAAATAATACAATAATGATAGCACTCAGGCTTATGTAAACAACAGCTAGTGAAATTTTAAGTTCTGATTTTTTTCAACTGTAGGCTGGCTGATTTTTTTTCAAAATTTAAAGGGCAAAGAATTTAAATGACTTCTCAGCTTGACAGTTCCATAGAGCTTATCCATTTTGTACACGCATTCATGTCTACTCTTAACAATCCCAAAGGGCACCCAACCTCTCCCAAAGGGGTAGCCATATAATCATATAAATACTGTGGCTACAAGAGCAGGTCAGAGGCTAAGAATCCTTTTTTAAAATTCATTTTACAGATTTGGGCTTCGCTGGCTAGGCCAGCATTTATTGCCTATCCCTAATCGCCCTTGAGAAGGTGGTGGTGAGCTGCCTTCTTGAACATCTGCAGTTTGATCTATCTTTATCCTTTTCCTTAACTACCCCCTAGACTCCTTCCTGACTTTAGATTCCTTACATTTGGCTTCATCAGCTCCCATTTCTCATTCTATCTTAGTTTCATCCTAAATTTATCTGTTTTCACTTTCCTCCAAGTCCTCCTCCATCCCTGGACCCTAATGAAGACATCTTGGAGGAGGACAATATTCCTGAGGATGCACTGTAAAACATTCCATCCTTCTCGGGCACCAGTACAGACATTGATTCTCCATGTAGCATAGACAGGTAGATGTGTCTGCACGTGGTGAAACACCCAGCATGAGTGAACAATAGCCGGTTCTGGTGGCAGAGTCATCCCAGGAGAGAGCTTGCTAGTGGGAAAGATTTTCCCCCATCTCTGTTCAGCAGGCCTGACCTGATGCCTTTGAAAGAAAAATGTAGAGATGCAACCTCCTTATATATGAACTAGATCCAAGAAACTGACTTGACCTGAATAGCAAGCGTGCTTAGTATGGTCTCCTACCAGCAGCCCTCTCATTTGCTGTCTTCTAATATGCCAAGCTGCTGTTTGGTTGCTGAGGCTGTTGCTCCTTTTCTCTACTCTTCTCCCATCAACATTAAGCTAGCCACAAAAGCATCCATGATAAGCAGATAAACTTTAGTGAGAGCACATGAGTTGCCTATTCCTCCTTGCTGTTTAGCATTGTGCGCAGACTCACTGGCGGGCAATCTAGTGCACTCTTCTTCAACTCAGTCATCAGTCTTCTTCAACATGCTGGGCCCTGAAAATCAGTAGCGGTGCCCTCTGGAGCAGGGCCAGACTGAGAGTTCATCCTCAGGCAAGTGGGCCACTCGGCCCTTCGAGCCTGCTCTGACATTCCATAAGATCATGGCTGATCTGATTGTAACCTCAACCCACATTCCCGCCTACCCTTAGTAATTTATCACCCCGTTGCTTGTGAAAATTCTATCTACCTCTGCCTTAAAAATATTCAAAGACCCTGTTTCCACTGCCTTTTGAGGAAGAGAGTTCCAAAGACTCACAACCCTCTGAAAGAAAAAAATTCTCCTCATCTTTGTCCTAAATGGGTGACCCCTTATTTTTAAACAGTGGCCCCAGTACTAGATTCTCCCAAAAGAGGAAACATCCTCTCCACATCGACCCTGTCAAGAATATTCAGGGTCTTATATGTTTCAATCATATGTTTCAGTCACCTCTAACTCTTCTAAACTCCAGCAGTTACCTGGTTTTAGAGTGGAGAATTTAACTTGCCCACATTATTTATAAAGTATAAACCAATCCAGATAAAAGAACCTTTATTCTGTCACACTGTTCATGAATAAACATGCATCATATCCTTGTTGAAGAACTGAAGGGTGGAATATTACATAGAATTGCATAGCAGGTACACAGCACAGACCATTCAAACACAAAAACAAAATACTGCTGGAAATCTGAAATAAAAACAGAAAATACTAGAAATACTCAGCAAGTCAGGCAGCATCTATGGAGAGAAACAGAGTTATTGTTTCGGGTCAAAAACCTTTCTTGTTTCTGCTGGTGTTTATGCTCCAGATGAGCTTCCTCCCAAGCTACTTCACCTCACCCTATCAGCATACCCCTCTATTCCTTTCTCCCTCATGTATTATCTAACTTCTCCTTAATTGCATTTTGATATTAAATTGTGTAATTATTGTTTGTGGCTTGCATTGACAACAATAGCCTGGGTTAGAAATAATCCTTACATTATATTTCTAAAGTGTGCAGTGATGGATTTCTTTCATTGCTGATTTTTACCTAAGTTAAATGTCTCACCTTTAGTGATGTGATGACAACGCCACAGGATGAAAGATCCTATGGATCTCAGATTTCTGATGTAAGAATTTAGACTAATCCTTGATTGTGCTCACAAAGTTTGCTGGTTTGGAAATTGTAGGCTGACAATGCCTGGTTTCCCACCTATTATTTCAATGAACAAAAACTTAACTACTACTGGCTTGTTTCCCAACCAATGCTCTTTGGAAGTATTTCTTGCGGGAAACAGCTGATTGGGAAGTCAGTTAACAACTGCTTCTCCGCAATTCAGGAACAATTGATTTTAAGATCACCCAGAAGAGTCTTGTGCACCTCATTGTGCTTCAATGGCTAGATTTGATCCTAAGTGGCCTTCCCCTTGTGTGATAGCAGCAGTGCTCTAGCCTTCACCTCCTGCTCCATAGTGTATGCTTAATTGCTGCTTTCCTGGAACTCCCCACCCTTTTCTAGCCCTACCCTCTTCTCTCTCCTCAGTCAAATTGTTATTTCTAAACTCCTTCAATTCTTCCAACTCTCTGCCACACTGGAAAGCATAACCAGTGTGGAAAGTACAAGAGGAAGAAGAGACTGTTGATGATGAAACACCATCAGGATCTGCATATGGTGACCAACTGTGCATGAGTGGCCTACAGCCATGGTAAGGGGAAAGCATGACCATCACAGCCAGGTTGTGCAGATTCTGTTGCAGAGTTCTTAGATGAGGACTTTGATAGGTGGCATACAGAAAAGGACTGCTGGGTATGCACAAAGAAATGTTTTGGTGTATTGGCAGGCCTACCAGAAAGCCAGCTGTGACTTTCGAGTACTATGGAAGAGACTGTCACCAACTTGACACAGGCCTTTAAGCAGAACTTGGAGCCCATTTTTTCCAGTGTGGAGGTGGCGGCCAGCTCCATGAGAACATGTGCTTCACTAGGACAGGCAAAGGTGCACAGATGACAAGTGCTGAGGAATGCACAAGGGTGATTAGTTGACTTATGTATGGAATATTTGATGGTTTGTTTGATAAAGTTGGTTTGGAATCATTGTTTTGTGGTTGCTTTTATTTCAGCTTTGTGGCCAAGAGAATGCTGGTCAATGATGGTCAGTGACAGAAGAAAAAGGACTGCTGTTGAATGGAGGATTTGGTTAGTGTTCATTGGTATCACAGACAGGTAACTGGATTGCAGACGGTCCAGCAGGGAAGGGATGTGGTTGCCTCATTCTCCTCAGTAACTCGCCGTATGCCTTGGTGGCAGGGGTTGTGACCTAATGAAGGTGAGGTTGTGTAGGATACAGCAGACCATGATGAATTGTGACACACACTCTGAAGAGTACTACAGGGCTCCTCCAAAATGGTGCAGGGAGTGGAAGCATTGCTTAAGCACCTCAATGGCCTGCTCAATATTTGGTGTGGCAGTATGATTCTTATTATATGCATACTGTTCACGTGTGTTGGGGTTGCACCCCAGAGTCATCCACCAGGTGGTTAGCAGATAATCCTTGTCACCCAGTAACCACCCCAGGGTTTGATGTAGTGGCTCAAATACTGATGGTACAGCAAACTGGTGCAGAATAATAGCACCATTGAAGATGCCAGGATACTGGACATTCACTTCTAAGTATGTATTGAGCATGATCACACAGCAACTACACATTCATTGAGTGGCTGCGGTACATCGCTGAATTTAGATGTGGCGCCTGCAAAGCCACGTGGGCGGTCGATGCCACCTGCACAATGCAGAAGCCCACTATCTTGACGAAGCCACATGTACACTCTGCCTGCTTCTCTCTGGCCAGAGGGAGTGAAATATACTCCCCTCTCCTGGCATAGTGTCAGTAGACAGCAAATTGAGGGATGTTAGTGATCTCTCCTTCTCCAGGCTGGAAGGACCGCAAAACAAAGAAGTTCATGGTCTTCTTCATATCCACCGGCAACGCCATCCTCACCCTGCTCTGAGGCTGCAAGTCTCTCTGCAATAGGTGGTAGATTTTAGTGAACACCTCCTTAGTGAAACAAAAACAGAATTACCTGGAAAAACTCAGCAGGTCTGGCAGCATCGGCGGAGAAGAGTTGACGTTTCGAGTCCTCATGACCCTTCAACAGCACTGAGTAATATTAGGAGAGGGGTGAAATATAAGCTGGTTTAAGGTGGGGGGGTGGGGGGAGACCTTAAACCAGCTTATATTTCACCCCTCTCCTAATATTACTTAGTTCTGTTGAAGGGTCATGAGGACTCGAAACGTCAACTCTTTTCTTCTCCACCGATGCTGCCACTTATATTTCACCCCTCTCCTAATATTACTCAGTTCTGTTGAAGGGTCATGAGGACTCGAAACGTCAGCTCTTTTCTTCTCCGCTGATGCTGCCAGACCTGCTGGGTTTTTCCAGGTAATTCTGTTTTTGTTTTGGATTTCCAGCATCCGCAGTTTTTTGTTTTAACCTCCTTAGTGAAATGGAAATTTTGCACCATAGCCTCGCTGAAGATCCTGGGAGAATAAGGTCTCCTTCTGAGAGATCTTCTCTGCCTCCTCCTCCTCTTGTGTTGCTTCTGCTCAATCTCCCTCTAGGCCAAGGGTGATGGTAACTAGAGTATTCGTGACTGGGAGCAAGTGGTCTGAAGTCAGAACCAAGGCCTTCACCATGTGCAACAGCACTCTCTGCAGACATTCCCAACTTTAAACAGCAGTAGAAAATTCACAGCATTTCTACAAACTCAGCAACAGCCAGTAGAAATCAATCAGCAACTGATTTGGAAATAGTTGATGATCCCTTTAAATAGCACTGCTGGTGGGGTCTTTCCTGCTGCTGAACACATGTTCAGCTGTTTCTGTTTAAGAGAAGGCATTAGTTGGAGCATTGAGGTCAAAACTAGCACTGCTGGCCTCCTCAGGATTAAACAATGACCAATATCACGAACTGCCTACTCTACTTACTTCCAGGGCATGCTCCTACTGTCCGCACTGATGCCCTCAACAAGATGACGCCCAACTCAGGTTTCATTGGAAGTGTGCATGTGCACATTGACACCATTTTGCACTCAAAACGACATCCATAGTGCCTAAAATGCGGGTGTGATAGAGCCAAATTTTGTGGCCTTTGTGATGCATTCAATGTTAAGTGCAGCTTTCTCCATCATACCTTCTTCCAACTTCACATCATGCCCCCTCCTTCCATTCTATTTTTCACTTCTCATACTGAAACCCTAGTCCGTGCCTTTGTCACTCAACAATCAAAAAGAAAATTGGGTAGCCTATAAAAGGCTACTGCTTCATTATCATTCATTTTGCACGACTGCCCCATACCAACCTCACCCCTTTATTTTGTTTAGAAGAATTGCTGGGTACTGAATAATGGATGACAATGAATATTTTCCTCTGACTACAACCAATTTGCTGATACTTTCACTGACACATTTGTAAGTCATTATCATGTTGTTTGCCCATTATATATCTGTGAAAGAGTGTGATTCCTGATCAAAGTTGCAAAGAATAAAAGAGCACACTGCCACCTGGTGAAATATTGCAGTGGTTCTCTGGCTGTTGTTGGCTTGGAATTTATGATTATAAATTCCAGTTATACAGACACACGTGTGTAAAAACGATACCAATACTCCACATTGAAAACTGGAATTTATATACTGTTACGATCTCTGTGGAGACCGTTAATGTTTAAAGAGGAATTTGAAATCCCTGTTATCTACTGAAAGAATGAAACTACAAGATTTCACAGTTTAAAATTCTCAGCTGAACCTTCCCTTTTGCACCATGACTGCCCCCCAGAAAGTCTTTGGCTACTTATAAGGTTCTTGAAGCTTATCCACTTTCTTGGGATCAACTCCAAACTTTTCCACAACTGCCTTGTAAGATCTGAGACTTTTGAACTCAAGCCTGAACTTCACTTGCAATTCCTGCGTAGGGAACAAACAGAAAATTAGAAACACTGCTGGTTTCTAATAGCTCTATTCCTCCTGGTCCACAGCTGTTCCACAGATCTTAGCAAATTCTTTGCCTTCTGAACTAAGGTCTTACACACCAACCTGGGTGCATCTAGCTCCAAGCCCAAAAGCCATCTGGCTTCTCCAAGCTTGTTTTTGCGAGAAAAACAGATAAATCCCACACAAAACAGCAGTTCCCTGCAACGTGGCATACCTAGGATGTTCAAAACAAAAATTTAAACTAATTACCTTTTATCTTCAAAAGAACACTTTGATTCTGTGTACCACATGAATAATCTAAAACTTAATGGAGTTAAGTCCTTTTTCCAGACTTACTGATTCCTTGTTTTATTTCTAAATCATTGATTTTGATAATCAACCTGAAATAGTAACTCTCTCCTCAGATGCTGCCTGACCTGCTGAGTAATTCCAGTATTTCCTGTTTTCAGATTTCCAGCACTTTTTGCCATTGCAGTATTTTGCTTTTATATTGATTTACCTACTCTTGTTTAGGGAGGGCACATTGATTCTTCCCTCCATGCAGTCAGGATACTACCTTGTGCTCAATTATTTATATCCATTCTTTATGGTTCTCACAGCTTAACAACTGAAGGACTTACTGGTATACTTTTCTGGGTCTCCTTTTTAACACTTCTACACCTTCATTTATTCATTCCGGTGAGCTTCCCTTTTCTTCATGGGATTTTTTCCCCAACTACACAACCTTGCATTCATTTGGCATTAAGCACTGAAAAAGGTCTGTGTCTGAGGTACAATCAAGCAAAAGCTGAAGGAAAAACAAGCCAAAGAAAGAGATACTAAGTAAGTGAGTCTTAAGAGGCTAGGAGGTAGAGGGGTTTAGGAAAGGAGTGCCAGGAGCTTCAGATCCAAGCAGCTGAAGGGAAGGACTGGTGGTATAAAAGGTGATCACATCTGATCAGGATCACAGATACTGTCAAGAGTTACAAGCAGTTTATTGAGGAACAACAGTGCAAATATAACACAATCAGAACAGGATACCCGACCTGTAACACCAAGGATGGACTAGAGGTCCCGGATCGAATGCACGGAAGTATGAGGCGAGGTGGTTTGATCTCTGTAGCTCGTGATAACAACTTTTCCCCCTTCAGCTCAGTCTCAAATTGGTGGAGCTATCAAGCCAAAACTAGCATGGACCCACCTCCAGGCAGCCTTCCCCTGTCTGACATGATTGTTCCACCTCAGCTGCCATTTATGAATTTTATTTTTGATAGCTAGTGAATGACTCAATTACACTTCCTATCCAATTCCAGAATACAGGTACCCAAGGTCAAACTCCTGTTCCAGCCCCAGACAAGTGTCATGTCCTTGCTGATCTCTTGTAAGCACATCTTGCTACCTTCTCTCAGTTTGTTTTAGATATGTTGACATAAAGCTCCATCTTATCTGGCTCAGGCATGCCTACACAAAGGCCTATGCCTAGTTGTGTCCTTGACGTGATAACAGGCACGTGAAAAAACCCTAATCTTTCTTGGCTGTGCTGTTCTGAGTCAGCTCTGCCAGGCTGCTTAAAGACTTGAGACTTAAGGGCTCTTTCAAAGCATGCAATTAATTTAGGATTTGATGAGACTGTTAGACCACCTTTTCTTACAGCTACATTCCATTGTTGGGAGTAACAACAGATTCTGATAGCACTGAAATAAATATGTTGAAATATAAAAAATTCAAAGTATTTTAAATCTGTTCACCTGTTTTCTTAGTTTATAACAATCCAATTACCAGGTTGGTTGGACATAAAGGAACACTTGCAGCTATTAATGAAGGTGGCAGTTGAATTGAGTGTAGACATTATAGTCACCTGAGGCTAAAATTACTTGAGTCAATTTCATTGTGCTCATGGTAACTGGAAACAGGAGAAAATTAAAATCACTAGGAAACTTCTGTGGCAGTTTAAAGCTTGAAAATCTTTCACCAGAGGAAATGGCTGTAGCTTTAAGTCATATGGTCCAGATTCAAACCCAACAAGATGGTTATATACCAAGGCTTTATGAAACTTAGGCAAACCAGAATGTACCGACTCCCTACTTTGTAGTAATATGCTCATCTGCAAATCCTACACATTCTAGGCCTTACCTTTCCCTACCTCTTTCACTTTTCAATAAGAGGTATTCCACACCACAGATCATTCATGAATCAAAATGTTTTGGTAAGAAAACAGGTGCAAGATCTGACTGAAGAATATTGTCACAAAAATAGACTGCTCCAAATGGAAATTCTGCCATGAAGCTCAAAGCAAAAAGACTGTACAACTTACAGAGTTTCAAGGAAGGGAGCAGAAATTTATCTGGCTTTCATGAGTGCAGTGAATTGAAAATATAAAAGTAATTTGTCCTGTGTCAATTGCAATCTAGCACATTTATTTTCACTGCCTACACTGAACCAGTATATTTGAAGAAAATATGTATTCTTTGACTACCAAAGAAAGTGACCCCATCTTGACCCCACTCAACTTCTTGCAAATCACAGAATACACAAGCTTTTTAAAATTTTTATTTTTCTGTAAAAATGTATGACCACATGCAGACTAAAAACCAGTCTAACAAAGTAATCACCACAGTTTTAACAAATGAACTCATACTTAAATATACCCAGTGTCCATTTTCATTGTATAAAAATAAGGTATATTTCTACAGCAATCTTTCAAATTCTGTAGAATAGAGAAAAACTCTGCATACACAAATTTGTCCATGGTTAACTGTACACTGTCAAATAAAGTAATTTTTATACTTCTGAAAATGTGCAAATTCTTTTCCATTAGTTTTTCCATTAATGATCTTTGCATAAACCAAATAACTTTGTTTTTAAACAAACCCTTTATAAAAAAGCATCATTTACAAGTCAATATACTACACATTTAACGTAATTAGATTTAGGCATTATTGTTAAATTAGCTCTTAGCATTTACCGACGATGCCTGCTGTGTCCTGAGTGACCACTGCTGTGATGTTTGCTTTTGTGGGATCTTTCATAAGAGCGTGATCGCTCATGCCTATCCCTATGGTGCTCTTTCTCATGCCGTCGTTTCTTCACAAGATCACAACGGTCCCTGGATTTACTACGGCTACGTGATCTACTGTGGGATTTCTTCCTCTTGTGACCATGCCTAATAGAAATTTTTGTTTCCTCACTGCGATGAGATTTTGACTTGATGTGTGGTGATGTGTGATTGTGACGTCGACGAGGGGACACACTGTGACTGTGGGACCTGCTCCTTGACCGGGAACTGTATGTCCCGGATCTGCTTCTTCTATTGTAACTAAAAGAAATAAAAAAATCAAAATTAAACCAATGCAAAACAAAATCCCAGCACCAACAAAAATGTCCAGAGTTGGTTTTGACAAGAGGGAAGAGGAATCATTTGAGAGCAAGTGCAAACACTGCCAGAATTTCTATTATGTCCTTTGTAGCAATATAAATGAGCCTCAATGCTCTCAGAATGGAGAATGAGGATAGGGGACAGGTAGCTTCCTGATCACCATCCATGCTCACATTTCAGGTGAATATCAGCTAAGTGTTGCCAAGAATGGAGCGGTGATTCTCCTGCAACAGATTGTTCTGCAAACACTTTCCACCTATGTTCATATGAAAATGGCCATTTGAGCAAAAATATCAAAGGTCAGTGCCTGTAGAAAACTACCCAAGCATGACTCATGGTTTTCAAGAGAACAAGGTTAAAACTGAAAGAGGGTTAATGAGGGGGGGTGGAAAGCTACACATTTTGGAAACAGTTATTTTGTCAGAACAGAGTAATAGAACAGGGACAAAATCCACAAGGACATGGTATATTTGGTTACTTCTCCAATTTGATATCCATGTTTATTATTTGATCAACAAGAAAATTAATAATTCAGAATAAAGTACTGCTATTCAGGGTATGATATTATTGTTGTTGTGCTACTAGATCAGTAATCATGAGGTCTGACTAATGATCAGGAGATATGATCTCACCACAGCAACTGGGGAATTTAAATTCAATAAAATAAGAATTTGGAATAAAGTGCTAATATCAGTAATGGTGACTTTGGAACTAATGATTGTCATCAAAACCCATCTGGTTCACTAATATCCTTTGAGGGGAAAGAAATCTGCTACCCTTATTTGGCCTGCTTATATGGACCCATAACAATGCAGCTGACTCTGAGCCTAGCAAACCACTGCTGTATTCAAGGCAGTGACCCACCACCACCTTCTCAAGAGCAATTAGGATGGTCAGTGAATATCGGCCTTGCCAGCTTACCTGTGAAGGAATAAAAACTTGGCTAATGGCATGATAATAAAATGATAAAATCTAGTAATGCCCCATCTTACTTTGAACAGATTAGAATTCCAATGCACACTCCCAATATATTAAGAATCTTATATATATGCATGCACATTCATTGCACTTTGCGCTAACCTTTCCCATTATAACTTCCTATGTCTTCATTTATAATGAGGTTTTATCTGTGTATCCTAATTATACAATCTGACCATTGGGTCCAAAGAATTGCTCACTATTTTCTGAACAGTTCTTAAGCTACCTGTTTTGCTCAGTAACTTTAATTTCTAATGCTCAAAACAAGTTTTAAAAATATGTTTGTGAATATTCAAATTGATATTTATCTATCAAATTGTCTTTTGATGTATTCAGAATCTTGCATAACTCTGAATTTGGATTTTGCAGTTCACCTGGAAGCAGCAGTGTCAGTCAAATGCATTGATGGCATTGTTTTTAAAAAGATCTAGCACTTTCTGCTCTAACTTTCCTGATAATCCGAAAAAGGGGCAGCTTGAGTTAAAATTTAGCTTTTAATTAAAGAGGCTGTATCCTTGCATGTTAAGAAGAAAAGTGAACAAAATGACAAGCGTTCTGGTCACAACTTCTACATCTTTAGTTTCCTAAAAACTTGGGAGGCAAGAGAGTTTAGGAGATAGAAAAGAGATACGTATAGGAGAAGGACTTGTAAACAAAATTTCAGAAGGAAACAGAAAGGGAGTTTAGAAAAGAAGGACAAGGGAGCCTCTTTAACTCCCACCCAAATGCAGCTTGCAGTCATTATATTCTTTTCCTGCCACAATATAATACCGCCCACCAGTCCTATTTAAAATGAAAAAAAAAATAACAAGGGCACAAATACAGAAGCATGAAGACAGGTTGGACATCAATTGTGAGCAATGCTACAGGAGATCAACTCAATATGTGGTGTACTTTTCTTGTCCACATTTTCCACTAAATATGACAGAAATCTATAATAGAAGTTAGCTATAACTTCATTGTTATTACACCATCTTGCTGGTTGAGATAATGCCGTATTACCATTGCCAGGAGGCTGCAAATAGAGCAACAAGCTTACATTAATAATGGAAGTTTTAAAAATAGGAACAGAATACACAACTTCAAATTAAGGACCAAAATACACCTATGCAATTATCTCCACTTCTGATGGCTATACATAGCCTCGACTTCATATACACCAAGAACAGGGTGAGTGAATACATTTTTATATAAAATTGAACACTAAAAATCAAATCATAGTACATACCAGAGAATCAAAATACACTGCTTCATGCATTTTAGGTCCCATTTCTTAACTTACAATTATGTTAATGACAATATATGTTCGACTTTGATGAGTTAGTCCAATGTTACAGGCTATAATCTTTTATGCCCACTAATCGGACACTTCAATACTTACTGTCTTCGTGGCGAACGGGACCGTGACCTTGTTCCTGACCTTGAATGGCTGACACTCCTACTGTTTCGGTTTTGTTTACTTTCTTTCCTTAACCTATAGATTTTGGAAGACAAAATTTTAATATTATGCTGTGAGATAATTTGAGTGGCGGTACCTCAATGACCATAATCAAGAATTTTCAAGCACAAAGGAAAAGTTTGCAGGATTACAGGGAAAATAAAGGAGTGGGGGGGGCGGTGGCACTAACCGATTAGGTCTTTCAAAGAGCCAGCACAGATGCAAATGGCCACATCTCCCCTGCAAGATTGAGATTTTTTTCGACTTTGGGATAGACCTTAAACCCCTGAGAGAACAGCTTCCAAATAAATTGAAGTACTTAATTACTAACCCATTGTAAGGACTTTTAGAGTTCAACTGGCGGTCTTCTGGTTCCTTTTTGATAGCTTTAGGGTTCTGAATTCCAGGAGTCTTGTCTTCTGTTTTAGCTTCTCTGGGAGAGCCTAAAACAATAAAAAAATCCTCTTTCAGAATTTGAAGTACCAAATATTTTAGACAGTACTTTAACTGAGGGATAGTTAGCTGTACACTTAACTTCAAATGCAAAAATGAGTCAAGTACCTTAGTTACAATTCATCATTTACTTCAATTATTAAGCTTAAACTTTCAGCCAAATACACACCCATAACTTTAAGTCACAAAGAGCTACTCTGTGTCAGATCAATGGACAATCTTGTGACTGGGTGATTGGCCTGCCAGTATTTACTATGCAGAGCTTGGACATCTAATGTACACCTGTCCAAAGACAGTGGCAGCCTTCTGTCTTGTAAGACCACGGTTTATGCAGTGGTGGTTAACTGTTAAGCCTTGTTTTCAGCATTGTGAAAATGCTCTGTAGCAAAACTGGTCTCCCTTCTCCAGGGTGTAAGCCTGGGCAAAATTCATGGAGACCCTCTGACATTTGGCTGCCCAAATGTCAGAGTCCCCATCTTGACCTCCCTGGTTCACCCAAAGAAATGCAAAACACAACATCTGGCACCGGTTTGGTTGCAGGAGTTGCCAGAAAGGTGACATATTTCGATATCAGCCCGCCTTTGGGCTCCACTCAATTTTTTGACAAGGTTACTCTCTCAGCCTTCAACTTTGCTGACATATTCACAAGGCAGTGGAGCTATGTGTCCATAGCTGGATGATTGGTTCATGAGTGACAGGGCATGTCCACATGCTGGCGGGCCTGAACGCTGCCTCCTCGGAGTTCCTCTGACGCTATAGCCTAGGGCCATGAGGGACCCAGTTTCCGTGTGTCATCATGAGAAGGCAGAGGTCCTGTCCATGGAGAGGCTGCGTAACAACAGGCAGACACATACACTTGGCTCTCTTTTTTGCATTGCTGCTAGCCAGTGATGTAGGCTGAAAATGAGAAGCAAACTAGCACACAAAAGCAGAAAACAGAGTTAGTTGCTTTCTGCTCTGGCTTTCCACTGAAGACAATTGACACTAAAATATACCATTAATTTCATATACTTACATGGTTTAGAACCTGGAGAGAAGCCTCCCAAAGTGGAAAGAGCAGGAGTTCCATCAGGGTTCAGTCCTTTAGCTTTCAATTTAGCTTCTTGTAATGCAACTTTCCTCTTTTCTACTTCTTTCTCCATATGCTCATAGTTGGGCTGTTAAAGACACACAGTTTCTCTTGAAATGCAGCAAATCAAAAGCTACCAGATATAGTACTACACATTGGATACCCAATGTTTAACCAATTAAGGCATTTTAGCAATCCTAAATGAATATTTAAATATTTGTCTAACTGACCTTCTTTCGAGTATAAAGTTTCAAAGTGGTGATGCAGATATCCTGGATTTCCTCCTCTTTTGCGCCAAAAAGGACAAACCAATGAGGGCGATTTGGTAAAACAATCTGAAGATGTAAAGAAAAAAAAAGAAGCTAAGCAATACAAAGTACATAATTCCATGCAAAACTGAATTACGAGTGTCTATTAATTAGTGAATAATACAGCTAGCTAAATTATTAGTTGCCAGCCATGTGGATACCCACTCACCTTGGATTTTCCCTCATCTTGGAACTGCATCATAGAGAATCATCTAGATTTATCAAGCTTCCAGCTAGAAGGCATTAAGACCCAAAAAAGGTACTACTTTGCCTCCCAATTAGCATGCAGCAAAATATCAGAGCATTTCATCAGGCACTCATTAAATCAGATGGCAAAATTAGAGAGATAGCACTATTTCGAATTATCGCAGACTGATTATAAAGTTAAGCAGTCAAAAAAACTTGGGAGAAGAATAAATTACAAGTACTTCCAGATACTTTTTCTTTTAATCAATCACTCTCCACTCACTTGTAAAGCTCTAGCCGCAAGGTAGATGCAAGCACAGGCTATAGTTTCTGGCTTAAACCGGACAAATACACTTGTGCGAAGGCTGTCATTCATGTAATTCCTGAAAGACATTAGAAACAAGAGTTATTAGAAGTTAATTAATTCCAAGTACATATACTAAGAAAGGAGACTCAAAACATTGTTCTTTTTTCATAGTTGAAACAATATGCCCTCTGATATCTTCAGCACAGACCTCCAAAATTTCTAATAGTAAAGACATCATTTGAAATGTGGAATGCACAATATATTAAGTCACATTTCAAATGTATAAATACACTTGCACAAGATGATTATATGTAATTTTCCAAAACATCCAGCTGAAATTCTCTAGCAGCTTTTAAGGAAAAGCAATACCCAAAGTAAGCTAAACAGACACTGATTCCCAAAGAGGATACATGCAGACCCCATTCCAGAAATTGAGTAATAGATTTTTAAAAAGAGAAAGTACATAATTTATGCCCACTCTGGCACTCTCTGGCTTGCCAACAGATCAATGAATTACATCTACAAAATGTCCGGAAGTTTTAGTCAACATTATGTTCATTACTTTTTGGAGATATATTATGGCACTACAAAAATCACATTTTTCTCAAGTTTCTACAGTGGATAAGGCATCATGAAAGACAGCAGGGCACCATGCAGAGCACAAACGTATCATGGTCATCCTCAGTATGGGCCAGAGGCAAATCAAGTAATGTAACCAGTCTCTCCAACACAAGAAAAAAAGAGTTGCAGTGCTCTTACTCTATGTGCCTAATAGAAGGGTGGAAAAAAGTGTCAGAGCTCAGTTGTGACCATGAGCTGAACAGCCATTATGATTTTACTGCACAACTTCACATATCAAAACTGGCCACCTAGCCTTAGCACCTGTGGAACAATACTCAAGCATGGGTTACTGGCTTCATGGAAAGTCAGGAGAGAAAAGAAAGGATATAGTATTTCCAAGTATGCCTCTACATCACAACTGGTAGTCAGGCTGACAAGACCAATGTTTGTGGCCATGTTAGCTGTATTAAAGGATTACATCTAAAATAACAGTCTTTCTCAAATGGCGATTGTATTTCCAGAACTCTCATTTCAGATTTCATGCATCTGTCATCACTGGTTTTTAAAATCTCAATTGTCAGGTGAGGAATCAAAGTTTAAAAAAAAAAATCAAGTTGACAGCCTTCATTATGTTTTAACTCTGTCATCCTCAATTTGTCAAAACCCACCATAGTTGGGGAAAAAATGGATGTTACCAAAAGGGTTTTCAGTTAATCATGAATTTTTGTTGCAGATATTGCACCAATCTAGAAAGAACTACAGGATTAGAAATGTCTCCCATTATCTCTCCAAAACCATGCTAGCATACAAGGGTATTCCATTTTAATATTCTACTGACAGATCTTTTGTAATAGTTCAACAGAAGCTCTGTGGTACAGCAACATATGTAAAGTGACCAGTTTTACCTAATATTTAAAACTACAATTTGAAACGAGGTTCATTTTATTGACAATGTTATTCACAAAGTTCAGCCAGCAGCAAAAAAAAAATTTTTAATTAAATTAACACTTCACTCACTCGAGCTTCTAAAATATCAAGTTTTCCCTTTCAGGCAGGGAACAGAATTGCTAGGCCTAATTTGAATGACTTGTAGTCTCAGCTGCAACCACTGCAATTACTTTAGGCATAAAGTAGAATGGGTAGGGATGCTGAACGTTTGAGCCACTGAAGCAAACAACATTTTTCAGCAGAACATTTTCAAAGCTGGAGTAACTCCTAGTTTTGGTCTGGTATCACCATATACAGAAATATACAGAAGGGGGAGGCTTATTGAACAAGAAAGTTCTGCTTCCAATGCATCTACACTTAAGCCTGTGGAGCACTTAGTCCTACGCAGCACAAACCCATTCCTTACACTTCACATTGTCTCAGCATGGGTTTTCCCTTAAAGCTTTCACTGCATTGGCTGCAATCTGCTGTGCTCAGTGCAAGCAGTCTTATCAGCATCCACCACTCAATATTCACAATGAGCAATGATCACAGCTGCAAGCTGAATTTATATGTATTTTTTTTTCAAAGGAAGCTTGTTAAACTGATGCAATTTAAACTGGCTCCATGTAGCTTGACTTGAGAAAGTGCACCTGGCCATGATCAATTTCAATTATGAACTAAGATTTAACTTTCAAGTATTAACCATAACTTATATTGTTTGCATTGTCCATTTATGGTAGCAGATGATTTCACGAGTAAACCCCATCCTACAAGAGTACACCCTTGATTAACTGGGATCAACCACACAAAGTTCAGATTCTCAACCCATTACCCACTCTACTGTTTAGAAGAGAAAGTGTAGCAGCAGAAACAAAGGCTCTCATTAAGTAGAGATTGAGAATGTTGTTCACAAGCCTGCACTCTGCATACTACATCCAACTCTAATTCTGCCGGAAGAACTGTATGCAATACGAGAAACAGAATTAGCAAGTTAACATACATGGAACTAGTTCAAGATGCAACTCACCAACTAAACAAATTAAGTGACTTAAAGGTGAGACTTGAATTAAAAAATTGGGAGCAGTTATATTAGGATAATTCATTCTTTAGATTTTCATAACCACATCTGCTTCCCCAACCCCTAACCAAACTCAAGCAGTGAGCTAAAGTTATATCCATACAGGAAGCATCCAGAGAATTTTTGGCTGGAAGGTCTAGTCAAGGTTAGATTGAAGCCTGTAAAACAGGTCTAAGACCCTCGGTAGTGTGTTGCAAAATCTTTCCATTTGCTCCAGTAATGTTAAATATTTAGAGCAGTGTAGCAATTGGTGTGATTTAGTTCCTTCTCTTCACCATGCTTTAAAAATTCACATTCTAAAACTTAAGTCAACTAGAAACATTAGACATATAATCTAAGTTATTGAGAGTACACATGTTGAACATCCATTTTCAGAAATCAATACAAATCCTTCAAAACCCCGCCAGAACTAGATGATGTTGCCAGATGTTTTGTGACCACTTCAGTGAATAGCTGTCTCGGATGAGAGCTTGCACTGGATTGGCTGAAGAGGCAGCCAATCAAAGGCCATCCTGAGGTCATGTAGTTGAGAAGCAGTTCAGAGGGCAGAGTTCTTTGAGTTCTATGACTTACCATCATGGACTACCCTTTAATTAAAAAGAGTAGAAAAAAGAACAAAGTTAAATTGAGTTCTCCTTTATGACAGTGTACAAATAAGCCATGAAAACAGTATACAGAAATTGCAGTACCATGTTCAAAGAATTTACAGTACAAATGTACACCATTTAAAAACTGAGCTGTTACACTGAATTGTCTGTACTTGTTTCTGTATGGATACAATTATAAAAGTTAGAATGCCAAATGCCAACTTTTAGCTTATTGAATTTTAGGTCTACTATATATATATTAAACACATCATTTCATTTCAGATACAGTTTCCTTGGCTTTACATAGTCAGTCATGAAGAAGAAACTTACCAGGCTGTTTGGACAAGTGTTTGATTCCGTTCACAGTCGAGCACTTGAAGATACATAAAAATTATCTAGGGAGAAAAAATAGGTTGTGTTATTTTTAACAACTTAATAATTTCCAGTTCTACACAGGTAAAATGCAACCATCTACAGACTTACCTTGTGTGGATGCTTTACGTGAACGCAAAATCCCAATTCCTTCAATACTCGTCTTTCTGCTTTGATCACTTGGTTTTTGGTATTAATGTAGTTTTGATCAAGTATCAGTGGTGTTGGGGTCCTGGTTTAAAAAAATCAAAACTATTTGCAAGTCTAAAACAGAAACACTCAAAAATTAGTTTGCTCTTCTAATTCTCTATAAAGGACTTTTTCCCCTTCCAACCAACCAGAAGAAACTCCTGTAACTGCCTCCAAAGCCTTGGTCTTGTGCTGTCCATTTCAACTGAAAATTATACAGCAAATATGCTGAAGAACCTGTTTAGCAGTTACCACCAGTTATGAAGGAAATAATATTCTAGAATAGTAGAACCTATCCAAGAAAATAAGGCTATTAAAATAGATAGATGGTTAGCAATTTCTGCAGAAGTTTACTGAACACTATACAACATAACTAAACTTCAAAAGCTAAATCATGTGCATTTTCTCAATACTCATTTTAACCAACACCATACCCTATTATGCTACAATAAAGACCAAAATTCCGAAAGCCTGACAATTAAGATGTAATTTAAATGCGCAAAATGTACAGAACGTCATTCTGAATGGTAATCTCTTCACATGACTATAAAATGCTTTTGTCCGTTCTTCTGATGCCAATCTGCTCACAAAGCCACACAGCTAAAAGTCTTTTTTTCCAATGTTGTCATCTTAAATCACAGAAAAAAATTCTGTAAAACAATTAAAATTTAGAATAATCTCATAGCTGATTTATTTGATGTGTAAATGGTCTACTGCATTATTTAAAACATTTCAAAGTACCTGAGAAAATCAACTGTTTTTATTTTGATTCAAGGCCAAGCATTTGCAAGTCTTTAAAAAAGACATTCTCCAAATAAAAACAAGTAACTGTACAAAAGTTAAGTTTCAACTCACCTACAATGTACTACCTCTGCCCCGCCATATCCAAATTTATGTTATAGAGATGTACTCATTGCCTCTTAAGACTGAATGCCATTGCCTCCAAGTATGGTTTTCAAAGTTAATTCAGTATTGATAAAGTGAACTCAGCTCCCGACTTATTGGAGCAGTACAGTAGCCATGGACCAAAATGGCTTACTACAGACATTTTAATGGCAGCTTTAGAAAGTATATTTGTATTTTTATTTATAACTTACTCCTCAAATCAATAGGGCTTGTAAGCGTTGAATGCCAGATTTAAATATACAGTAATTCGACAAGCTTAAATGCAGTACTTGCGGCAAAGCTTGCAAGATTAATTGGAGGACTTAAATATATCATAGATCTGAGCTCAATTTCTTAGGGCTTAACAAATCAAGTCTGTTCCAACACCTACTTTTTATACCTGTCTTACTAGCTCCATTGAAGGTATTTTTTTACTGACATTGCCCATCTCAATAACATTAGTTTTAACAAGTTATTTCCTGTGGATGGGCATGACTACCCTAATATATTGGCAATTTCATTTGTTCTATTCTACCAAGGCTAACTTCTAATTACAAGTCTGTAACGCTGCTTACCAACCTCCTACTTCTAAATGGGGTGATGCATTTGCAGATGTTTCCTTTTGCAGGACTTAAATTAATTCACATGCCCTGAAATGTATTCTTCGGTAAGCACTGGAATGTTTTAACTCGGTGATAAACTGATCTTTGAATTAAAGTCAATCTTAATTCAACAGTTCAATGCTCAATGCATCTAAATTGACTTGTGCTTAAAAGTTAGTATACTATGAAGAATAATCAACAGCTGTATAACATTAGCAGATTTCAAGTCAGTATTATCCTTTTCCTTACAGGGGGCACCTTAAAGTGATTATGAAACATTACAGGTAGTAAAAATACAAGTTATTTTATAAATTTATGCTCAAAATCTACATGAAGTTACAGTATCAAGACGGCATTTAGAAGAGCACTCGGAAAAATTACTAAACAGAAAGCCACTAGAAAGATTACTTACATTAGCAAGTTAAAAATCCGAGGGTTATAAGCCTGCGCTCCTTGAAATACGTGTGTTTTGCTAACAGCAAATTCCAGTACCCACATAATATACCCTTTTCTTATCCTAGCCACATTATAACCCATACACTTCTGCATTACATAATACAACTCTACAGAACGCTTCCTGCATTCCTGAACTGTAGACTGATCTTTTCCCAGTTGAACTTTGCTGGGGCCAACAATAGGCAGATGTTAAAAATGCACCCAATTCACTATATAGCAAGTTCAAAGGAAAGCAGAGTCTAGTGCTCACAAGAACACTTGTCCAAAATATGTTTCTAACTGCTAAAACCATTAACTACAATGAACTGCTACTCATTTGACTAATCTGGAGATGAATTATTTTCTCTTCAATGGAATTTAATTCATTTGTTAATTTTTTTTAAAATTATAATTCAGTGAAAAGCAATCTCAAATTGATTTTACATTTAGTCACATTATTGACAATATTCTTTGGATTTTGGGAATTGTCTAAATTTGTTTCAAAATACTTATTTACTGAATTTTAAATTCATGAAATTAAACATTTTAAACAGTTAAGTGCACTAATAATTTTAAGATACAAGATGTTAAATGTGGTGTCAATACCCTTTAGAATTTTGTACCTTTTAAACTGAATGGTTTATCTAGAAAATTGCGTTTCAACAGTTGAACATTTAAACACAGGTTAGTATGATTAATGTACAGCACAAGCAATTTCCCCAAGCAGCATTTCCACTTTTACATATTTACCAGTCATCCAGCATGGACCAGATACTCCCAGATTTCCATTAGCAATCTGCTCAATTGATCAGCTTCCCTTATTCTTTCTCGACAATATAAAATTATCTTTAATTGAAAGTTGAGGCGATCTCTACCTATGTGCAATATTGAGAAATATAGACCAGCAGTTCTGTGGTTAAACTCTAGTCTGAGTATTTGCTACAAGTGGACTTAACAGGGAAAGCAAGTACAAGGAAAAACAAAAATATTGGCCTGGATGGGTTACTGCTTCCGATTAAACTGCTGAAAAATGAACATGGATAAGGAAGAGAAAAGGATTTGGTTTAGCTGGCAGTTGTCTCCATGGTCAGCAATCCATCAAAACTCATTTGCTTCAAGACGAACTGACTCATTATTGAGGGATTATAGGGTTATCACTAATGAAATCGCTCCCCAGAAAGAGTTGACACTTTATTTGGGGTGGGGGGCATGGAAGAGGAGAATTAAAGCAAGTGAGAAATATCAAAAACTCATCACAAGCATGTAGAATATGTTTTAAAATAAATTTTAGGTAACAATTGCACATTCATGTATCTACTTGTCAATATAATGATCCACATTATTTTAGAAAAATATTTTAAGAGCTTGTTTTGTGTTACCTGTGTGAACTCTTCCCATTATAAATAACTGGGATGTACATTTTATAATGGAAACTGCCCATGTAAAGTTGCTATGCAGTAATTACACCTTTCCACAGCTGGTGGCACTTACACCAGAGTTTTACATTTCCTTATGCCCCAAGCTGGACTGCAAATGATCTCCAGTACTACAACTTACACCTTCTCCACTTCTTAAAACTGGACATTCTGTCTAGTATATTAAAAAACTAAAGCTACGATACCTAAAATTACATCTACACACTTATCCAAGCCCTCAAACCTTTTCCTAATGACTAAACACTTCCTGCAAAATGTCTTGGGAAATCAAACATTAAAAATGCAATTATTACTTACTAAAATGCTATTTATAGTGTGTTGGATTAAAAGCATGAAGCTATTTTTCTTGATACTATGCAATAACTTCTTTGTCTCTATGCAGTGACATAATTAAAATCTTCAGCTATAAGCAACACATTTGAATAAAACTATTTTAGTGCAAGACACTTGACCAACTGATTAGCCACAATAACTATTTTGTCAATGAATATTGTGATGTTAGATTCACTGGAAAAATAATCTTCAAATATTTAATGTAACATGATGTTGTGCTTCCAATTTTGATTCTGACCTGAACTAACTTAAGGTGTTTCAATTCTCATCCTAACGCCACATTTTTATACCATTTTCTGACATTAGTGTCAAGGTCACAGGTTGAGCTTTTCCTACCCCAATACTAAGTTACCTCACTGTCCCTTCGACTTGCTGCTAATTCAGGCATTAGCTGATTATTTCAGATGTTGCTGGTTTACCAATTTGTAGGTCTGCTTGTTTGGAAAAAGCTGTTGCTAGCCCTGTTTCCTCATTGATGCAGTTAGAATTTATGAAGTATTGGAGGTTCAGTACCAAGAACAAATCTTTCCAAGACACCAGGACAATGAAAATCGATTCAGCAAATTCAGGTATCCAAAAAACACACCACGGCATGAGCAATTGGGATTTATGGCTGAACAGTCTTATTATAGTTCAGACACGCCTAGAAAGTATGGGTGCATTTACAGGAGTTTGGTGCCAATGTAAAGTAGTTCCAGCTGTGAACTGTAAACTCCTGCAGCATAAAAATATCCTAACCGATTCTGGATTAAAGCAGAATGTGGTGCTCCTCCAAAGAATCTCATTCTCTCCTTATTCCAGTGTCAGTTCCAGAAAGACTCCGAATTGAACATCAACTGCAGGGTCAATGTGCAGTAAAACTACTTCGCATCAGCACTGCAGTAATGGAGCAATTGTAACCTAAAGACATACATTTTTATAGCAATTAGCCATCTAATTCCTATGAAGTGTAGAAACTGTTTTGTGTAAACAGCCATTTCAAACCACAATGAGATGAACAGCCAGAACCAACTGTTCAGTATGGTGTTGGTGAAGGAGAAGCATGGCACAAGAGAGAACTCCCGAACAAAATAAGGTTGGAAACATTAGGTGTTTGATAAATATCCCACTGAACTGTTAGAGGAACTTGTGTGAAATGAGATTCGCAATTACCTGAGCCTAAAGGTGGACTTCAGTTGAACATCTCATCAAAAAGGCAACAGCTGACAATGCAGCAGTCCCTCAAAATCACACTGAAGCATTAGCCTTGATTGCACACAAGCCCTACAAGAGGTCTTGAACTTAGATTTTTCACTCAGAGGCAAAGTTTTAATTTGAACCAAAGTCTTATCTTGTGATTTCAAATCAGCTTTCAGCTGGCATTGATAAATATCCAAGCCAACATAGAAAGGGCAGTTACAAATTTTCTTTTTGAAAAACTGAACATTGCTACTCAGGATTTGTCACCCCAAACACAATCCACCTGTTATATTTTGGACAATTTTAACCACTATTTCTAAAAAGAGAACTTATAAAAGAGAGAATTTCTATCCTATAATCAGATAGCAAAACAAACCCATTTACTTAAGTGCAAAAGCTGGGGCACGTTTATCATTAAAACAGAATTGGCAATTCCTCAATTTACTACAAAATTCTATCCTTACTTTCAAAAAACCATGTACTAAAACTTAAGCAATGTGTAAAATAAACATTTTGGTCTATTTCCAACAATACTTCACTCAACTCAGCTTTTCAAAGGCCCTATTACAAATTTTTTTTTTTACAAATTTGATTCTTTACAAGCTTCAAGTTTCTGAAGAAACATACTAACCTCCCTGTCATTTAGAGTAGATATTTATAAAAAAAAAAGCCAAGGCAAAAAATGTGATGGTACCACCTGGACAGCAAAGACAAAAAGCTGAGAGCCAAGTACAGGAGTTCCTAGGTTTTAATGGTGCTGTGCCCAACCTTCCAAAGCCCCCGATTCCAGTGACCCGTTCAAAGAGCACTGGTTCTCCATCGGGATCAAACGGCACTTCTTATTTTCACTGTTGCCATGTCGACAGCTTCATCTTTACGTACCATTCCACATCACCCAGTCTTTGGTAAATGTAGTTGGTCGCTGTTAGGTTGGTTGCAAGGGAAAAAAGAATAAAAGTCAATATTGCATTTTAACTTCATGCACAATAGTAAAAACGATCACAGTAAGAAGCAACCCGAATTTCACATTCAAATTGTAGTATTCAAGATTAATCATTCTCTATGATTTTTTTGAATCTATCGTAAATCCTGTGAAATTATGGTTCATATTTTTCCTTTTTTGACAAAAGAATTCTTGATGCATCAGTAAGTCACAAAATGTGGAGAAAAATGGGTTAAGTTTCTCTCCCTCCCCAAGTGAAACAATGGGTAACCTTAGAATTTAAAATTCTGTAGATTAAATAAAAATTAATTAGCCTTTCAATTTTAACTATGCAAGAAATTGCTTGTCCCATTATCTTTCTTACACAATTCTACAGCTCACCAATTAAGTAAAAAATTTACTAGCTTCAATTAAGAAGCAGTTGATGGTATACGAACAATACAAATTCACACAATACAGCATTAGAATGCAATTGCAATTTCTTACAGCTCTTCAAACTTTAGGAAGTCAATATTTGTAAATTATTTCTTGGTTTTCTGCTATATATGCAGACTGGCAATGTGGTAATGTGTTTGGAGCAGCTTTAAATAGACAGGTCTGACACACTTCTATACACAGATTCATACTGCCATTTATCTAGTTACGTGTTGCCTTGTGCCAGTGTTTCCAGACTGCCTTCTTCTGAGATGGGAAAGAGCATCACAATGCTGCGCCATGACTCGAACACTCCAGTGAGCTCCAGAATGCCATTAGTTCCTTTTACGTAACTCTCATCTACTTGGCTAACTCAAATTCTAGACTCTGGTCAGCACTTTTGCAAGCTAACTTAAAAGGAACTTTTATATTTGGTGCTATAGTTTGGGTCACAAGAGACCAATGTCTGTGTGTTCCCTCCTTGCACTTACATTGTTGGCAGAACCGTGGAACCACATTTTAGATTGGAACTGTTTCTACTATACAAGGAGAGTGCAATCTACAGAAGGAAAACCAGCCTCCCTTCAACAGCAATACTCCTGCATAGCGCTAAAAGCATAGTTAAACCTGATCACAACAGAATCGCCCTGAAGAGTCATACGGACTCGAAATGTTAACTTTTTTTTCCCTCTCCATAGATGCTGTTAGACCTGCTGAGTTTTTCCAGCATTTTCTGTTTTTGTTTCACAACAGAACAAAGTTCATTAATAACAGCGATATCATTCTTACCTATCTTATTTCACAGTATTATGATAAAGGAGAAATCTCTCCTTTGATCTTAAATTGATGTCTTACAGCTATCAATTTAACAATACAACTCAAACATATTATGACTCCCTAGCTAATCTTAACTGCTCTATTTTAGCTTATTGTATGTTTAAAATTAATGTTTTGCTGCCAAAACTAAATTCAAAGTTATAAAATTCCCTCTCATCAGATCAACTTGACTAATTTTTTTAAGCTCATTCCCTATCCAAATTTTATGTTCTTAAAGATGACTCACCCTGGGGTACAGGATTACTTGTGATAGGAGATCGCTTGCACCATATAAAAGTGGCTATTCTTCATCCACAAGCTTAGGCAATGAGCGTTAGCAGGCTACTTGGTCACAATCTTAACGTCAGCCACCCCCCTCCCCCCAGAATATATTCCGCAGGAGTCATTGAGCAGTAATGGATTCTTCCTGTTCATCCTTCCCCAACACACTGGGTCACTGTAACCAAGTATAGCACCTGTGATACTAAGATCTGCTAACTCAGTGCAGGCCAAGAATTGAACTTGGGACCATCCTGGTCTGTATGTTTCATTAAATCACTGTTTTCCCCACTCAGCCAACAGTGAAGACCAGATGCAACCCATTAGTAAGACTCCTGAAAGCTTGGGCATGTTAAGGAATGCTTTTTGCATATCAGCAAACACTGGAATTGAAGAAAAAGGCTTACCTTTTGCCTCTTAGCTGGCGCAAATGGTGGAATACGTTTATCACATCTCTCACACGACGAGGTGCTTCTTCAATTTTTGATGCAAGATTGATACAAGCCATTGCAACAATCTGGAAAAATAATCATTTTGATTACCAGCTGATCTCCCGTGCTGTTAGTAATCCATGGTCAGTGGATTATTTTGTAACAGGGACATGCAGCAGAAAAAACGGTATTGGTGTAACCTCTAGTCTGATCTTTTTAGGCTACACCCTGAAGTTAAAGGCAAATTGATCTTTTGGATATCCAGAGATCAGATAGTGAATTTTTGCTGTAAGAATATCACAATGTTATTTTTTAAACATTACACTAATTTTCCCATGTGACCAGAGTGTGGGACACATCCCAAAATTTGAAAGGTACACGAACCAATCTCATGTGGCATTGCATTGATGTGAAGCTGAAGCGCAGTTAGAGGCCAAGAGATAACTGGATCAGAATTTGCTTAATAACTAGGCCCCAAAATAGCATATTAGAGTGCGATAAACGGATATATGAATAGAAGCATTTTACTGCTGAAGCCAGTGCTTAGTTCAACATTAGAAATTGGAAAAACAAATAATCCCTCCCCCCCTTAAAGGGCGGAAACCAAAATTTGTTCAAACCTACCACTGTCACAGTAAAGACCACCTGATGGCAGAGTAACCTAACTATTCTAAGTAGGTTTCAAGGTTAATGGTGACCTATAATTGAGGTATTTTATGATTACAAAGTAGTTATATGATCACAATGATTACAGCATAAAAGAGGCCATTCAGCCCACTGAGTCTGCAACAGCTCTGTACAAGAGCAATTCAACTAACCCCACACCCTTGCCTTTCCCCTGCAATCATGTGCTTTCATCTTCAGGTGCTTATCTAATTCCTTTTAAAAGCCACAATTGAATCTATCTTATTTTATCTCCTCTGTTGAGAGGCCAGAACAAGAGGGCATAAACTTTAAAATTAACCTCAGGCATTCAAGGGTGATTTCAGGAAGCACTTCTTTACACAAAGGGTCATCGAAATGTGGAACTTATTTTCAATCCTCCAAGACGCCATGAGCGGGCATCAATTGAAAATTACAAAAATGAAATTAAACTTTGTTGGGCAAGGGCACTGAGGTTAGGGAATCAAGGCAGGTAGGAGTTCAGAAACAGATCAGACTTGATGTAATTGAATGGGGCTGCATGGCTCACACCCGTTGTTACACAAATTTAGTGGTAGAACCAGAAATTCCTAAATATACTGCACTACATTTAAGTTACCGCGAAAATACAATCCAACTCCACAAGTTTTACAAATAAGTTGGAAGTGTGGAACCCTGGTGCTAATAGAGGGAGTTAGAAACTGAACTCCAGCCCGGGCGCTCAGGGAGTGGCGACAGGCGAAACGTAGACACTCGCCAGGAGGCCGCTTCCATTTTGAATGAATCATCCGCCCGGCGCGGCCTCCATTTCCAACAAGCCTTGCCGGGCCCGGGACAAAATGAGCGGATTAAAGCCAACCACCGCGCAAACAGGCCCACGCAGGGCGGGCGGATCCGCCGAGAGGATTTCATCCCCCAACCCCCTCTCCAAATAACCCCGACCGCCCGCGGGACTCACCTCGAAACTGTGTTTGACGAAGGACTTGGAGAAGAAGAAGCGCTGGAACAGGACCTGGGCCGTAGCCATGGCCACCTGCGGGACAGAGAAGACGGGAGAGTTTGAGTAAGACTTGAAGCCGGGGATAAGCACGGCCTCGCCGGCCCTCCAACCCGAGGCCCAGGGCCCGCCGATACTCACCTGCGGTAAGCGCAGCAAGATCCCGGCCGACTGAATCAATTCACAGCCCAGGATCCGCAGGTCGGTCTCCACCTCCAGGTCCAGGCCATCCTGCATGGACGGGGTAGGTGAGAGCTTCTCCTCAGGGATGAGGGAGTTATCGATGGTGAGGAA
The DNA here is from genome assembly GCF_964194155.1 of Cetorhinus maximus. NCBI lineage: Eukaryota > Metazoa > Chordata > Chondrichthyes > Lamniformes > Cetorhinidae > Cetorhinus > Cetorhinus maximus. The sequence goes on along the minus strand of NC_135897.1, from coordinate 47,356,772 downwards.
GACAGCCGAGTAAACCTTGTCTCCGATGAGAATCCCCTCGCTCGCCGCCATTTTGTCTCAAACAAAAAAAATAAAATGGGAAAAAAAGGAGCAGGCGCGGCGCAGGCGCGGTGCGCACCACCCAACTCCTCCCACAGCTACGTACTGTATTAATCCTCGTCACAATATAGATCCTCTCAAAAACATCCCAAAAGCAGCGAAGAGAACTCGTCAAAATCCGCTCAAACAGTGTCGAAATACCGCTATCGCGATTTTATTTTTTCCCATGCATTCCAAGCTTCGCTTGCGTGAAGTGACGATGATAGTTTCGCAATTGCGACGGGGAAATGCCGTGACGTAATTTCTGGAAAGACTTTAACCTCTTCACACCACCCCGGCTCCGCGGAGGGAGCGATGCCCGGAACTCATTTCGTCTTCGGGCGGGGGAAGAGCGCGCCCCGCCACTGACGTCAGCAGGAGCCCCTCCTTTGTGACGCAGGCGCGGAGTTTGACGCAGGGTGACCAATGCCAATTGTGCGGCGAGGAAACACTGCTTTCCTATTGGCTGACTGGCATTGACATGACACGAACACGTGTTTTCCTGGAATGCAGAGACTGTTTCCCCGCGGGCTGTGTTTGTCTTATTGAAACTACAATTTCCCGTCGCGTAGGAAGGCATCAGCTCAACCAGAAAAACAAGCAAAAGTAGTCACTAAAAAAAATCAAGAGCAACATTAGCAGTGTTTTAGTCGATTTATTCTTGTAATAATCCTCATGAATTAATATTTTGTAAACGAAGATTTGAGTCAAGTTGAAATCAGGAGTCATTACAATTAATTATGGGGCAACTGATTATTTTCTTAGAAATTGGCCAATTTTTCCACGCTGAAAGCATAAAATGCTCAACAGGTCAGGCAACATTTGCAGGGAATCGTGTTCCTGATCTTCAGCCACCCAGAGCAGGAGACAATTCAGAAGACATTCATGTGGGCCTGTATCTGAGCCTGGCTTAAGGCGCTCATCCACAAGCCAAGGTTTGGTGTGGCCTGTGGGTTTGGTCATTCTGTCTTCCTGCCTTACTTTTGCAGCCTTGTCCATGCCCAGATGGTCCTGGAGAAGGGGGACATGTTGTCCACTGGTTTGAGTGAAGCCTTCTGAACAGACAGACACCACACGCTTTTCCAGGGCCACTTGGCCTATCAGCAGCGTTTCCAGATTGGCAGCTGCCTGACTGCGGTAACAAGTAGTTACAAATTTAGTTAATCCATCTGAAACATCCTAAAGTACCCTCATTTCAGCATTTAAATGTTCCTTAAAAAACTTACAGGGGTTTGCTTCTATTAATCACTCTGAAAAAGAATTTACTTAGATCAAATTTATATTTTACTAGTTTAATCTATGCTGTTTTGTTCTTCCCTAGCAATTTAATTTGAATATTCTGATATACCTATCCAATTGCCATAAATGCTTTCATATCTCTGCAGTATTACCTATCAGACACTTCCTTTTCAGACTGGAATGTGCAGGTTTTACCAGTCTGTCTTCATAACTCAGGTTTTTGATCCTCGGGATCAACCTTGTGGCTCTGCACGGCATCGAGGGCTTGAATGTCTCCTTTGTGCTCTCTGCAGTTGCAGATGAATGCCAATACAACAACTTGCTTTCATATAGCAATTTTAAAGTGGTAAAATGTCCCTAGGTGCTTCACAGGAGTGTAATCAGACAAAAATGTGTGAGTTGCCAATACTGAGGAAGACCACTGAGTAAACCTTGTCTTTGATCAGGATCCCTTCACTCGAGGTTGATGTCGCCATTTTGTCTCAAACAAAAACTATAAAATGAGGAAAATGGTCAGGGAGCGGCATTTGTGCACTACATAGCACCCAACACCTCCCAAAAAAGTGTGTTGTATCAGTGCCTGTCACAACAGAGTCTAGAGAACCTCCCAAAAAATACTCTAAACTGGCACTGAACTTGTTAATCAACCTCGAATGGTACCTAAATACCGGTATAGCGATTTTACATTTTCCAAAGCCTCCAAAGTGAAATGACAATATGAGTTTCACAAATACTAAGGGGAAATGTTCTGATATAGGGTTCAACAGGTGGATGGTGTTTGAAAATTACAAGGCCGAATGGCATGCTGTCTTCCTAACCCCATACTTGGTGTTGGCCGTTTTGGGGGAGGCGCGTTCAGGGCCCAGTAAGGCTGCCCACCCTTACGAGGTGGACAGGTAATTAGGCTCATTGAGAGCCTTGTTATTAAGGATCATTTAAGGAGGCTGACTGGAATTTTCCAGCCTGCTTCCAGTATGCAGCGCAACAAGTTCTGCCTGGAGGTGGGAACCCAGATGAAGGCTGCGGTGCCAGTTCTCCTAGCAGACCCACAGGATTCCTAGCTGTCTGAGTGGTGGTGCAGCCATAGAGGCCACCCTGTAAAAGGGCTGTCCCTCCCCCGCCTCCCTCACTGCAGTGGTCTGACTGCCTTTTCTGTTTTCTATTTAACGCTTTTAAAATGTGGCTGAGAGAGTGCCTTCTTGTTGAGGTGCCCTCCCGGTTGCTTACGTTGTACTGCAGCTGGGTGCTTAAGCTGGAAGGCCTCTCATTGATCCACCGTTTCCAAGAGTCCACCCACCTCCCTTAAATGGATGAGGAAACCTGTCTCCATGCCAATTAAAGATTCACCCATGTGAAAATTTAATCAGTTTCCCATCAGAGGTGGACTTCGGATGGAAAAACTGTCCCGACTCCTGTTTCCCGCTTCCGTGGGCAAAATTCGACCCATCATTTCTGGAAATACTCCAACCTCTTCACCCACACCTCCCTGCTCCACGGAGCAAGCAAAGCCCAGAAATAATTTTTTTGTCACATAGTGAAAGCACTTGGGACTGACATCACTATGAATTGCTCTTTTGTGATGTGTTGACAACAACTTGCATTGATATATAGCAATTTTATTGTAATAAAACATGCCAGGAACGTAATCAGACAAAAGAAGATTAACACTGAATCAAAGGGGGGACATTCAAACAGGTGACGGAAAACTTGGCCTAAGAGGTAGGTTTTAAGGAGCATCTTAAAAGGGGAAAGAGAGGTGGATAATTAGGATGGCAATTTTAGAGTTCAGGGCCTAGATTGCTAAAGGCATGGCCACCAATGCTGGATGAAGGAAATTGGAGATGCACAAGAAGCCAGAATTAGAGGAACGCTGAGATCTCAGAGGGCTGTGGAGCTGGAGGAGTTTGAAATAGTCAAGAGGTACAGTTGGAGTAGGTGCATGATTTCCTTGACATTTCCTACTGTTTGGTGTTGTTTATTGCTGCCCTACACTGGTTGGACAAATTTAGAGCTAAATTTATGAATGTATCAAGATTTCTTTAAGCTTCCTCCTATCATGAAGCATTTTGTTGTCAATTTTTCTTTCCTGTGGGCAGTGTTTTATACTTGCCTGCATTAAACTTCATCTGCCATTGGTCTGTCCGTATATTTTATCCAATTAATTCTGTAATTTCTGAACTGCCTGTCGTAATTCCACCTGTTTAGTATCATTTTTAAATATGGCCAATTTGCATTGAGTTTTTAAATTCAGATCCTTGATGTAAGTTAGAAACTATAGTGATTCAAATGCCTGAGGCACCTTACTCCGTACCACCCCTTTCCCATCCCACCAACATTGACTCCTCATCATTGATTAGATTGTTTCAAATGCATTGGAAGTGAGACAAATGCGTCTGTAGCTGTCTGATTTTCGAATATGGGCGCTATGTAAGCCATTTCCCAAATATACTCCATTATCCAATGACCCGCTCTCTGAAAGCGCCAGTGCAGACTCGATGGGCCAAATGGCCTTCTTCTGTGCTGTACTATTCTGATTCTCAAATAATTGTTAATGGCTCATGAATCTCACTGATCTCCCTTAAGATTTCTGATTTATTCCTGGTGATTTATTTGTTTTGATTCCCTATAGTCTGTCTGTGACTTCCATCTCATTTAAATTAAGGTCACTGATTATAATTTAGCTACTGTTGTTGGGGAGGGAATGTTGCTCATGTCTTTCTTTGTAAATACTTGAAAAAATTGATCATTCACAATCTATATCTTAGGGAACACTTTGTGTCCACAAAATCTTAATTTCTGTTATCACTCTATTTGTCATCACAGCTGTGTGTCAACTTTTTCACATTATAATTTCTTATGCCTTCATTTATAATGGAAATTGTCCAAATACTGTCCTCTGGTCATGCTGTAATCACATAATCTGGCCACTAGGTGACTTTTCCCACTAGTCACTGAAAATGCTTTCTGGAAATACTCCATGGCCTGAATTTTTTGCTCGTCGGGCACGTGCAATCGGTGGGCCCAGGAGCGGACGGGAAATGGACCCCCGACTGCGATCGGCCAGCGTGAAACGCACGCTGAGAAAGGCTCAGCACTGCCGTTGGGGGTGGGAAGAGGGCGGGCGCTGACGTCACTGCAGGCGCAGGTGGGCGCTTCCAGTGAGCGCCCTGAAGGCAAGCAGATGCATCAGGGAGCTGCAGACCTCCACAGAATAAACGAAACAACAAAAATGCTGCAAAATATGTCCATGCAGCACAATCAAGCACCTGAAAGCATATCTTATAAAAAACCAGACCCCAGATATCTCTTATTATTTTATTTCCCCACGGAGATTTCATCCCACCCTGGTTTGAGGTTTGAGCAAAAATGTAAAGGCCGATTGGCCCGTCCGCCAACCGTAAAAGTGGACGGGTCGTGAAAAATTGCTTTCAATTGCCTCCTTAATAGGCTTAATTACCTGTTTAATTGTTTGCGGGCGCGCTTCCGGCTGCTGTGCATGCCTGCCGAGTGAGATATCACACAAATGCGCGATGACGTTGGGACACTCGCACTATTTCGTGGCCAGACGTGTCGGGCACGTGCCTGCCCATGGGACGTAAAATTCTGGTCCATATTTAATGAAAAGTTCCTGATCTTGCACTACATCTAGAGGAGACATGAGCAGGAAGCATAGTATTCTGTTCTTCTTCCTGCTCTTTATTAATTGTCAATGAACCACATGTTGAAACTCCCAGGTCACTCCTACTGAAAGTGACATAAAATGATCCTTTGTTGCACAGGCCCAAGGCACAAAATTCCAGATTCAGTCTGTTTATAGACAAAACAATAATAGATATGAAACACAAGTTTAATATAGAAAAACACAGACATGACAATTACTATCTAACTAATCCTTAAGCTTTTGAAATTCTTTATTGTTATGCTTATCGTTATTATGCTATACTCGACACATTTCAACCATTTTCCCACATCTCTGAATAAGTTACTTAAAATAAGAGAATGCATCTTTTGCCTTTTACCTTTGATCTTTCGCAACACAATCTCCAACTCTGCTTCAGATCCTGCCCCTGCTCCACAGAAAACCATCACCAGCAACCAGATAACAACAGATGCAATTTTTACTTATACACCTCTAAGTAGAACTGATGAAACTCCTCGCAGGTATAGTTTCAGAAAGTCAAGTTGGAATTTTGTCCAAGTGGCGGGGGTCTTGAGCACATGCCCAAAATCCAGGGGCAACCCCCCCCTCAGCTGTTTGTGGGACCCAGAGCCACATTTTTCAGCCATCCAGGAACTAATTAGTTGCTGTGTCAGCGCTCCATCCTATCTAAGATCGGAGGCCAACCCCAAGCGCTGCCTCCCAATTAGGGAGGGTTTGGGGGTGGGCGGGGGAGGTGCAGTGACCAGATGGAAGTGGTGTCCGCTGCTCAGACTCTACCTTGAAGAAGAGCAGGCCACCGTTGCAACCAAGCAGCTGGGGTCTAGGGTGGATGGGGCATTGGGGCAATTTGGCAGGCTCTGGAAAAGGAATTGGGGTGGGTGGTTAGTGAGGGCAGAACGGATGGTTGCCACGGGCACAGCCATTGTCGCCAAGGGACCCTTCTGTGGGTCACAGAGTGTGATTAGGAGGACCCCCAAGCCTACAGGGAGACTGCCAAGGTTCACCAGGCGGTCTCCCCGCCCGGTGGAGGGCCCACCTGTCGATGGTGAAATGCCAGAGACAGTGGGAAGAGGCCCTTACTTGGCCACATAAGTGGCTCAATTGACCCTTGGGCAAGAGGGCCATCCCCCAACACTGGTAAAATGGCAGCAGGAAGACAAAGGGCATTCCATCCCCCAACTGCCTTCACCATTTTAAGGGACTGTCTGCCTCCCAGGCCATCCCTAGAGGGCTGGTAAAATTAAGATTCTGCAACTCACAGGAAAAGGCATGTGTGTTGAAATGGAAAGAAAAAGCTGGTATTTAATTCACACAAGGGAAAAAGTAGTTTGGAATGGGGAGTGACAAACAGACAATTTAAATTGTCTGGATGCTGGTGATGGTTTTTAGGAACACATAGGAGTGGGAATAGGCCGTCTGGCCTGTCAAACCTGCTCCACCATTTAATTAGACCATGGCTGATCATCTACCTCAACACCACTTACCCATGCCATCTCCATATCCCTTAATGTCTATAATTTCTGTCTTGAACATGCTCAATAATTGAGCTTCCACAACCCTCTGGGATAGAGAATTCCACTCTTAGTGAAGAAATTCTTCCTCATCTCAGTTTTAAATGGCCTTCCTCTTAGTGTGAGAATAATTCTGATAATTATTTCGGGAATATTTAGACAATAGTGATAATGTTCACCTTGGATGAGAATGATAAACTGGATTGGCTACTCGTTATAGTCCCTAGAACAGAAAGGGAAATTTGATGGTATGTATAATGAACAGTCAATGGACGGACAACAATCACCAGCTATCCACCCAAACCCAAAGTGAAAATTATCCTTAATGAGAGTGCAGTAATCCTCAGATTCACCCATGAGAGATGCCACAGGCGGTTTGTTACTGTATCCATATTTATAAATCTATATTATTATAGCTCCCATGGCCTTACTTGCAATAAGCTGAAGGGTATGGATCCTTCAACCCAGTATCCACCCTGGAGCATGACATTACATCAGACCTCTTTCCCTCTTCATGACCAAGACAATAATAATCACTTAATGGAGTAAGTCAGCATAGCATGAAGATATACCAAACAATTAGGAAAGCAAATGATATGTTAGCTTTATTGCAAGGGGGTTAGAATACAAGAGTAAGGAAATCTTCCTGCAATTATACAGGGCTTTGGTGAGACCATACTGGGAGTACCATGTACAGTTTTACTCTCCTTACATGAGGAAGGACATACTTGGCAGAATGCATCTAAAGTTCACTAGATTGATTCCAGGGATGAGAAGATTGCCTTATGAAGAGTGTTTGAGTGGAATGGGCCTATACACTCTGGAGTTTAGAAGAATGAGAGGGGGTGCCCTTGAAACATATACAATTCTTAGAGAGATTCACAGGGTAGATGCTGTGAGATTGTTTCACCTGGCTGGAATTAGGCGGTCATAATCTCAGGGTAATGAGTTGTCCACTCAAGTCAGAGTTAAGAAATTTCTTCACCCAGAGGGTTGTGAATTTTTGGAATTTTCTACCCCCCAGCGGAGTGTAGGTATTCAGTCAATGAGTATATTCAAGACTGAGATCAATAGATTTAATGAAATCAAGTGATATGAGAGAGTGTGGGAAAATGGAGTTAACGTAAAAGATCAGCCATGATCTTAGTAAATCGCAGAGCAGGCTGGAGGGATCACATGACCTGCTCCTATTTCTTATGGTATAAAACAATTGCATATTTTCCTGTATGACTCTTAATTTCCATAAATAACAAAGCATGATTATACATATACATATTCTCTGTTAATATAATATCCAAAATGAGCACAGCCTTCTCTTTCTTAACACTGTGCTTACTTTGAGTGATTCTAGCACTTGTCCTACATGAAACGTTTGGACCAATCTCAGGAGAAGTGTCTGGTTGCTCCTCTGCTGCAAACAATTATTGGGACTGGAATGTCATTTCTGTCATGGCAGCTTGCTCCTTGGAAAGAGGTACCAACACCTGCATCTGTGGGACCTGTGCCTGGACACTTGGTGTCTCCCATGTCCACTGGCACGATGCTCCGCGAGTGAAGGCTAAAGGTCTCGTATATTCTTCTCTCCCGAGAAACAACTTTAAGCAGGTCAGTTCCAGATATCCTTAGCTCAATGGGCTTTGGATCGCTGTTCCCACTGATTTTCTTTTATTCTTTCATGGGATGTGAGCAATGCCAGCAAGACCAGCATTTGTTGCCCATCCCTAATTGCCCTTGAGAAGGTGGTGGTGAGCTGCTGCAGTCCAGGTGTGTAGGTACACACACAGTGCTGTTAGAAAGGGAGTTCCAGGATTTTGACCCAGCGACAGTGAAGGAACGGTGATATATTTCCAAGTCAGGATTGTGTGTGGCTTGGAGGGGAACTTGCAAGTGGTGGTGTTCTCATGAGTCTGCTGCCCTTGTTCTTCGAGGTGGTAGTGGGTGCAGGTTTGGAAGGTGCTGCCGAAGGAGCCTTGGTGAGTTGCTTCAGTGCATCTTGTAGATGGTAAACACTGCTGCCATTGTGCATTGTGGTGGAGGGAGTGAACGTTTTGTCCTGGATGGTGTTGAGCTTCTTGAGTGTTATTGGAGCTGCATTGATTCAGGCAAGTGGGAAGAATTCCATTGCACACCTGACTTGTACCTTGTAGATGGTGGACAGGTTTTGGGGAATCAGGAGGTGAGTTACTTGTTGTGGAATTTCTAGCCTCTGACCTGCTCTTGTAGCCACAGTATTTATATGGCTAGTCTGGTTCAGTTTCTGGTCAACAGTAACCCCCAGGATGTTGGTAGTGGGGGATTCAGTGATGGTAATGCCGTTAAACGTCAAGGTGAGATGGTTAGATTCTATCTTGTTGTCGATGCTCATTCCTTGGCAGTTGCTCATCAGAGGGATGGTTTGGCTTATGTTAATGATCAGATCCTGAAACCTTGATAGACAGGAAGCTGCATCCCAACTGCCAAGGTGTGGAAAATGATATTTTCTATTCTGCTATTGTCTATCCTGTCTCCTATTGCCATCAGAGGAACAGTCTGAGTTTCCATAGAGGTGGGGGCCTGAGTGGTTGCTGCTACATCTTAGATGGGGATCTGCTGCAGATTTCAATGAAGTGGCCACAGGCTTCATTGATAACTGCAGTGAAGAAGTAGTTTCCCCAATGTGGAAAATGAGGGCTGTTGACTTTAGAATCATGTTTGTCAGTTGCTGCATATCCTTGATTACAATACTGACCTCAGAACAGGCACAAAGGTGTGATATTCCTTGGGCATGTTTCTTTTATGTGAGTACCCATGCTGTACTCAGCTGAAGCCATGGGCAGCCTTCTTCATTGGTTCTGTGGGAAATTGGCACCTCCCCACCCACTCTCCACCTCTCTGGCTCCCTTGTGCTCTTAATCAATACCACATCCTCACCAACATCTTTGTGAGATTTTAACGCTCTGCCTCCGGTGGGATTTTAGGTGGGGGGGGTGGGGTGTTTGAAATTGAAGGAACAGGATTCCTTCCGGGTTCCCCCAATAATGCAGGCAAGGCCTCGGATGGGAAGCCCCCCCCCCCTTGCCCCAATTGGTGCCCTTCAGGGCCATTTCACGCCCAGCCTCAATTTGTAGGCTGGTGAAAGGATCGACCTGGTGTGGGGGAAGCTTGAAAATCAATGGTTAGATCCTGGTGCGAAGGGTTGGGGTGCCTCCATCAGATGCCCCCTTCTGACTGGGGGAACCACACCCCCCCCACCCCCTTAAGGTCTAGTGGCCTCTGGACCTCCCCAGCCTCTCCCTTGACATGCTGGCCACCCCCTTCAAACCCTCACTCAGGCCTTTACTCCCCTCCTGGCCTTAGGACCCTTAAAGTTACCTTGGCCTCTGCTCCCCAGACTGAGGCTGCAATGGGCAAAATTTTCGGGTCGGCGAGCGGGGGACGGGGTCCACTCGCCGACGCATAAAATGACGCGTGGTGACATCGGGCGTGCGTCTCGACATCACCACGCGTCATTTAGATTGTTAGTTCGGTGGGTGTGTAGCCAATTCGGCTGTGTGCCCACCGAACTGTCAAAGGCCTATTAAGGCCTGTTAAAAGGTAGTTAACATAATTAACCGGGCTGCCCCTCCAACCTTTAGGTTGGCAGGCAGGCGAAGAGCCCAGGCAGCCTTCGCATTTTTCATGAAACCTCATCCACGGGCTTCAGGGAGATCTCTGCGCTCTTTTGCGCGTATGTGTAAAAGAGCGCAGGGGATCACTCAGGGAATCCCCCCCACCGCCTGCACAGGGAGCATTCAGCGCTTCCAGCTGCGCGTCACACTGGGCGGGCCTTAATTGGCCCGTCCACATAAAATGGCGGCGTGGCCTCGGTCTGGGGCGCCAATCGGGTTCACGCCCGCCCCCACATAACCCCCCCGATAGGGGGATATTTCTGCCCAATGTCTTCCAGAACTTCCTCTACTGTCCACTGCAGTGCTGCAGCTGCAGGGATTCGAGAGCTACCAGCCAATCATATTGGCTGGCAGATCTCTCAGGCAGGGCTTCCTCCCAAGTGAGGGGTGGAAGTTCCGCCTGCAGCTAATTGATGCTTATTTGAGAGTAAATTGGCTGTGGGGCAGACAGTGTTGGCGGGGATGTGTTCCTTGCCGACTCTTTGGATAGCAGGAAGGGAGACCCTGCCATCTGAAAAATTCAGGCCCATGTAATTTTCCTGGGCAGAAATATCTGAGTAGCTATGTGGGGAAACCATGTGTTAGAAGTGGTGAGATTAAGGGGATAATAGCAGAGGATCAAGGGGTGGGATATCAGTACAGAAATTCAGGATTGGATTTTGCCTTGACTTCCCATCCATCGTCATCATCCTCTTTTCCTCTGTCATCCTCAATGCCCACAAGGCAAAAGCTCAATTTTCTTTCTCTCCATCATCTTTGTCCTTCTGTTCTGGCCCTTGTTGGTGTGGCTGGGTTTTACAGAAAGGAGGGTACAAGTTAATATGACCCGTTTGGGATCAAGGAGACAGTGAAGGGGTTGAAACTTGTGGGATAAGTTGCTTACAGGAATGCCGCAGCAATTCTGTAAGTGTGAATATGATATACATTTCTTCTTATATGAAAGATAGTACATTAACTTTATGTCGTCTATCTGTATATGATATGACACATTTACATTTTTATACTTTGTCCTCTCAGTACATTAAGGACCTTTTCATGTTTCCTTTCCATGGCGAGATCAGCTGCTGTTTCATTCCACTTTGTTTTGGCTAGCAAATCGGCCCCATTACTAATCAGTAGCTGTACAACATGACAGTGGCCATTCTCTGCTGCCAGATGTAAGGGAGTTTTATCCATCCAGTTTCTGGCATGGATATCGGCACCAAGCTCAATTAGAGCCCTAGTCATTGTCACGTGACCTCGGAAAGCAGCTCGGTGCAGAGGTGTCATCTGCAGTACATCTCTGCTGTCAATAAAAGCACCACATTGCAACAATAAACCAGCAGCAACTGTTCCACTATCTGCAGCTCTGTGCAGAGGCGTGAGCTGGTTTCTATCTGAAGCATCCATTGTGGCATTTTGTTTTAGCAGCAGCTGTAAGATCTAGAGGAAGATAAGCAAAGAAATAACCGTTGACTATACATAATGTTACCAGGTGTTTCTTAGAAAACATAGATCATATATATCTTAACAGCTGACACTCAAGCACTCCCTAATGCAGATGATCAACCAGAAAAATACTTAAGTATTTATGATGAGAGCACTGAACAGCCGAGATACTCGTTTCTGAAATAAGAGGGGGTGATTGGGGAATGATATTTTAGGGTGTCCTTTGTGTGGTAACTACTGCATAATATTTGGTATGTTGGCTTTGAAAGATCGTCTTAATCTTAAAGGCTGAAGATCATTCTTTATGAGCCACCTAAGGCCATAATTTCTACACTTAACAAAAATATTTTTAAATTTGTGCAAGTCTCACAAAGTTCCTTTCATTTACCAAATATCTAATTGGAATCTACAATTTGCAAGAAAGTGAGGAAGATGGCAGTCAATTTTTCAGCACATTTTTTAATGTTGGTCTCTCATTACTAATTACTCAAAAGATTAACAGTTCCTTTGTAATGGGAATGCAGCAATCAGAATGTAAAATACAGTCCATGAAACTTTTCACTCTTTAGGTGATATTTAAGGTACATTACTGTTGAGAGGAACAATACCTCACCCATTTGTTTCTGGTGATTATATAATCTGAAGTGCCTGATTCCTGCAGGAATTAATGATGACACAGCACCATAGCCAGGCACAACAGGAAAATAAAGCTAGGACTCTACTGCCAGCATCTCAGCCCCTGAATGAGGTGCTGCTCTACGTCTATATTCTCAACAGCAAATATATTGGGTGGTTTCCTGAAAAAGAGCACTGACTGATGTCAGACTGGGTTTTGGGTTTGCTGCTAATGTTGCCATCTTTTATGGGGTTGGTTTAGATTTCAGAAAGTTCTGCAGCTTTTCTGTTGCCAAGATGTTAGTTTTACTTATTGTTCATAAAAAAGAAACAAAACGTATTTACATTTCTGAACTGAGATGAACAGCTGCATGAAGGAATACAGGTATAGGCTCGATGTGTGAGTCATTGCACTCAACATGATGTTCAGTAGGACACTGTGAAACTATGCAGTTATTGAAAAAATGCAAATGCTGGAAATCCGAAATAGAAATAAAGATGTTGTAATAAGCAAGTGCATCAGCAGCTGTCCTTTCATAAGCGTTAGCCTGTGACAATGAGGCAACAGTATAAAATAGGCTGTGAATGAGGTAACTAGAATAGAGAACAAAAATAAAAAGAGCTCTTGAACAGCCAAGGACTAATTTTCCTGGACAGGCACTGTTTAGTGGCACTTAGGTGCAACAAGAAGTGATTTTGCCTTAATAAGTCATGGAGCACTAAGATTTCCTGGTAAGCTTGTTGTAATGAAGAAAGCCTATTTTGGGCTCTGTTGGAAATATTCTACTGGGTGTATGGTCAAGACATTTGGGTGCAATTCAGGCCTTAAAAGTAGCAACACAATTAAAGAGGAAGGCATTGGGGAGAGCTAGAAGATACATGTTCTTTTTTGCAGTGACTAGTCCAGAATTGGGTGATTAATGTTGTGTTGGGGCTGTTGGTCAAGTTCAGACTGGCTGTTGGGCAGTTGTCAAGGCTACAAACGAGAGGGTGGATGTGACAGTTGGGGGCTTGGGTGGGAGTGTGGTGGTGCCAAACACTGGCTCATGGTTTAAATGTGGAGACAGAAGTGGTATCCGTTCACCTCCTGGCTCCATATTCAGATAAGTAAATTTTAAAATCTTACCATTTTTGATGGAGGCCTTCAGTGGACTGCCTGTTTGGCTGCATGTAGACCCGATTTGCCTGAACACAACCGGCTTAGTCTTGCGCATGGAGCCTCAAACAGGAGTTAGGTCCATTATTCCCAATACGCACAAGGCCTCATGTATGAATGGGCCCCAGGCTACTCAACAAACTTTGTTCAGTTAACTCAGCGTAGGTGACAAATTGAACCTGAGCTCTTACTATTTTATATGGATCAATACACAAGTATATTCACCCACTGTGCTATCAAAAAAGGCAAAAATTTAGTTGGAAACCTATGGGATTTTTATGTTTATAGGGCCATTATCTGTAAATTAAAATAATCATTATTATTGGAGCAGAACAGAAGGAGGCCATCAGTCCCATTAGGGTGAATTTTACAGCTCTCCGACTGGCATATTTGAATGTAGCGGGCACATAAAATAAAGCGGGTGGCCAGCCTACTGTCTTCCCGCCCACCCCAACCTGTCCTCCAGATTACAGGGTGCAGGTAAGATGTCAGGCAGCCCACCCACCCTTAGACCTATTGAGGCCCTTAAGTGAACAATTAGCTCTAGCTTTGACTGGGCAGGCTGTTGTCGGGCAGGAAGGGAGGTACCTCCTTTTGAGGATCTCCTGTGCCTATTGGGGGAATCCCCCAGCAGATGGTACCCCCGCCTTTGTCACTCCCCCTGGCCTCTCAAAGCCTCCCCCCAATCCCCACTCCCACTTCGCTGGGGTCTCCCAGCCGTACTCTTACCAGACCTACCTGAAGTCTGGGAGACACCTTAGCCCGAGTTTTCACCCCTGAGTTGGGTGTGCAGAGTTGAGAAGTTTCCCAACCCCCCAAACCCAACTCAGGAGTAACTTCCCTGGACAGCTGAATTTTATTCAAGATGAGGGGTTGTGGGGAGTGGTGGCATGTGTGTGCTGGAGTCGAGCCTGCTGCCCTGGAAACAGAACAGAGGCAGTGTCACAGGGGCTGCCAAGTGCCAAGGCAGGCTATTTAAAAGGCTCGGTGACTTTGTCCTAGTCGTAATAACAGTAGTTAGGCCCTCTAGCCCTCACCCCTCACACTCGCACCCACCTCCATGCCAACCTATGGCCCTCTATCAACCCTCCATGGCCCCTTTCAGCCCCTCTGCCAATTTACAGCTAACTCATGCCAATCCATGACCCCTACTCATCCCCATGTCCCCTTATAGCCCCTCTTCCAATTTTGTGCCAATTTATGCCAACCCACGCACCCCACCAACCGTCCTTTGTCCTTACACCCTCCATGCCAACTCACCCAGTATTCATCACAGGCAGACCACAGCAGCCATGCTGAGATGTAATAAAATAAAATTCAATGTATCTATTACAGACCACTATACATAAAAAAACACTCTCATTGATAAAAGCTTATTCAATACATTAAAATCCCATCAAGTACTTAAACCCTTATAAAAACAAACATATGTATTCACAGCCCCGCATCAAAGAAAGCTAGTCCCTACATAATCTCTTTGAACTGTCAATCAAAGGTTGAATTTACAGGCCCCCCACTGTGATAATGATAGATTGTGGAAGCAGTCAAGCAACACTAATACTATAATGACAACCCTCAGGTTTATGTTAACAAACAGCTTTTGAAATTGCAAACACCAATTTTGTTTCACCTGACAGACACATCAGGCTAGTTTTTTTCAAAATTTAAAGAGCAGGAATTTAAATGACTTGACAGCTTGACAGTTTCACGGACCTTATCCGCCTTTATGCAGATTAATATGTGCTCTAAAAAATCCCAAAAAGATACTTGAACTCTCCCGAGAACCCCAATGGGTTTAGACCTTTTCCTCAAATTTGTAAATCCCACGACTCATGTTTCAGAAACCTCGGTGACGAAAATTGAAAGCAGCTGCTCTTTTAAATGTGCCATTGCCTCCATGAACCGCGCATGTGTGAAATACACTTATCCCTTACCCCCTCTTCGCCCAGTGCTGGATATGGGAGCAAGGCGTCTGGATTTGGGGCTCTGGTGCTATATTGGCTAAGGAGCGGAGCCTTTCCGTCTCCATGAAAATTTAGGCCTGTCACTTCTTTGTGGAGTGTAGTTGTAATACCAGCTGCGGCCACTACTGTCTTCTGGCGCTGCTGGGACTACAGAGCTTCTGGCCATTCCCTGAGGTGCATAAATCCCACTCTGCAACAATTAAGGCCATCGCCAGCATATTATGACTGTGGCAAAAACAAAAATACCTGGAAAAACTCAGCAGGACTGATAGCATCTGCGGAGAGGAATACAGTTGACATTTCGAGGCTGTATGACTCTTCATCAGAACTAAGGAAATAGAGAAATGAGGCGAAATATGAGCTGTTAGAGGGGGGGTGGGACAGATAGAGTTGGATAGGGGGATAGTGGTAGGTGGAGGCCAAGAAGGGATTGCCAAAGATGTCATAGACAAAAGGACAAAGGAGTGTTGATGGTGGTGATATTATCTAAGGAATGTGCTAATGGGGACATTGCGGGTAGCAAGCAGAACAAGCAAGTGGCAGATGGCCCTAGTGGGGGTGGGGTGGGGGGAAGGGATCAAAATGGGCTAAAAGGTGGAGAAAAAACAACAGATCGAAATAAATTTAAAAATAGGTGGGAAAAGAAAAAAACATTTTTTTTTAAAAAGTTATAAATTATTGGAAAAGGGGGGGATCGGAAAGGGGGTGGGGATGGAGGAGATAGTTCATGATTTGAAATTGTTGAACTCAATGTTAAGTCCAGAAGGCTGTAAAGTGCCTGGTTGGAAGATGAAGTGCTGTTCCTCCAGTTTGTGTTGAGCTTCACTGGAACATTGCAACAGGCCAAGGACGGACATGTGGGCGTGAGAGCAGGGTGGAGTGTTGAAATGGCAAGCGACAGGGAGGTCTGGGTCATGCTTGCGGACAGACCGAAGGTGTTCCGCAAAGTGGTCACCCAGTCTGCGTTTGGTCTCTCCAATGTAGAGGAAACCGCATTGGGAGCAACGAATGCAGTAGACTAAATTGAGGGAAGTGCAAGTGAAGCGCTACTTCACTTGAAAGGAGTGTTTGGGCCCTTGAGGAGGGGGGAAGTAAAGGGGCAGGTGTTGCACCTTATGCGGTTGCATGGGAAGGTAACGTAGGAGGGGGTTGAGGTATAGGGGGTTATTATTGCTGTGGGGCAGCCAGATTTCATGTCGCCAAGGTGTCAACCAACTTTTAGGTCAGTGGGGTGATGGGTAATCTGTCCTCCTCCAAAATGCAAAATCCACCCCATTGACCTTGCCAGTTCTTTGAAAGAGCTATCCAATTAATCTCACTCTCCTGCTTTTTGTCCATAGTCATGCAAATTTCTCCTTTTCTAGTAGATATCAAATCCCCTTTTCAAAGTTACTACTGAATCTACTTCCACCAACTTTTCAGGTATAAGTGCAATATCCGAGCTATTTTTTCTTGTGTGCTTCTATACAACAGCACCATCTGCAGGCCAACTGTGCTTACAAGACTCATGTTGATCCCTTTAGCCTGTGTTAATACGAGTAGGCCAATCCATGGTTGATCTGACTCAACTCTATTTACAAACTTTTGCCCTTTATCCTTTGATACCTTTACCTAACAAAATTCTGCTGATCTCACTATTGAAAAGTTGATTAAATATCCAGACATGAGAAGGAACGAGTTCCAGATTTCCAACACCCTTCATGTGAAAAAGTGTTGAATTATTTTGCTCCAAAGTTCTAATTTTAAGAATTTGCCCCCTTGTTCTGGATTTCGCCACCAGATTAAATCAATTCTCGGCATTTACCTGATCAAATTCCTTTCTCATTTTACAGCAATGATTACATCACTGCTTAATCTTTTAAACTCAAGTATGCAACCTGTTTTTGTAATTCAACCCTTTGGGCCCTGGTATCAATCTGATAAACCTGTGCTGCACCCCATTCCAATCCAACCCGCCTTTCCTGAGGTTTGATGTCTAAAACTGAACTCAGTGCTCCAGCTGGATCTGACTAAGGCCCTGTACAAATGAAGCATCATCTCATCACTATTGTACACCCACCATCTCGAGATATAGGCCAATTTCCTTTAGCCTTTTTCGAACCTGTGCATTAGCTTTTAGTGATGAATATGCTTTGCACTTTCACAGTTCCTAGTCTGTCACTCTCAGGAAGACATTCTGATTTTTCTTTCTTCCATCCAAAGTGTATAACTTTGCACTTACTTATATCAAATTCCACCTGTCACAGGGTGGAGTTGTCCATGCCTGTTGGCGTTGGGTGTGCTTGGTGGCATGAGTGGACAATATGCCGAGTAGGCCAAAAATCAGTTTCACAACATCGTGAAAGCAGTTTGCGATTGTCCGCTCAGCCTCTCGATTACGGGCCATGTTTCTTGCCATCGGATGTCGGGAACATCATCGTAATACACCTGCATGTCATTATAAAGCCAGCTCGCCAGAATCATTCCCCCTGCCCTCGCCGCTGGATCGTCCACCCATGTCGGTGTGATTGTACATCGACGTATTTCACAACAGCATATATAAGGCGTGCACTAGGTAGGCTGTATTTTGGGGGGAACTCAGAGGTGCACAGAGGGTCGCCTGTTGGAGGCATGGGGGCAAGGGCTGCCCTGTGGTTGAGGTGACTTCAGGGTGGGGGCAAGGGCTGCCCTGCGGTTGAGACGAACATGGGATGGGGGCAAGGGCAGCCCTGCAGCTGAGGCGCATTGGGAGTGCGGGGAAAGGGCTGCCCCACGGTCGAGGGACGTTGTTGCGGTGGTGGGGGGGGGGGTGGGAGCAAGAGTTCCACTGCGGTTAAAGATAGTGTACAAGCACGTGCGGGATGGGGGAGGGAAGTGGCCATGCATTAGGGAAACCTTGTATAAAGTGATCATTCCTCTGCAGTCGAGATTGTTCAGACACAGCCACATTGACATGCATGGAGTTGGGCCTCTCGCTTTTCTGCCCACTCAAGGAACGCAGAGGTATGAAAGTGCCACCGAGTGCTCCAGAACTTTTCACCCCTTGGGCATAGACTGCAATCTAATGAGCAATTTAGTGGACGGCAGAACAGTTGGATGACTGGGCACGTTGAACAATCTCCTTGTTAAAGCTGACCATGGAGCAGTCACTGGTGAAGGTGCTCACAGTCCCTTGCAATGTCATCATCCCAGTTTGGACCAGTCCCCCCCATGGTTCAAGTGGGTTAGGAGAATGCCTGCACCTGAGCTGAGGGCACAGCATGAAGTCCAGTGGGAAAAGCTGCCGCCCAATCGGTCAGGTGCAGTGGGGCGGAGGTGGCTGGTGTTTCGGGCAACCATGCAGCGCACTAATCTCTGGCCATCCAAGTGGTGGCCAGCACTCTCTGGGATGCGTTAAGGGGCCTACAGACTTAATCAGGACAGGTTCTTAGTATTCCCAGGTTAACCCATGCATAGGACTGTAGGACGAATACATCAGGAGCAGGGAACCTGGTGAACTAGCTGTATGCCCCTTGGTGTACAGAGAGTGGAGATGATGGAGAAGAAAATGGTGGAGGCGCCTGGCTGTGCAGAGGGAGGAGCAGCACCCTCAGGAAAAAGCGGGGCCTGGGGCTCCCACACACGCTGCTGAAGAGCCACATCGAGCCATTGATGGTCGGCACCTAGCGACACCCAGGGTCTATAGGCCCCGCCTTTCAATCCTGCAGATGACCGAGAACCAGTGTCACTAAAGACTGCACATGTCTAGGGAACTGGTCGGCCACATCTGCCAGTTACTGCAGGATTTGGCGCCATGGGGACATGGAGGGCATCCACTGCCAGTGGCTGTGAAAGTGACTATGGCACTTAATTTTTACACCAATGGTTCCTTTCAGGGCTCCACAGGTGACCTCTGTGGGATCTCACAAGTCTCCACCCACAAATGCATTCATGAAGTCACAGACGCCATCTTTGCGAGGGCACAACTTTGTGTATTTCACCCGGGACCAGGAAGGCCAGGATGCAAGAGCGATTGGATTTGCCCAGATCTTGGGTATTCCACAGGTGCAGGTTGCCATCGACTTCACTCACGTGGCGCTCAGATCTCCGTCACAACAAGGGATCAACTATGTCAACCGCAAGGGCTTCCATTCGCTGAATGTGCAGCTGGTGTGCAACCACCACAAACACATCCTGCAGGTCTGCACACAGTTTCCAGGGAGTGTCCATGATTCCTACGCTCTCAGTCGGTCACAGATCCCTGGGGTGTTCCAGGGTCCACAGAGGCTGCAGGGATTGGCTCTTCGGGGACAAGGGCTACCCGCAGAGGCTGTGGCTGCTGATACCTGTACGGCGGCCTCAGGCTTCAGCAGAGCGAAGGTATAACGAGGCTCATGCTGCAACCCACAACTTGGTGGTGCAAACCATTGGGATGTTGAAAATGAGGCTCCAGTGCCTGGACGAGTCTGGTGGAGCCCTGCAATACAGTCCGCAGAGGGTGTCACGCATCATTGTTGTCTGTTGCACCCTTTATAACCTGGCGCTGCAACAGGGAGAGGAGCTGGCTGAGGAGGAGATGCAGGAGCTCGAGGTCTCCTCTGATGAGAAGGATGTCGACGGTGATGAGGGTGAGGAGGTCCTCGGAGGCGATGATGAAGGCGATGAGGCTCTCGCACTGGCCAGACGGGGAAGGCTCGCTCGGGAGGCCTTCATAGCTGCTAGATTTGTGGAGGATGATGACGACATGCAGTGAGGAGACACCATAGATCCTCACATTACATTTGTGAAAGTTTGACTCCAGTCTGGCTTATGGCATCACACATACCCTCTGTGATAATGCTCCTGTCATGGAGATGCAGTGGAGGCCCTAACAGTCACTTGATCATAGGAGGATGATGATGACATGCAGTGAGGACACTCCATAGATCTTCACATAGCCTCTGAGAATGTCTGACTCCTATCTGGCCAAGGGCCGCTTACTTGCGCTCTGTGATCAGGGTCACATCATAGAGACACAGCCATGAAACTTTAAAATCGGATCCTTTGTCCGCCTTCAGCATCTGAGCCCTTCAGGACCACAGCAGCATTGGTCACAGATGCTGACCAGCCAGACCTTAAAGGTGCTGAGAGCACACAGGGAGAATGATGGAGCTCGGTGATGCCTGCCCACTACATTCTGGCAGCAATGACAAGCACCGTTGAGGTGCAGGCATCACTAATATGTCCAGGGATATGAGGCCAGACCATCACTGTGGTCTGAAGGCTGCAGAGAGCACAGGGAAGAGGCCCTGGACTGAGACACCTTCCTTTATCTTGTGCAGAAAGATTTCACATCTGAGTGACAAGAACACTGCTCATCAGAACAAGGAGCCATAGGCAGGGAGACATCCTTGGGAGTTTATTTACAATAGTGAACAGTATATACAAGTGATTAACACCCATGCCCAGGCTGTGCTGCTACATCTTCTTAACATTGCTAACCCTGCTGCTACATCTTGGTGCTCTCCGGACATCCACAGCAGAGGTGGAAGCAGCCTGCTAACTGCTACGCCCAGTCTGTGATGAAATTGGCAGGCGTCCTCTGGAGGACTGTGACTTAGAGGGCCCTGGCCTGCTTTCGGGCTCCTGATGTGTGGTAGTGGCACTCCTTGGCCTATGTTGCTGGAGCTGTTGAGCTTACAGGAAGAGGGGTTTGGATGGGCTGGACACTCCTGGAGACACCTGGATGGATGGCCTAGGGAGGGGGCGCGGATACACCTGCTGATCCTCCTCCCTGTGGGTGTCCAAGGGTCCCTGGCTGACTCCTTGAGTAAAAGGGGAAGCTGGAATGAGATCGAGCTGACCCACACCCCTCTCTTGTACACACTGTTGGACGCCAACTATGGTGTCGGTGATGGAGTTCAGCCTGTGCAGCAGTGCAGGAGCGACGTCCTGGACCAAGGTCTCCATGATGGCTGCCATCCTATCAGGGTTGAACGTGGTGCGTTGGTATGCTGGCGCTATCACCTCAGCCCGAAGGCGGACGGACTCCTCCATCGTGCCTTGCAATCTGCAGAGTGCAGCGGACATCCCTTCCTGATGTTCCCGAGCTTGCCTTTGCAGCTCCAGCAACATGACCAAATCCAGAGGCTCATCATCTGACTTGGACTTAGCCAATTTCTGGCCTCCAGCAGTCCTCCAAGTGCCAGACAGCTGAGAAGTCCCTGCCGCTGCCTGCAGTGGATCAGAGTGTGTGATGTGCTCACCAGATTGTGATCCCGAGGCTACTCTGAAGCCAGTTCCTACCAAGGTGTGTGTCTCTGCGCTGGTGGAGGGTGTGGGTGAACACTGTGATGGCTCTTCAGGGAGGGTTTCAACGGATTCCTCTTCTGAGCTTCCCTCAGGGCTTGATTGGAGGTTCTGGGTCATGGACTCTCTTGGCTGTTTCCCAGACGTGCCTGCGAAAATAAGGAGAGATAATTAGTGCATGGCAGTGGCCTGTGAAACAGGACACATCACTCATGGCATGGTTTTCTGATAGATGTTGCACTGCTGGATCCTCATTTGGTAGAGCACCACTGACCACACTGTCAGCACAGGAATGGTCCAGATCCTCGCCAGCCAGCTAGATGGCTCTGTTTTCAAAGTCTGTGAGAACCTTTATTTCAGGCATTCCCCCACCAGCCTGTGACTTCTCCCCCTTGTTGTGTGCCAGCTTGTCCTGCATGAATAGGGATGGAGAGAGTGTAAGCAGGACACCTGACAGGCCAGATGATAAGTTTGCCTGGCATGTGTGGGTGGTGAGTGGTCCCATGGATGGGATGAGGACAATGAAGGTGAGTGTAAGTGAGTGAATGATCCCTTGAACTGGCAGTGAGTGAGGGCCCTGTGGATGTGTGATGGTTTTGTGAGTTGAAAATGATGAGAAGAGTGACTTACTGGAGGGGATCATTCATCCTCTTGCGGCACTGGGTGGCTGTCCTCTTTTGCAGGGTGTTGACGCTGACCACCGCTGCCACCGCCTCCCAAGCCGTATTATTGATGTTGTTGCCCATCCTGTGGCTAGAGCGGAGGTAGAGGATATCACGGCGGGCCTCCACTGGGTCCAAATTGTGCTCAAGGGACTCGTCATTGAACCTGGGGGCTGCAGTCTTCTTGTCTTTCAGGGCCATGTCGTCTGTGCAGCAGTCGTGGGCTAGAAGCACTGAGAGGTGTGTGCGTGGCTGCACTTTATGGTACCCGGCGTGATGAAGCGGCAAGGTGATGGCATGGTGGGCGAAAGAGAGCTCCCCCACCATGGAAATGGCGTATTTCCCGGGAATGCATAATTAAAGTGGTGGGTTTGGGGTGATACGGCATGAAAAGCCGCCATTGTGGCTGGTGGGTAAAACATCATTCTGGGACGATTCCACCCACAGTTTTGTTCATTCACTTAGTCTGCCTATGTCCTTTTTTATTTATGTTCCTATCTACACAACTTAGTCTGTTTCCTAACTTCATGTTATTTGCAAACTGGGATATACAACTCTTTATTCCTTCAACCAATTAATTGATATATAAGTGTGAAAAGATGAGGCACCGGTACAGATTCCTGAGGAGCACCAATTGTCACATCGCACTAATCAGAGAATAGCCATTTCTGTCTTCTACCTCTGACCCATGTCACAAAGTTACCTCCAATTCCATGCACTTACATTTTTGTTGATAACCTCTCATGCTTTGTGGAAGTCCACACATACTACAACCATAGAGACTCTTGTATATCCATCACGTTCAGGACCTCCTCACAAAATGCAA
Source organism: Cetorhinus maximus (assembly GCF_964194155.1). Taxonomy (NCBI): domain Eukaryota; kingdom Metazoa; phylum Chordata; class Chondrichthyes; order Lamniformes; family Cetorhinidae; genus Cetorhinus; species Cetorhinus maximus. Next base: position 47,333,739 of record NC_135897.1, on the reverse strand, counting down.
CACTTTCAACTCAAAGAACGGATTCGACCACCCCTCCAACCCGCTGCCACCCCACCATCCCCAACAAGCAGTGGGATCTGGGGCGGGTGGGAGCAGAAGGTATGGTGAGAGTTAAAAAATTGGTTTCCTGACATTGGGAAATGAGGCCGGGATCTTCCCCTGCCCAACTTCCATGGAAGGCTGATGGCATGTCGACTTTCCCGCTGAAGATTGTCAGGAACCCATTTTGCAGGAGTATTGGATATTTTGAGGGGGATTGGGTGCGGGCGGGGCGAGAGGGTCGGATATACGGGGGCTGTGGTGGGGGTCGGATATCGGGGTGTGTGTGGGGGGAGTCAGACGTCGGGAGGGTGGGATGGTGGGGGGGGCGGGGTCAAGCATCGGGACGGGGAGGAGGTGTTGGACATTCGGGGGAGGTGGGGGGGGTTGGACATTCGGGGGAGGGTGGAGGGTTGGACTAGTCCCCTGCAGGGATCGGTCTGGGTCTTTACAATAGTTACCCAGAAGTTAGAAAAGGGTTTAATTCTTCTAACTTTTTCTGAGTAACTATTGGTGTAACCCTGTCGGAACCATTCGATGTTTACATTCAGATGGTTCCAAGTGCAAGGCAATTGCCCAGAGGAAGTTTGTACTTCTGGGCAATTGCTGTGCAAATGCTTACCTGTAAAGCTCCAAGAGGGACTCCCTAGCACATTTTTGGGGTACCCCCCCCCCCCCCATCTGACGCTGGGGAGCTTGGAAGTTAAGGCCTGTTATCTTCTTGCATTTAGTAATGAGGCCTTATGGTGGGTGTTAACTTACAAGGAAACAGAGTAGATCTGAAATTCGCATTTGGGGATACGTTTTGAAATTGATTGGTAGCTGTTGCATTTCAAAGGAGTTTCAACAGTGTAAAGGACATTTGCATTTTATAGGTGATTTATAAGTAAACAGGGGCACTTTCGATTTTATTGATCCAAAATAGAGGTAAAATAGGAACATGAAAGGTTTTGACATTTGGGAACCTGAGTTTTCAAATAAATATTTAAAGACAATGGAGAGCTAAGATGAAAGGGGTGAAGATATATTTATGAAAATTGGGTTTTAGCTTTAGAAGTTGCTGTAGGGGGAGTCCTATTGAAGGCCAACTCTGGTGTTTTGGAGTGTGCTGAAAAGCTGTGAAAATCTTTTAATTGAAGAAAGCAACTCAGTTTTGGGCCAGGAGGATATTTGTCCTGAGAAGCAGTTCATGTTAACTCTTCCTTTGGAAAACCCACATTAGCGTGGATTGTACTTCTATTTAAAGTGAAAGCAATTTCTCGGTTTGGGTAATATTTCCTGGATTTTCTAGTTGAGAATCTATAAGGGCTATTGCCAAGAATATAGTTTTATTGTGCACCTTCGATAAAGCATTTTGGGGGTTATTTTGTAAGATTTTTTTCTCTAACTGTGTATCTTTTATCTTTTAAGTTTTATTTTTCTTTTCTTTTAATGAACATTTTAATTTTTCAAGTTTTAAAAGTTATCATTGGAGCCCTGTGCTTTTGTGTTCAGTAGCTTTCCCTCCTCATTTCTACAATACAGAGATAAAACAAATTACCATCAGCCGAGGCGGATTTCAATCTGAGACCTGGCTTGCTCAGCATTAACATCAGCTACGGTCGTAACAATGCACAGGCGTGTATTAGGCGGAGGAAGATCCATCCTTTGACCCCAGGATGCCCTTCACCTGGAAGGGATGGAGTGCACGTGACCATTACAACAGCTATCAGCAAGAATGAATCCAGGAGACTTCCAATTAGTGCAAGGTAACATATACTTACAAGTGCCCAAACTATATACAATGATAGTACACCCATGCCACTAGTGCTCATTCAAAACTCCTTCATTTTCCTAACTCTACCACTTCATCTGGGTGCATTCCCCACATCCACAGAAGAGGTGGAGGCAGCCTGCTGACTGCTATACCCTCTTGTCTGTGATGACTTTGGCAGGCATCCTCTGGAGGCCCGAAGTCTAGGGGGCCACAGCCTACTTTGGGTCTCCTGCTCAGGATCAGTTGCACCCTCCATGGCCTGAGCAGCTGGAGCCAATGGGGTCACAGGCAGAGGGGATTGGGAACATGTGGACACCCTTGGAGTGTCCTGGGTGGATGCTCCCGAGGTGTCCACCTGGTGCTCCTCCTCACTTTGTGTGATCGAGGGCCCTTCCCTGACTCCTTGAGGAGAAGGGGCACCTGGAGGGTGGTCAAGGTGCCCCACTCCCCTCTCAGCTAGCCACTGCCGAAAAGCACCCATGGCTAGAGCGATGGAGTGCAAGTCCGAGCACAGATCCTTCTGGATCTGGGTCTTCATGGTGTCCGGCATCCTCCCCATGGAGACTTCCATATGCTCACATACTGCAGCCATGACATCAGAGAGCACGCAGGCGGACTCCTCAGTCTCTCGTACCACTTTGTTGAGGGCCTCTGACAGCTCTGACTGAACTTCACCTACATCTCTTTGATACTCCAATATCTTTTCTAGGGCTTCTCCAGGGGCCTTTTTTAATCATTCATCCATGGGATGGCTGGGCCAATATTTATTGCCCATCCCTAATTGCCCTTGAGAAGGTGGTGGTGAGCTGCCATCTCGAACCGCTGCAGTCCATGTGGTGTAGGTACACCCACAGTGCTGTTAGGAAGGGAGCTCCAGGATTTTGACCCTGCAACAGTAAAGGAATGGCAATATATTTTCAAGTCAGGATGCTGAGTGATTTGGAGGCGAACTTCTAGGTGGCGGCATTCCCATCTATCTCCTGCCCTTGTCTTTCAAGATGATAACGGTTGTGGGATTAGAAGGTGCTGTCTAAGGAGCCTTGATGAATTCCTGCAGTGCATCTTGTAAATGGTATTCACTGCTGCTACTGTGCGTTGGTGGTGAAGGGAGTGAATGTTTGTGGATGTGGTGCCAATCAAGCGGGCTGCTTTGACCTGGATGGTGTCAAGCTTCTTAAGTGTTGTTGGAGCTGCACTCATCCAGGCAAATGGGGAGTATTGCATCATACTCCTGACTTGTGCCTTGTAGATGGTCGACAGGCTTTGGGGAGTCAGGGGGTAAGTTACTTGTCGCAGGATTCCTAGCCTCTGACCTGCTCTTGTAACCACAGTATTTATATGGCTAGTCCAGTTCAGTTTCTGGTCAATGGTAACACCTAGGATGTTGATAGGGGATTCAGTGATGGTAATGCCATTAAACATCAAGGGGCGATAGTTAGATTCTCTCTTGTTGCAGATGGTCATTACCTGATACTTGTGTGGCACGAATGTTACTTGCCACTTATCAGCCCAAGGCTGGATATTGTCCAGGTCTTGCTGCATTTGGACATGGACTGCTTCAGTATCTGAGGAGTCGCGGGTGGTGCTGAATATTCTGTAACCTTCTGCAAACATCCCCACTTCTGACCTTATGATGGAGTGAAGGTCATTGATGAAGCAGCTGAAGATGTTTGGGGCGAGGACACTACCCTGAGGAACTCCTGCAGTCATGTCCTGGAGCTAAGATGACCGACCTCCAACAACCACAACCGTCTTCCTTTGTGCTAGGTAGAACTCCAACCAGCGGAGAGTTTTCCCCCTGATTCCTAGTGACACCAGTTTTGCTCGGGCCCCTTGATGCCATACTTGGTCAAATGTGGCATCGATGTCAAGGGCAGTCGCTCTTAACTCACCCCTGGAGTTCAGCTCTTTTGTCCATGTCTGAGCCAAGGCTGTAATGAGGTCAGGATCTGAGTGGCCCTGGCGAAACCCAAACTGGGCATCAGAGGGCAGGTTATTGTTAAGCAAGTGCCACTTGATAGCATTGTTGATGACCCCTTCCATTACTTTACTGATGACCGAGAGTAGACTGATGGGGCTGTAATTGGCCGGGTTGGATTTGTCCTGCTTTTTGTGTACAGGACATACCTGGGCAATTTTCAACCCAGCTGGGTAGATGCCAGTGTTGTAGCTGTACTGGAACAGCTTAGCTCAGGTGGGGTGGGGGGGGGGGGGGTGGAAGTTCTGGAGCACAGGTCTTCAGTACTATTGCCGGAATATTGTCAGGGCCCATAATCTTTGCAGTATCCAGTGCCTTCAGCCATTTCTCGATATCGCATGGAGTGAATGGAATTGGCTGAAGACTGGCATCTGTGATTCTGGGGATCTCCAGAGGAGGCCGAGATGGATCATCCACTTGGCACTTCTGGCTGAAGATTGTAGCAAATGCTGCAGCCTTATCTTTTGCATGGATATGTTGGGCTACTCCATCATTGACGATGGGGATATTTGTGCAGCCTCCTCCTCCAGTGCTTTGTTTAATTGTCCACCATCATTCACGACTGGATGTGGCAGGACTGCAGAGCTTAGATCTGATCCGTTGGTTGTGGGATCGCTTAGCTCTGTCTATCACTTGCTGCTTATGCTGTTTGGCACGCAAGTAGCCCTGTGTTATAGCTTCACCAGGTTGACACCTCATTTGTAGGTATGCCTGGAGCTGCTCTTGGCATGCCCTCCTGCACTCCCTGGCTTGATGGTAATGGTAGAGTGGGGGAAATGCCGAGCCATGAGGTTACAGATTGTGTTCAAGTACAATTCTGCTGCTGCTGATGGCCCACAGTGCCTCATGGATACCCATTCTTGAGTTGCTAGATTTGTTTGAAATCTATCCCATTTAGCACGTTGGTAGTGCCACACAACACAATGGAGAGCATTCTTAATGTGAAGATGGGACTTCGTCTCCACAACGACTGTGCAATGGTCACTCCTGTTGATACTGTCATGGACAGATGCATTTGCGGCAGGAAGGTTGGTGAGGATGAGGTCAAGTATGTTTTTCTCTCTTGTTGGTTCCTTCACCACCTGCCTCAGACCCAGTCTAGCAGCTATGTCATTTAGGACTTGGCCAGCTTGGTCAGTGGTGGTGCTACTGAGCCACTCTTGGTGATGGATATTGAAGTCCACCACCCAGAGTGCATTCTGCTCCCTCGCCACCCTCAGTGCTTCCTCCAAGTGGCGATCAACATGGAGAAGTACTGATTCATCAGGGAGAGCGGTATGTAGTAATCACAGAATCGCAGAATCACAGAATCACAGTGCAGAAGAGGCCCTTTGGCCCATCGAGTCTGCACCGACACATGAGAAACACCTGACCTACCTACCTAATCCCATTTACCAGCACTTGGCCCATAGCCTTGAATGTTATGACGTGCCAAGTGCTCATCCAGGTACTTTTTAAAGGATGTGAGGCAACCCGCCTCCATCACCCTCCCAGGCAGTGCATTCCAGACCGTCACCACCCTCTGGGTAAAAAAGTTTTTCCTCACATCTCCCCTAAACCTCCTACCCCTCACCTTGAACTTATGTCCCCTCGTGACTGACCCTTCAACTAAGGGGAACAGCTGCTCCCTATCTACCTTGTCCATGCCCCTCATAATCTTGTACACCTTGATCAGGTCGCCCCTCAGTCTTCTCTGCTCCAACGAAAACAACCCAAGTCTATCCAACCGCTCTTCATAACTTAAATATTTCATCCCAGGCAACATCCTGGTGAATCTCCTCTGCACCCCCTCCAGTGCAATCACATCCTTCCTATAATGTGGCGACCAGAACTGCACACAGTACTCCAGCTCCGAGGTTCTATACAACTCCAACATGAACTCCCTACTTTTGTAATCTATGCCTCGATTGATAAAGGCAAGTGTCCCATATGCCTTTTTCACCACCCCACTAACATGCCCCTCCGCCTTCAGAGATCTATGGACACACATGCCAAGGTCCCTTTGTTCCTCAGAACTTCCTAGTGTCATGCCGTTCATTGAATACTTCCTTGTCAAATTACTCCTTCCAAAGTGTATCACCTCACACTTTTCAGGGTTAAATTCCATCTGCCACTTAACTGCCCATTTGACCATCCCGTCTATATCTTCATGTAGCCCAAGACACTCAACCTCACTGTTAACCACCAGGCCAATCTTTGTGTCACCCGCAAACTTACTAATCCTACCCCCCACATAGTCATTTGTGTCGTTTATATAAATGACAAATAATAGGGGACCCAGCATAGGTCCCTGTGGTACACCACTGGACACTGGCTTCCAGTCACTAAAGCAGCCTTCTGTCATCACCCTCTGTCTCCTACAACTGAGCCAATTTTGAATCCACCTTATCAAATTACCCTGTATCCCATGTGCATTTGCCTTCTTTATAGGCCTCCCATGTGGGACCTTGACAAAGGCTTTGCTGAAATCCATATAAACTACATCAGCAGGAGGTTTGCTTGCCCATATTTGATCTGATGCCATGAGACAGCCACCCCTGCTGGTGGGAGAGGACATATTCAGGGATGGTGATGGTGGTGTTTGGGACATTATTTGTAAGATATGATTCCATGAGGATGACTATGTCAGGCTGTTGCTTGACTAGCTTGTGAGACAGCTCTCCCAATTTTGGCACTAGTCCCCAGATATTAGTAAGGAGGCCTTTTCAGGGTCAACAGAGCTGAGATTGCTGTTGTCGTTTCCCATGCCTAGGTCGATGCTGGGTGGTCTGTCTGCTTTAATTACTTTTTTGTGACTTTGTAGTTGTTTGATACAACTGAGTGGCTTGCTAGGCTGTTTAAAAGTCAACCACAGGGCTGTGGATCTGGAGACACATGTAGGCCAGACCAGGTAAGGACAACAGTTTTCTTTCCCTAAAGGACATTAGTAAACCAGATGGGTTTTTTTCACCAATTGACAATGGTTTTGACTTTTAATTCCAGATTTTTATTTAATTCAAATTCCACCATCCACCATTGTATGGGATTCGAACCCAGGTCCGCAGAGCATTACCCTGGGTCTCTGGGTTACCAGTCCAGCGACAGTACCACTATGCCATTGCTTCCCCCATATATGAGTGATGATGTGAGTTTGAAGTGAGTAGAAGTTTCACTTATCCCAGTGGAGCAGATGAGATCATTCATCTATTTCCTGCACTGCAGGGCTGTCCTCTTTTGGACCCCACGGACGCTGACCACCTTGGCATCCTCCTCCCAGGCCGCTGTGGTCAGACAAATGGGCTTCCTGCTGCCATCCCTTGGAAAGAGGATGTCCTGCCTTTCCTCGATGGCCTGGAGGAGATTCGCCAGGGAGGCATCGCTGAAGCGTGGGCCTGGAGCTTTCTGCCTCCTCATAGACATTTCTGTCACCTAAAGTCCTGGTGTGATGAATGAATAGCTGTCCAGGTGCCTTTTAAATATGGTGCCTGGACATGCTGGTGGGGCACGCGACTTCCTGCCCACACCACCACGAAACTCGATGTGAACTTCATGGCTGCGCAATTAATGAGGAGAGCAGCGCACAATTCAGCGTGCTCTCCCACCCTGCTCTACAGCTAAAGTCACTCCTTCCTGGCCCTGCCATGGGCACATTAAATTAGTTTCATTCACTAAACTTGAGATAAAGTCAACCCTACGAGTAAATCTTTAAAAATATTTTCAACATGGAACTTGAGAATTATTCCTTTCTCGCTCACCGATTTCCAGTCCAGAATGTGAAGGTCTTTCATTTCTGGTGTGATTTACTACATGTGGAATTGTACTTAGGAACAGTTTGAGGTTCCCCTATACTTTAACCAAATATACAGCATAATATTAACGTGATGTAGTAACGCTCTGTAAATACATACATTTTCTCCCTCTCCACTCTCTATCCCAAAGATGATCATTCACACTGCAGTATACTTCTAGGGGGTACAGGAGCTTTCTTCTCCATTGCCAGACAACTCACAGATTTTTCAGTTACATATCTTCTTACCTCTATGCTTCCACTTGCGGCAGCTTTGTGCAGAGCAGTTTGATTATGTTCATCCCTGGCATCTATATCTGCTCCTTTCTTCAATAAACAGTCAATGACTCTGATATTTCCAGCCTCAACCGCTATTTGAAGCGGTGTCATACCATTGTCTGTCTTCTCATCTAGTGCAGACCCCACCGTCAACAGCAGTTCAATGAGGTCTATATGCCCATTCAAGCAGGCCCAGTGTAATGGAGTCCACCTATTGTTATCCTTAACGTCTGCAGAGGCTCCATATTTTAGTAGTAGCTGAGCAGTACTTAAATAACCATTAGCTGCACTGCAGTGAAGTGGGCTTGCTCCACAGCGAGTCTGGGGCTCAAGAAGGGCTCCACGGTGTAAGAGATAATCCACTGTATCGGTGTGTCCATTATAAGCAGCCCTGTGAATTGCAGTGTAATGATATTTACTCCTGCTGTTGATAGCTGCACGCCTATGAAGAAGATACTTGGTCAAAGGAATATTTCCACAGAATGCAGCATGGTGGAGAGGAGTCCAGCCCAAATGATCCTTGCAATCATCATTCAAAACTGGAGTCCTGCGACAATTAGAAAAATATCATTATTTGTTGTGACAGTCACGATACCCAAGTAGTATGTAAATTTTATGGGCAGAATTTTCCCCCCGATGGGGGGGAAGTTGAAGAGCGCGCGTGTGGAGGCGCGCCTCCGATCGGTGCCCGCAATCGGGGGCGCACCGCCATTTTACGTGGGCGGGCCAATTAAGGCCCACCCAGCATGATGTCCGCACGGAAGCGCAATGTGCTCCCTGTGCATGCGGGGGTGGGTGGGAATTCCCTAAACCTGACAGTGTGCTCTTTCGCGCAAACACACGAAAGAGCGCACTCATTTCCCTGAGGCTAAGTGCTGCCTCAGGGAGACCGGCTGCACATTGAAAAATATTAAAAATAGAAAAAATAAAATTCCCTGACATGTCCCCTCATGTGACACTGTCACATGAGTTGGGACATGTCCATAACTTTTAAAAACACTTTGATTAAATTTTTAAAAACCTACATGAAACCTCATCCCACCCGTGGATGAGGTTTCATGCTTTTTCTAATGCCCGCCTGGGCTCCTGGCCTCCCCGCCAACCTTAAGGTTGGACAGGCAGGTCCATTAATTACTTCAATGACTCTGTCAATGGCCTCAATTGGCCATAGGCAGGTTGGCGGGCGCACAGCTGATTTTGTTGAGCCCCCACCTACCTGAAAATTTAAATGGGGTGCGGTGATGTCGGGAGTTCTGCCCGACATCACCGCGTGTCATTTTACGCGTCAGAGAGCAGGCCCTCCCCCCACTCGCCGACGGGAAAATCCTGGCTTACATGTTAAGAGTAACTTGAATACATAAAAATGTCTGTCATCTCTAGGCAAAGATAACAAATACATTCCATAAGCGATAAATTCTAATCTATGAGTGCAAATCCAAGTAGTGCATACTGGCTCAATAACAATGAACTGCAATTAATATTCCCCAACATTAATAATATCAATCTTATGTAGAGTTAGAGAATTGCATTTGTTCATGGTCATAGCTTTTTTATATAGATACAGAATGAAATTGTGGTAATGGTTAACAGAGTAGTTTCATTCATTGTCCTGCCATTGAGCCTTTCCTAAGAGGAAAGTCACAAGTCCAGTATCTTGTTTACTTTTTGAGTTAGGTGAGAATGATGAATGGGAATTGAATTCGGTTATCCCCTTTGGGAGCCTAACATCCTGATATGTTTCTATTAAGAAATTTAGCTACTGTAGTTACTTTTCTCCTTTTGATTGAATATGTTCTTTGACATTGTGTAGAGTTCATGATCAGCACTTCAGTAATATATTATCTATTTAAGAGGAGTGCAACATACTTGGAATTCACAGTTGTTTGAGCAGGAAGTTGGCTTTGAACTGCTTCCGGATTTCCTTCCTGGTTTGCAACAGGCAGCATCTCTACTTTTTCCCTAGATACCAGTGTTGTGGAAGGGCAGACAGGGATGCATCTTCCCTGCTGAGGTTGATTCACATCCACAGGTTTAATGTTCACGTTTGTTCTCGTTGTGCTGAAGGAAGAAATGGAATCGTGTAAATCCATCCATTTCCACGTTATTTCTGAAAGAGCTGACATGGTGGATTCTGAAAAATAAATAATAAAATTATCACATTAGGATCAGTTTTAATAAGATTTAATAAAACTCTGGGCACCTTTAAAGCATGAAATGAGAGATTGATTAAATGGGGTAGACAGTCTATTTCTGCAATTTCAAATCATCAAGTCTTAAATATGTAGATTACACATGCTGCTCTGAGATGAAACTTTTATTGAACATTTGAGGATAGATTTATGGAAGATACCTTAAAGATGTAACTTTATAATAGTCCATTCATGCCTGTCAAGCGTATGCAAGCCTAGAAAGGTAGCATCATAAAACAGAGGAAATCTTAAAGTTGCCATGTTAGAAGACCATGAATTGTTGTGATGTAATTGTCAGTTGTTGTTGGAAGTAAAACACCAGATGAGCAAGTTGATAAACGAGTGCTTTGAAAATAAGATGACACGTGTCCTAGAATGAATTGTACAGTGAATAGCTTGAATGTGCTCCACTTGAAGTCTGCTGAACCCAGGTTTTTTTTTGGGAGGGGTGTTGTTCAGCATATCATCATCGTGGGTTGAGTGCCATTCATAATTACTGCCACCTCTTTAGTGCTTAATTTCTAATGGCAATAATTATTTTTATGGTGTTTTTTTCTGATGCAGTGACTGAAGTTTGGGAAGATGCCTGGGAGTAGTCTTGGAGTCAAGGTCTCATTTTAAGAAGGAGGCTGTCGAAATTTTACAGCACAGAGTGCAGCGCGAGAGGCGACTCCCAATTTTCCCTCTGATGGCCATTGGGACAGCCAACAGGTGAGGCAGCAGGTTTGGTGGGAATTGGTTTAATCAGGTCAATTCCAACCACATTAGATTTGGTGCCTGAAAATGTTCAGGGACCCTGCAGGAACTGCACACTTCTGGCTTTCCATGGTTGTCCATACTGCACTGTTCACATTTTTAAGTATCTTTCTTTCTCAGAATCACCTCTATCTTGAGGCACCCTCTCTCAAAAGTATTAAACTTTTGAATTTAAAAAATATCCTCAGCAATCAGGCCAGCTTTGTGAAGGGTGCCCTGTGGCCTGATTGCTGAGGCCAAGCAGGTAGGGAGGGCCTGCCTGAAGCACTGGCTCCCTAGCTTGCCACTGGAAGGCTGCCACCAACACCTTTAGGGGTCTTCAGGCTGACTGGAAAATTGCAATCAGCCTCTGACATTAGGCCATAGTAGGCCATTTATCCTCCTGAATTGAGTACCCTCCACTCGCAGGATGGTGCCAGCAAACTAGCATACCAGCCATATTTTCGTGCCCGCTCTCCTCTGTACTCAACCCTATAAATCCTGCCCTGGGAGTCACCTGGGAATGTACCTAATGTCTTCTTTTATAGCAACTCATGTGGAGGATTCTACAATCTGCTACAGATACTTTTTATTTACTGCAGTTTCCAAGTCCATTGATTACAGTTAGGCCGTGCAAATCACTTCCAGGAATTCCTGGAAATCATCAGTGTCAGGACGATTGTTAAGTACAAAGAGTGTCTTGTGGCTTGGTCTCAAAATCACTTAGTTTGAGAACTAGTTGTAAACACTCTACAATATATGGAAGAGGAAAGTTAACCTAATCCTAGAGAAATATAGTGAGGGAGGAAAACAGGTAGCCTTTGCCAAGAAGGAAGGATTCAAGTGTAAGATGTGGAGGAAACTTCTGAGGGTCTGACATTATCTGATAGATATGCAGAGCCAGATACCTACATTGCAGCTAAGGAAAGTGACACAGTGGAGGGAATTCATGACCAATACCACACCATGTGGAGCAACTGGTAACAAGAGGGGGAAAGTAATAGCATCAGTAAAATAAGGCAACTTGCAGTTATTGGTGATTCTATTGTTAAAGGTGTCAATAGTCTTTTCTGTAGCCTTAATCAGAAGCCCCAAATGGTAGTTTGCCTCCCAGGGTAAGGGACATATGGAGGCAGGTGGGAAAGATTCTATAAAGAGAAGATAAACAGCTAGAATTTGTGGTTCATATTGAATGCAAAGGCAAAGATGAATGTCTTGCAAGATTGGTTTAACAAATTATGTATTAGAAGTGCAGCTCTTCAACCCTGGTAATCTCAGGATTACACTGGTACCATATGGCAGGTCCATTAGAGAGAGGCAGACCAGCCACATCAATATGTGGATCAAGAACTGGTGCAGAAGGAAGGGTTTCAGGTTTCTAGGACATTGGAATCAGTTCGAGGAAGGGTACACGTTGTACAGAAGCCATGAAACTGAATCCATTGTCTCCACATAGAGGTGTGTAGGAGCAATTAAACGAGTAAGATGGGACAAGTTCAACTTTTTTTGAGGAGGAAATGTTATTAGCAGAAGAGTATTGGAGGCAGAAAATTAAACAGAATTCAAGTGAAATGGAAGTTTAATAGAGGAGGAAAAATCACATTGCATCAATTGACCAATGGAAAGGGGATAAACAGATTAGGATAAAAACTGGAGTAAATGTTTGAGAAATGTAGATATAAATTTCAGTTGCTTGAAACTTGGCTTAAAGATATGGACTGGGAGAGGGTGTAAAGTTACAAGCGATCAGATTGTTCTAAAGGGTCACAAGGAAATATGGGAGGAAAATGTGTGTTAAAGATCACAATGTTTATGAAGGCAGGTTTTAGATGTTAAAGAAAGTAAAACATTGTGGGTCAGACTAAATTACAAAATTGAAGACACCAAAAACCAATAAGTCAGGCAGTGAGCACACAAACAAGGGGACGGTGTAAGGAAGATAATAGATTTATAATGGGAAAATTCAAATTATGAGGAATTCTAATCCAGAAGAATGTCAATTAGAAAATTGAATTATTTCAAGACACGATTTTGGACTATGAAAAACATATATAGTCATGGAGGACAGAAGTGGAAAGCAACCCTAAACCTGTCACTATACAATGGTCAGATTACTTCATTGAATAAGGTCAAAGTCAGAGCAAAGCTAATGTAAAACCAGCCACAATGTAATGGAGTTTCAAATAAGGCTCAATAATGGAAATAGAGCAAATTAAGATTTTTAACTTCAAGAAAGCAGACTTTGAGGGACATGAGGGAGGAACTAAGAACGATGGTTTGGCCTACAGTGTTAGATGGGAAGGTATAAATGGAAAATAGGAACATAGAAGCAGCAGTAGGCCATTTGGCCCATTGAGCCTGCTCTGTCAATCAAACAGATCATGGTTGATCATCTACATCTGCTCCATTTTCCCCACTATCCCCATATCCCTTGATGTCATTTGTCTCCAGAAATCTATCAATTTCTGTCTTGAGCATGCTCAATGGTTAAGCTTCCACAGCCCTCTGGGGTAGAGAATTCCAAACATTCACCACCCTCTGAGTGAAGAAATTTCTCCTCATCTCAGCCTTAAATGGCCTGCCCCTGATTCTGAAGCTGTGTCTTTGGTCCTAGACTCACCAGCCATATACAAATGTGTTTCAGTGGAAACTTAATGAAGCAAACATGTCGCAAATCAAGCACAATTTTGGGTGCAATTTGCACCTGGATCACCAGTTGTACCCAAAGCAGAAACTCTATCTTAAAGTATTGTGCAAGTGAGTGAATATGTGGATCTCAATTCTGTTTATATGTCTAAATATGGCCATTGTTTAAGCTGCCTAAAGAAAGAAGTGGTAAAAATTAAATAATCAGTTTCTTAAAAGATAATCACACAAAAATCCTTTGAGACTCTGATTCTCATTCAGAGAATCCAAACATATTCAAATTAAGTATAAATCCTTTGGTTCATAATGAACATTAAACTTTAGCAGGGGCAGGACCCGCTCGCCGACGTGTAAAATGACATGCGGTGACGTTGGGTGTGTGTCCCGACATCACCGTGCGTCATTCTGATTTTCAGTTCGGCAGGCACGCACCAGGGTCGGCTGCGCACCTGCCAAACTGTCAAAGGCCTATTAAGGCCATTTAAAAACTAATTAAACCACTTAAATAGCTGGTCATCCAACCTTAAGGTTGGTGGGCAGGCGAAGAACCCAGGCGGCCTTCGCATTTCTCATGAAACCTCATCCACGAGCGGGATGAGGTTCCATGAATGATTTATATGTGAAATAAAGATTTTCATTAAAATTCATAGACAATTTCACATGAGGGGACATGTCCTAATTTTTTTTTTTCTTTATTAAAATTTTTGAAACTCAAACTGATCTCCCTGAGGCAGGTCTGTGCATGCGCGAAAGAGTACAGGCCCCGACTCAGCATACTCCCCCTGCCCGCACAGGGAGAGCTCAGCGTTTCCGGGTGTGCGCCACACTGGGTGGGCCTTAATTGGCCCACCCATGTAAAATGGCAGCGCGTAGCCGATTGTGAGCGGCGATCGGCTGTGCGACTGCCTGTGCCCGCTCCCGCCCAACCCCCCCACGATGGGGAGAAAATTCTCCCCTGTATGTTACAATTAATGGGATGGGAAGTGGAATTCATAAGAACATAAGGAATGGAAGCAGGAGTGGACCATACAGCCTGTTGACATTTCTCTGCTATCCATTACTATCATGGCTGATCTTGGGCTTCAACTCCACTTTCTCCCCAGTTCCCCATGTCCCTTGATTCTCTGAGAGATCAAAAATCTGTCTATCTCAACCTTAAACATATTCAGCAAGGGAGCATCCACAACCATCTGGGGTAGGGAATTCCAAAGATTCACAACTCTTTGAGTGTAGAAATTTCTCCTCATCTCAGTCGTAAATAATCAGCCTCTTATCCTGAGACTGTGCCCCCATGTTATAGATTCCTCAGTCAGGGGAAACAACCTCTCATTGTCAACTTGTCAAGCCCCTTCAGAATCTTGTATGTTTCAATTTGATTCACTTTGATTCTTCTAAACCTCTGAGGATATAGACTCGATATGCTCAGTTTCTCATCATAGGATAAAACTTTCATCCCTGGGACCAATTTAGTGAACCTTCGCTGTACCACCTCCAATGCAAGAATACCCTCCTTTAAATATGAAGACTAAAACTGCACACAGTACTCCAGGTGTGGTCTCACCAAAGCCCTATACTGTACAATTATAGCAAGACTTCTTTATCCTTGTACTGCTGTATTACGCTAGCTCTCCGTGTTCTTTGTATGTGTTCACTTAAATCTCTCTGAACACCAACATTCACAAGTTTCACACCTTTTAAGAATATTCTGCTTTTCTATTCTTACGTCCAAAGTGAATAACCTCACACTTCCCCACATTATACTCCCCCTGCCAAGTTCATTTTCTTATGGTTGTTTCGGCTTCTTTGCCATCTTCATAAAACACATTTTGTTAGCAATGGAGACATGTTTGAATGTAAGTAATGACCCATCTAACTAAAAAGAACATTGCAAGTTCACTTTTGAAACTCAAGGAACTAAAGGAACAATCGTTATTTGTTTCTAGCAGAAACACCCCCACCTCCATTTGAGAAATCCAATGATTTTTAAACAAAGCGTTTAGTTTCCATAAAATATTTAAATTCAGTTCAAAATAACCAACATAATTTATCTGTTATTTCAACATAAAATATCAGATCTGAACTGGTGACTATTTTCTGTCATTTTGACACCCGTGCGGCGGGTGTCAACTTATTTCCTGTTTTAACATAATTGAGAAAAGAAAAAAATAATTTTGCAACTCTAGATATTTATCTACATTTATTCTTGATTCAAGTTATCCCAGGAGACAAGTCAAATTATAATAATATTAGTGGATGGACAGACGTTTACTTACCAGTGCATTAAGTTTTTTCAAGTGACAGACTGTGCAAGTAAGCTCTAGCTTCCTGTTACAAACACTTCCTTGTAAAAGAGACAAGTAACAAAACCTCAAAAAAATAATTGCAACAGAAAAGAGCTGTCTAAATCAACTCCCAACCAAAAGAAATGAGCTTAGTACCAGAAGGGAAGCTGAAGAGTTTGGAGCAGGCTTTCATCTTCAACGCCTGGACCATGAACTGGAAGAGTGGATCATCTTCCCTTTATGGTTCCTGAAATCAATGGAACAGTAATTCGCTGGGTTCTATAAAAAATGGGAAATCTGCTCCACTAGATTACAGCTCGGGTAATAAAGACAGAAACCTACCCTCGTTAGAGGGTAACAGATAGATTCTCGCTAATTTTACTTTCTGTTATTCCAAACCTATTAACTGTATTGTAATGGTTAATATTCTGCTCTTAACATAGTAATCAAATATTATTGTTGTTTCATTGCTTGGATCTCTTTGTACAAACAGCCCATTAGAAGTTGTAAGCGAAGTGAAGAAAGCTTTTACCTTAGAACTACCTAATTGGTTTCAACTAGGATTCACTTTTACTTAAAATGTTAACTTAAATTATTGCTATTCTTAGGAGATACTTTCAATAGTAATCTTTAGCTTTACAAAATCCGAGTGTATGAAAATGCCCTCTAAATTGCTGAAAGGTCTGAACAAAATGGAGTTTCAGTTTAACCTGGCTTCACAAAATGGTGTCAATGATTAAACTGAATGCCGGGAAATGGCCAGAAAATTGAAACTAACTAAAATAAAGAAGGTTTATTCAAATAAACCATTTCCTACCAGTGATAAGGAAGTCAGCAGGAAACTGCGCTCAGGATTGGTGGGACACAAATACATCATGCTGTCAGGGAAGCCAGCAATGAAAAGGAGGCGACAGCAACTGACTTCACAAGTTGAAAGCCTTTTTCAGCACGCCTTGTGGACCAGGAGCAGCAGGAGTTCTCCCTCCAGCCCCTGAAGGAATCTTTCGGCCATTCTCAACAAAAGCAATGTATTGTCTTTAATATAATAAAATGCAGAGAAGTGTGAAGTGATACATTTGGTAGGAAGAACGAGAAGAGGCAATATAAAATAAAGGCTACAATTTTAAAGAGGGTCCAAGAATACAAAAACTCGGGGATATATGTGCACAAATTGTTGAAGTGGCAGGGTAGGTTGAGAAAGTGGCTAAAATGTTATACGAATCCTCGGCTTATAAATTGATGCATAGAATATTGTCCCATCCAGGAGACAGGAAGAAAAACATATATATATCTCTATGTCTGCCTGACCACTTTATAAAATCATTTTTTTCCTGTTTTTCAAAATGGACAATTGCGGGGCTGACAAAATGTCTGCTGCTGATCACATGCTGGTCCCTGGAAGATCCTAAGCTGTTCCAATGGACAAAAGCTACCTCATCATCCTGGAATGTGACTTGTATAAACACTCCAGCCAAGCCAACACTAAGGATTTGTAGATGGTACGTCTGTACCAGCAGGCCTGGACAAAGGCAGAGTTGTTTGGGATTCGTCATCTTCAACATTGTACTAATGGTTCTTCAGTTACCTGCTCAAAACCAATGGGTTTTAATAAGGGTGCCTCATTAGCCGAATAGCTCAACCCAAAATCACCCTGTCACATGACTGAGACTTGAGCTGTTTGAATTTCTTTAATTATACAACTCTTGAATTTTATCTTCAGTTGCACTTTAACCTCAGAAGAGAACTGGACATCAGGCAAGCAGCCTACATTTGACCTCCATCCTTTTCAGAGCCTGATCTCCAGAAAGAACACTATATTTTGCCTATGGAGTGAATTGATACCCAGGATATAAGAATACTTTGCTGCATCTTCAACAGTTTCAGCCTGCTGACCTCTGAAGGAAAATGCCACTGGACATTTGATTCTGGACTCTGGACTCAGGTGTTTCCATAATTCTTATTTTTCTCGTGGTCTTGCCCTGTACCCTGTTCTTTCCCTTATCCCTCTTTTATTGTATGAGTGCAAAAAGGGGCTGATTTTGTGAAACACTTTTCCTGTGTTTTGCGTGTGTCTGTAAAATAAACCAACCCTCTTATTTTACCTTATCTTGAGTTTGTTGTGGGGTTATTAATAGAGGATTAGATAACTCCAAAACTGAAGGGTTAGGGAAAATATGCCACCACTTGTAAAGGAGGAATTAAAAATCAAAAATACTTTTCTGTTTACAGACAGGTAGTGAGAGGAGAAATCAAGGCTGTTTAAATTAATCCCCCTCTGATCCATAAGAATACAAAGACAAAGAGGTATTGGTGGGCCTCAATAAAAACACTGGTTCAGCTCAACTAGAGTAATGTGTCTGACTCTGGGCACCGTACTTTAGGAAGGATGTAAAGGCATTAGAGAGGGTGCAAAAATGATTTACAAGAATGGTTCCAGGGATGAGGGACTTCAGTTACGTTGCTAGACTGGGGATGCTGGAACGCTTCTCTTTAGATTTGATCGAGGTGTTCAACATGATGAGGGGTCTGGATAGCGTAGCTAGGAAGGAACTTTTCCCAGTGCTGCAAGGATCGATACAGATTGACACCAACTAAAGGTGAATAGTAAAAGAACCAAAAGTGACTTGAGGAAAATCTTTTTTTATGCAGCTGGTTTTAGGATCTTGAATGCACTGCCTGGGATTGTGGTGGAGGTAGATTCAATCATGGCTTTAAAAGTTTTCTGAAGAGAAAAAAATTGCAGGGCTGCGGGGAAAAGGCAGAGGACTGGGAGTAGCTGAGTTGCCCTTGCAGAGAGGTGACATGGACATGACAGGCCAAAAGGCCTTCTCTTATATTGTAACCATTCTATGATTCCACAAATGAACGTACGAATTTGGTGCAGGTAGGTCACTCGGCCCCTTGAGCTGCTCCACCATTCAATAAGATCATGGCTGATCTGATTTTAATCTCACATTTCTGCCTACCCCCAATAACCTTTCACCCCCTTGCTTATCAAGAATCTATCTACTTCTCCCTTAAAGAAACTCAAGACATTTTGAGGAAGAGAATTCCAAAGTCTCACAACTCCTCTGAGAGAAAAAAAAAATCTTCATCTCTGTCTTAAATGAGCGACCCCTTATTTTGAAACAGTGGCCCCGAGTTCTAGATTCTCCCACAAGAGGAAACATCCTTTTCACATCCACCCTGTCAGCTCCCCTCAGGACCTTATATGTTTCAATCAAGTTGCCTCTTACTCTTCGAAATTCCAGTGGACACAAGCCTTAGCCTATCCAACCTTTCCTCATAAGACAACTTTCCCATTCCAGGTATTAATCCAGTGAACCTTTTCTGAAATGCTTCTAAGGCATTTACATCTTTCCTTAAACAAGGAGATCAATGCTGTACACAGGGTACACAGTACTCCCAATGTTGTCTCAGCAATGTCCTGTATAACTGAAGCATAACCTCCCTACCCATGTATTCAATTACCCTTGCAATAAATGATAACAGTCTACTAGCTTTGCTAATTACTTGCTGCACCAGCATATTAACCTTTTGCAGTTCATTCACGAGGACACCCAGATCTCTCTGCATCTCAGAGCTCTGCAATCTCTCACCATTTAGATAATATGCCTCTTTTTTATTCATCCTGCCAAAGTGGACAAGTTCACATTTTCCCACATTATACTCTATTTGCCAGATCTTTGCCCTCTCACCTAACCTAACTTTGTAGCTTCATTATGTCCTCTTCACAACTTCCTTTCCTACCTACCTTTGTGTCATGCTATGTCCTAAGTGCTTCACAGGAGCGTTGTAAAGCAAAAATTTAATATCAAACCACATAAGGTGATATTAGGGCAGATGACCAAAACCTTGGTCAAAGAGGTAGGTTTTAAGGAGCATCTTAAAGGAGGAAATGGAGATAGAGAGGTGGAGAGATTTAGGGAGGAAATTGCAGGGCTTATGGCCTTGGTAGCTGAAGGAACGTCATCCAGTGGTGGAACAATGAAAATTGGAGTTGCTCAAGAGGCCAGAATTAACAGAGCGCAGATATCTCAGATGGTTGTGCGGCTGGAGGAGATTACAGTGATAAGGAGGGGAAAGGCCATGAAGGGATTTGAAAATAAACACAGGTTTTAAACTCAAAGTTCTGTTTGACCAAGAACAATGTAAGTCATTAAACACAGGGGTGATCCCCGAATGGGACTTGGTGCAAATAAGGATATGGGCAGTAGAGATTTAGATGGCCTCAATTTTACAGAAGGTAGAATGTGGGGAGTCATCCAGGAGTGTGTTTTTTTTTCGTTCATTCGAGGGATTTGAGCATTGCTGGCATGGTCAGCATTTATTGCTCATCCTTATTTACCTTTGAGAAAGCGGTGGTGAGTGATGGAATAGTCAAGTTTAGAGGTAACAAAGGCATGGATGAGGGTTTCAGCAGCAGATGAGGCAGGGGCAGGGTTGGGTGATGTTAAAGAGGTGGAAATAGGCAGTCTTAGTGATGGTGCAGATATATGGTTGGAAGCTCATATCAGGGTCAAAAATGATATCAAGATTGCGATCAGCCTCAGGTAGTTGCCAGGGTTAGTGATGGAGTTGGGGGCTAGGGAACAGAGTTTCTAGCAGGGACAGAGGACAATGGCTTCAGTTTTCCCAATATTTAATTAGAAGAAATTTTTTCTCATCCAGTACTGGATGTTAGGCAAGTAGGTTGATAATTTAATAACAGTGTTGGAGTTGACCGAAGTGATGGTGAGGCAGAGCTGGATGTCATCAGTGTACATACGTGAACTAATGTTATGCTTTCGGCTGATGTCGCTGAGAGCAGCAATAGAAAAGGCTCAAAGATGGATACTTAAGGGGTATCAGGGGTAATCGTTCAGGAGCTGGAAGAAAGGAATTGCAAATTATGTTGCCTGTGATCCAATAAATAAAAAGAGAACCAGCTAAGTGAAAACCCACCCAATCAATTACCGACCTCTCCCCCCGAATCAATTAACAACTTCTCTCCCAATCAATTATGGACCTCCCCCTGATAAATTACCAACCTCTCCCCCCCGAATCAATTAACAACCTCTCCCCCAATCAATTACGGATCTCTCCCTGATCAAATACCGACGTGTCCTCCAATCAATTACCTACCACTCCCTCGATCAATTACTGACCTCCCCTCCTGATCAATTACTGACCTCTCCCCTTGATCAATTACCAACCTCTCCATGCGATCAATTAATGGCCTCTCCCCAATCAATTACCGACCTCTCCCCAAATCAATTACCGGCCTCTCCCCAAATCAATTACTGACCTTTCACCCAATCAATTACCGACCTCTCCCCCAATCAATTACCAACCTCTCCATGCCATCAATTAATGACCTCTCCCCAATCAATTACCGACCTCTCCCACCGATCAATTACTGACATCTCCCCCGATCAATTACTGACCTCTCTCCCCAATCAATTACCGACCTCTCCCACAATCAATTGTCGAGCTCTCCCCTGGATCAATTACTGACCTGTTCCCCCACCCCAATCAATTACTGACCCCCTATCCCCCGGATCAATTACTGACCTCTCTCCCCCAACCAGTTACCGACCTCTACCCCCAATCAATTACCGACATCTCCCGCCGATCCATTTACCGACCTCACTCCTGATCAATTACCGACCTCTCCCTGGATCAATTACCAACCTCTCCCCCCAATTAATTACCAATCTCTCAACCTGATCAATTACTGACCCCTCTCCCTGATCAATTACCAACCTCTCTCGCCAGTCAATTACAGACTTCTCCCCCTAATCAATTACTGACCCCTCTCCCCCCCAACTAAATATTAACCTTTCTCACTGCTCAATTACTGATCTCTCCACCCAATCAATTGCCAGCATCTCTTGCCGATCAATTACTGACCTCTCCCCCTGATCAATTCCTGACCTCTCTCCCCACCAGTTAATTACCAACCTTTCTCACTGATCCAGTACCGATCTCTCCTCCCGACCAATTACTGACCTTTCCCCCGATCAATTTCCAACCTGTCCCCCCAATCAATTACCAACCTTTGCCCCTCTCAATTAACGACCCTCTCCCCTGATCAATTACCGATCTCTCTCCCCGATCAATTACTGACCCCCATTACTCCCGATCAATTACTGGCCTTTCCCTCTGATCAATTACTGTCCCCTTTTCCCTGATCAACTACCGACCCCTTTTCCCTGATCAATTACTGACCTCTCCACCTGATCAATTAACGACCATTCCTCACGACCAATTACCAATCTTTCCCCCCGATCAATTACTGACTCCTCTCTGCCAGTCAATTACTGACATCTGCCTGGATCAATTACTGACCTCTCCACCTGATCAATTACGGTCCCTGCTTCCTACGATCATTTACTGACCCCTCTCCCTGCCCTGATCAATTACTGGCCTCGCCCCCCCCAAAACCCCGATCAATTACTGACCTCTCCCCCGATCAACTACTGACCTCCGCCTGATCAATGACTGACCCCTTTCCCCCCAATCAGTTACCAACCTCTCCCCCGATCAATTACTAACCCTGTTTCAGCTGATCAATTGCTGACTCCTCTCCCCCCGATCAATTACTGACCTCTCCCCCGATCAACTACTGACCTCCGCCTGATCAATGACTGACCCCTTTCCCCCCAATCAGTTACCAACCTCTCCCCCTGATCAATTACTAACCCTGTTTCAGCTGATCAATTGCTGACTCTTCTCCCCCTGATCAATTACCGACCTCGCCCCCCCACCCCAATCAATTACCAACCTCTTCCCCGATCAATTACCGACCTCTCCCCCAATCAATTACTGACCTCTCCCTCGATCAATTACTGACCTCTGCCCGATCAATTACCGTCCTCTCCCCCAATCAATTACTGACCTCTCCCTCGATCAATTACTGACCCTGCTTCCCATAATCAATTACTGACCCGTCTCCCTCCCCTGGCCAATACCAGCCTCGCACCCCACCCCCGTCACCCCCGGTCAATTACTGACCTCTCTCCTGATCAATTACCAACCTCTTCCTCAATCAATTACTGACCACTCTCTGCATCCCAATCAATTACTGACCTCTCCTCAACATCAATTACCAACCTCTCCCCTGATCAATTACCGACCTCTCTGCCCAAATTGATTTTTGATCTCTTCCCCACACCAATTGATTGCTGACCTCTTTGTCCCCTTGATCAATTACCATTCTCTCCACCTACTGACTGATTGCTGATCACTCTCTTCATCACCTCCCCTCCCCCACACCCGATCAAATATGATGACCATGTGGTGAGAGGAGGTGGAGACAAGGTCAGTAATGGAGAGTTCCCGCTGGAGTGTGCAGGATCCTCCAAGTTCTGCTCAGTTGGAGCAGATCCTCAGCCTCATGGATCATCCACAAGGTGGGCTATTCTCGGGTATCAGAGAAAATGTGTGGAGCTCTGTCAGCCTTTCCAGTCGCACTGTAGATGATTGGAAAGTGGTTGGAGGTGTCCATCTCTAGCATGATATCTCAGGCCTTCATGCCGATGTCTACATCCATGGAAAAAGTGAGTATTTGCATGGAGGGCCAGACCTGGCAATTGGCCTGCACACTCAGAATGCCATCTTAAGCAGGATGGAGGAAAGTCTTAACTTGGCTGTTCAGAGCCTCACTGAAATCCAGCAAAATGTTCTCCAACTCTTGGCTAGCTGGTAAGTATGGGTGGACAATGAGAAGGAAGATGGAGAAAAGGGAGAAAGGGCACATGGAAGTGGGATGTCAGCTTCCACTCCTCACTCCTTTCCCACCACCCCGCCACTCTCCCAGTCAGAGCTCCATATGCTGCCTCCTGTCCTGATGGCTGAGTCTGCCCCTGTACAGGTGTAGGTGGGAGAGTCATGGGCAAGCCCGCAGGGCTCCATAACCCAGAAGATATCAACCAGCAGCATCTCAATAGTCAAAGTGGTTGAACGAGAACCTGTCTCTAGCTCTGTTGAAGCCACAGGGGTTGCACTGCGTATGAGCAGTAGAGAAAAGAAGAGAAAAGGTTTGTAGTTATGCAATGGTGTTCACTTTGATGTTTAATGTTGTGTTACATTGTCACATTTCTTTTCAACGTTTAGCTGCCATGAACTTTATTTAAAAGCTCCATTGTCCCATTCTCCCCATTGCTGCTGACTGCTGTGTGAAAATTGTATGACAAAAATGTTTTTAAATGAGCAATGGGTAAGTGTGAGGGGGATGGATTGTTGACTGTGGGACCGCTTTGTGCTGGGGGCTGAGGGACACAGTGGGTTCAAAATTAATGTGCCAGATGGCTGTACCATGTTAGATTAGCTGAAGCATGCCTGCATCAGCCTGTCCTGGGCATCCTTGGCATCTAAGTTAGAGGTGACAGGTGTCCACACATCAGGCTCCTTCCCCTGCTCCCCTTCTCCCTTCTTCTCCACCAAACATGCAGAATGGCCACCCCCTTCCTTCTCCTGTAGCTCCAGTTCTCATGCAGCTTTACCATTCTAGATACCCTTGCTGATGTGCACTGAAGGGTATCCGCAGATTTGTCCAGGTAAATGAATTGAGTCTTCAGTATCTCAATGGCTTGCTCAATGACCACTCTTGTGCTCATGCTGTCACTTCACTTGTACCTATCCAGGGTGTCAGTGGTAGGTAGGGTTCCTCACAGGTGTCATCACCCATGTCCTTGGAGGGTAGCTATTGTCAACAAGAAGTCATCACTGACTCTGTATTGAGGTGCAAAGATATGTGGGTCACTTGACAGATGCAGAGTAAAGGAATCATGGCAACTTCCTGAGTATTTGGACTGGGTGTCTTCCTGGCTCATCATTACTTTCTCAATTAGGAATGGGCAATTTGCTGGCCTTGCTAGTGATGCTCACATCCCAAGATAGAATAATCAATTAGAAAATTTTCTACAGGTATGCAGGTTCCATACCAGCTCAACATTTATGCAGTGAAATCCTTTTCAGTTGATGAATACTGCTGGGTGGTCTGGGGGTGCTTTGATCGCCACATGTATGCAATCTATGACTCTGTAGACATGTGGAAATCCAACCACAGCAGCAAATCCAAAGGTTCTCCCATTCTGACTGATCTCATCAGTAGTCATAAGTAATAGATAGCTCTGGCAAACATGACCCCCGCCACCTGGGGGAAGCACTTTTGTGTGGGAGATTGTGAGTCTATAAATATCACCAGCAGATCCCTGGAAGGAGCCACAGGGAATGAAAATCAGGATGTGCTGACTTTGGCATTGGCAATGCTTGCCCACCTGGCTCACTTGGCAGGGGTCTTCTTCCAAGCGGCTAAAAATGTCAACAATCACCTGACAGGAAAGTCCTATCCTCCCGAGGGGCTGCTGCTCAGCCATACCCAGAAAGCTAATCCTCTGCCCATATATCCTGTGTAGGGAATATTGCATCCTGCCAGCTGGAGTTCTGTGCTCATTCCCTCTGGAACAACAGTTGGTTGAGGAGAAGGCTGTTTTTCCTGTTGTTGTTGCTGCTGTTGCTCCTCCTGTTCCTCGTCTGAGATCCAAGGTGGAGCTGCATAAATGGTGCCCATTGCTGCTGAGAAGGAGGGCAGCTGGGAAGTGCAAACCAAAGGCAAAGTCATCCAAGGAAGCAGGAAATCCCTTCTAAAGCAGTGAATAGACACTCTCAGGACAAGTCTTTGAACAACAGCCTTTAACTTTGACAAAGAAACACCTGTTATATCTCAGTATTTAAAGTTTTCCTGGCAACAGAATTGTTGCGTCCGCACCCTATTGGTTTGCTCAATGACATTTAGTATGTGTGATGTGTGATTCAAATATGATCATACACAGGACTGGTGCAGAATAAAGGTATCATGATTGTTGCCAGGATCGGAGATATTCACCAGCGTGATGTCCCGAGCATTGTCACACACCAACTGCACATTCGAGGAGTGGAACTCTTTGAGGTTGCAGTACACCTCTGCATTTTGATACAGCCCCCACAAATCAATGTACGTGAAATCAATGATACCCTCTACCATGGGGAAATCTGCTTCTCTGGTGAAACCGCTTGCATGTTCCACCTGCTTCTCTCTGGAAAGAGAGAATGCAATGTATTCCCCCATCCTAGCTTTGGTGATTCCCCCTTATACAGCAGTGGATAGTGAACTGCGAGATGTTGGAGATACTCCCTGCTGCAGCCTGGAAGTAACCCGATGTGATAAAATTGATGGTCGTGCTCACCTTCATAATTACTGGTAGCACCATCTATGCCATGCTCTGAGGCTGCAAGATTGCCCGAAAGAGATCATCGATTTCAGGGAAACTTTCCTTTGTAAAATAGAGACATTGATATACTATTCTTCTCTGAGGTTATGGTAAGAGAATTGCTTCCTCACGACCCTATGGGGCTGGGGGTGGGGGGGAGGGGGGTGTGGTGGTGGGGGTGTCACCCCAATGTCACCCCAGGCCCCCTTAGATCATCAATGCCACCTCAGATTACCCACACCACCTCTGTGCCACCACATGCCTCCTCAGATCACCCATGCCACTCCATAAACCCTCATATTGTCCTTGCCACCTCCTTGCCCTCTCACACTCACCCATCCCATGTCACCCATGCTCCCCAGATCCCCCATGACACGTACAGGCCCCCCCCCCCCCAGATCCCTTATGCCATCCCATGCCCCTCTGTTCCCCATGCCATTTTCATGCCACCTCCATGCTACGCATGTGGCATCCATAACCATTCACCCAGTATACATCATGTACAGTCCTCAGGAGCCATGCAATAGTAATGGGAATTATTTTAAAATCATTGGAAAAAAATTAAACCTCTAACAATCTAATAAAACCTTGAATTCAAACACTATTATCGATACCAAAATGCAACTACTCCAGTGCAAAAAAAATGCAATCCTTTAAGTGCCTATTAGATCTGTAAACAAACAAGAAACCACATAAAAGGCATATTCTTTTATTACATTATCTTAAATGTTTCAACAGTCTTGGATCAATAGACCGCCTGCTGAGCTGAAACCATTATGAGCTTCTGAAACTCAGCCAAGCATTCATAATGGCTACAGCTGTCATAACTAAAGCTTCTGGCTATATTGCCTGAAACTGACAGAACAGAATGGTTTCTCATTTCCAAATGGTAGGGTGCAGCTACAGAGATTTTTTTTCAACTTTCAAAGGCAGATTTTTTTTAAACAGCCAGAGCAGCCAGTTGATTTAAATCACAGCACAGAACATGACAACAAAAGCTGACAGGACTTTTTTTTTACATTTTGAAGACATTATGGAACTTTTGACAATTGGAATAGTGTTGTACTAATATAATGCTGGTCAATTTAAGGGTTAATTTACATTTGCAGAACAGATTCCTATGATAAATCACTACCTTAAAAACACATTTACATTAGAATTCAGCAACTAGCAATGACATTTGAAGGCTTCAAAACATTTTAGACTTACTTATCAGAGTGTTCCCTACTTCTCAGCAGGCTTCCCCAAGTGGTCACACACTCTCCAAGGAGGTGTATTGTTTTAGGGCTTACAAAACCCACACCAACACATGAAAATAGTTTGCGGGAGGAAATACAATTTTGCTGTGGTCCTCACAATGGGGACCCTGACTTTGGAAGATGTGTATGCGTTTTGCACTCAAGGCTTTCCTGACCTACCAAAAGGCCGCACAAAAATGCATGGGGGCAGGGAGGCACAGGAGAATCATTTTCCAGCCAAAAAAATACTAAGTTCAGTGTTTCGTGACCTGATTCACACCTCCACTGGGAGAAGGAACATCTGGCCCCTAGAGTTAAATCAGTGGTAAACACTGGCTGACATCACAATCTACCTACTCTGCATCACTGCATACTTCTTGTGCGCTCTTTGAATGCAGGCGCTAATAGCTTCACCAAAATGGCATCCAGCAGAGCAAGCATCAGAAGTGTGCTTGTGAGGTGCGGACATCACTTAGCACCCAAAATTGTGCTATGGAACTGAATTTTGTGCACTATAATTTTATCTGTAATGGGGTCTGAGTTTGGCAATATCATTTGATACAGTTTATGACCTTTTTTCTCCAAGTGTAAGCAAATTAGTCATAATTGGCGAATGGGAGTGCAGCATAATTTGAAGATATAATGACAAACTATAACTTGTGTCTGCAATCATATGATGTTATTAACAAAATAACTGGAATTAAAGTCATTCAAGTTTAAGAAAGAGATATTCCCGGAAGAGGCAGGAAATTGCAGTAAGATGAGCAGCAAAGAACCTTGGCTGAACCTGATAATTTTATTAAGGTGATACTTATAAACTTTCATGTGCAAGTGAAACTTGGTACAACCTAGACAGCTGGTGCTGCACATCTGACATTACTTTGTAAGAAGAACTCACTAACAAAGATAAGTAGAATTCCCTTTGAATGACTAAGACCATGTGGAAAGTTTTTTTTCTAAGATCAGGGACTGCAAATATACTCAGTGAATATAGTATATATTTCAAACAAAATAAAAGAAAACAAAACTTTTCCTTTGTGTAGCTTGTGATAGGTAACGTTCTGTCAGTATTCACATTCCAACATGAACTATCTGGGACTGAACAGCAGAGCTCTCTGGTACTGAATGCTGCTGCCTATTATCCCAACATGCACAAAATAACTCCATGGAAACAGAATCTAGGCAACTCAGTGTGAAAGCCTTTATATTTACAAGGTTGTCGAGGAAAAAATAGACTTTAAAATTGACTCACTCTAAAGGACTGAGCTCTCTTCTATGTACTTATTCCACAGTCATTTTACTTTGCTAGAAAATGCCAAGCTTCGTAATAGGATGACATTTACATTGAATGTTCATTTTACTGACCACTAAGATTAGTTCATACAAAGTGAAATGGAAGTAAATGAAAAAACTGTGGGCAGAATTTTCTGGATGGCGGGGAGGGCAGAACGGGAGCGGGCGTGGGTGGGCGCGGACCCGATGGCCGCTCACGACTGGGTCCGTGCCGCCATTTTACATGGGCTGGCCAATTAAGGCCCGCCCAGCGTACTTCATGACTCCTGTGCATAGTAGGAGTGGCGGGCGCAGCGGGTGCACTCAGCCTGCCGGGTCCAATGGCGACCCAGCGGCCTGTATAAAGGAAAGCCTGGCAGCCCTGGAATGGCTGCTTGCAATGGCTGGGCAAAGGGCTCTGCAGAGGGGCAATGGAGGTTATGCAAGTCTGGAGGGTAGGCCATTGGGGCAGGGCAGGCCGGGGGGGGTAGGGGGGTAGGGTAAGGGGGCCACTGTGCCCCTTGTTTTTTCCGATGACTGCCTTGCTGCCCTCCTCGAGGAGGTGGCAGCATTGTGGGAGGTGCTGGTTCCCCAGGACTGGAGAAGGAGGCCCCCCCCACATGACCAAACGTGCCTGGGAGGAAGTGGCGGAGGTGGTGAGCTCCCGCGACGTGGTGCGGCGCACCTGGATCCAGTGTCACAAGCGCTTCAAAGACTTGTTGCGCTCTGGAAGGGTGAGGACAATGTTGGCATTGGGCATTTAACCCAGCAGGATGGCTTTCCCCACTGCTGCCCACCATCCCCCACCCCCCAACCCCTTCCAACCACCCCCCACCCATTCTCCAAGTCTGTGTAGTGACTGCATTACTGCATTGAATCATTGGCGGCATGTGTCCTTCGCTGGGTGGGCCAGCAGATATTGCCCATGCCGAGGTCAGCCTGAGAGGGTGGTGAAGAGATGGGTTCTGCACCCGCAGCAAGTGGTACACTGAGACCCACCTTACTGGTTTGGGGGCAACCTGGAGGAGCTGCACCTAGGCGCAGTGCTTGAACCGCAGGACATGTCCAAGTCAGGGTGATGAGAAGATGGGAGGGGAGCTTCAAGGTGGCGTGGCAACAAACCATCTGCTGCCCTCTGCGCTCCACTTGCTTGTGCCTCCTTGCAATGGAAGGATATACCGTGTGGTGCCTAATGTGATGTAGGCAGCATGTGGCCAAGGTGAGGGGGTGGGTGGGGTGGAGAACAGGCCTAGCATCTTTGTGTGAGTGTTCGGCAGCAGCAGGGTGAGGAGGCACTGGAGCCCCACTCTGGATGGGTTGGGCCGTGTGCAAAGAGAGTCCATGTACAATTTGCACTAATCAATGCTCTTCTCTCATTTTCAGGAGAAGAATGCTCACAACGCTGCAGAGTGTGTGAGGACTGGCAGCGGCCAGGCACAGTTAGCCATTCTCAGTCGGTTTGAGCAGGAGGCCCTGGATTTGGAGAGGCCCAGGTCCACTGGCGTCAGTGAGGCTGGGGTGCCACGGCCAGGCATTTATGTCCAACAGTGAGGTCAGCATTGTCCTCCCAACAGCGATAGCAGTGCTGAATGTTAAGCGATTTAATTTTGTAACATAGCTTGACTATTGCTTATGGAAGGGTGAGCGCATAATGATCTGGGGGACAGGGATGCACTTTGTCATTGTTTCCACGCTAAGTGATCCACTG
The DNA here is from genome assembly GCF_964194155.1 of Cetorhinus maximus. Taxonomy (NCBI): domain Eukaryota; kingdom Metazoa; phylum Chordata; class Chondrichthyes; order Lamniformes; family Cetorhinidae; genus Cetorhinus; species Cetorhinus maximus. The sequence continues at coordinate 47,303,616 of NC_135897.1, read as the reverse complement.
TCCTTCTTCTTCCTTTCAGCATCATCTGAGCAGGGCCGGGAGGAGGAACAGCAGAGGCCCCCTCTCACACCTGAGGGGCCTGAAGTCTCACCAGTGTCACACCATCTCTGCGAGGCAGGCATCAGCGCAGATACTAGCACCTCGGTGGGAGTTAGAACATCGGCTAGTGTCCCGGCGCACAGCGATGAGGGCACTTCACAGTCTCTGGAGGAGCTGGCAGAGACAGAGAGTGCCCATGGTGCCAGCAGTCGGAGAACTGCAGGGAACCAGGCACATGCTCAATCGGTGCCTGATGATGTGCCTCTGGAGTCGTCCGTGACGCAGCAGGTGCAGGAAATGCAGCCGGGTGTGCGGGAGCATCTGGGGGAGATACGAGGTTGTGCTTGGCTTGGCCTCTGTGGTGGAGGAGTCTATGCAGACAATCGCTGAAGCAATGAGCCACATGTCCGAGCGCCATGCGTCCTCCATGGAGAAAGTAACGACTTGTGGAGAGGCTACTCTAGGGGACCTGTCAGGGCTTCCTGGGGATGTCCTCTGACCAGCAAGCCCTCACATCGGCATTGGCCTCAGCTGGTCTGTGTCAGTGTGGGAGATGGTGTGGCCATCAAGTTTCCCAGCTCGGTGCCCATCCATCCACGGTGAGCCCCAAAACGACCTCATGTCGGCGCAGCAGCTGCCTGTCATCTCTGCGGGCTCCTCCCAGGGCGCTCTGGATGAAGGCGGCTGCTCCTCCGCCCCTCTGTCAGTGACCGTAGCATCTGGTGAGGCTGCGACGACTGGGGAGATGCCAGCTGTGGAACTGGCAGCTCCCTCCCAGGTGGGGCCAGCACAGGCTCCATGGGCCAGAGGACGACCACCAAGGCCATCGAGGCCAACAGGACAGCAGAGTCAGCAGGCTGTCTCAGACACCTCTCCCAGCGATAGGGCAGCACCAAGATATAGCACTGGGAAACGTAAACATAAGGCATCTTAGGCACACCACGGGTTTCTCACTGGTGCTTTTGTATTGGCCCGAGATGAAGCCTTTATGATTTGCTTTGAATTGGAACACCCTTGTCATTTTGTTTCATTAAGTTTCTCTGCCTGTGATATTAAATTCAGACATGTGACCATGGCTGAGGGTGCCTCTTTTCTTCTGCATGTGTATGGTTTCCAAAAATGTTAGGAGTGCTTTGTGGGACATTCAGCTTTATTAACAAGGCCCTTAGTTACTGTTCCTAACCTGGCAGATTTGGCACATAGGTATCGAGTATGGAGCCTACAGCCCAGGCTTGTCCTGGAGGTCCATCTGTGGTGTACTAGCTGAAGGTTTGTTGGATTAAAGCCTCCCGGGTGTCCCTGCTTCCCTGCAGTATGCGTCTACCCCCTCAGCATTCCCTGTGCATGCTCATCCTCGGACTCATTGCTGGACTCATCGTGTGCAGCCGCAGCCACTGTGTCGACGTCTTCATCGTCCACTGCGTCCCCCACTTCCAGCACAAGATTGTGGAGAGTGCAGCATGCAGCCACTATCACCAAGACACGATCTGGGGGGTACTGGAGTGCGCCCCCTGAGCGGTCCAGGCATCGGAAGCGCATCTTGAGAAGACCGATGGCTCTCTCCACCACAGCCCTTGTGGAGGCTCAGCTTCTGTTCTTGGATGGCGGAGAGGTGTCATGAGCCACCTTCTGAGGGGATAGCCCTTGTCACCCAGCAGCCATCCATCCAGCCGGGCTGGAGCACTGAAGAGCCCCGGCACCTGGGAGTGTCTGAGGATGTAGGCATCGTGGGAACTGCCTGGGTACCTTGCACAGACTTGTAGAATCAGCATCCTGTGATCACACACTATCTGCACGTTCATGGAGTGGAAGCCTTTCCTGTTGACGAAGGCACCGAGCTCACCTGCTGGCACCTTGATGGCCACATGTGTTCAGTCTATTGCACCCTGGATGCGGGGGAAGCCAGCAATGGCCGCGAAGCCTCTGGCTCGCTGTGTCTGGCTTGCCTGGTCGCAACTGAAGTGGATGAAAGTCAATGCAGGTCAGGTCCAACCATGTGACAGGTATAGTTGACTGTCTCCCTTGTGAGACGGAACCTCCTTCGGCGCTGCACCTCAGACATATTGAGGTTGCTGCTTTGCTGCCAGTATACCCTGGCAGCAGGATAGTGGCATCTTCTGTGGCTCCTTCTGCCTTCAGCTACCTCTTGGCCCTGCGCCCCTTGTGCCTGCGCCTGTCCTCCCAAAGGTGGCTCCCCTGGAGGCTGAATGTGCACTCCTGGTCTCCTCTCCCTTCTAGCCCTCCCTTCCTCCTCAGAGGAGGTGCCTCCAGTGGAGAGTTCAGCTCCCATTCCCAGGCTATGGGAAGGCTTCCTGAAACCTGCAGGCCCAAAAAAGATTCCTCACTGCAGAGTGCTGACCTGTGGGTTAAGAGTCCAGACAAAGCAGCTGGTATGCGTTTTGAAGTATTCCAGATCACACAGGCAAGATTCAATAACTTTGAAAAATAAATACTTGACAGTGCATACTCGCAACCCCAGTGAGCCCTCTTATCCTACCCGTGGATGAGGTTTATACAAATGTGTCCTACCCGCCTGCCCATTGCGCCCATGCGCTGACCCGAAGATTGCGCAGGCTCCAAAACTCTGGCGTCGATTGGTGATTCAAGGGCTTTAAGTGGCCTGTTAACTAATGGCGAGCGCACAGCGGATATCATTGCGCGCCTGCCCAGCGAAATATCACGATGGCGCGCGGTGATGTCGGGACACTCGCCGACATGCAGTAACTCAAATGATGGATGGGTATCACTGTACCACTCTATCATGTTGTCAACAGATTTATAGGTAAATAGCAAGCTAATTGTATAAATAAGATTCCTACTAGAAACTCAGTCTGAAAGGGCACTGTTCTAAAATGCTATCCCTGCACCCTGAAATACTGTTTAGACTGCAGCTCAAATAGCAAGGATAACAAATTCCTCAGATGGCTATAAAGGTTCAGGAGTTTCAAAATGTTTCCATTCACTTGGTATGAGTCCATTTTCTATGGAAGATGCTAATTTTAATATAAATTCACCAAACTGGTCTGGTATATTGCAAGGTGTTAAAAGCTTGATAATCTGGTATGATGTCAGCTTTTTATCTATTATAAGCTCTTCTTCACAGCCTGGTTCTGTTTAATATCCTCTCCTATATGCATGGTATAATCCCTTCTAGTCTTTAATGTTGAGTTAAAAAAAAGCAGCAAGCAAGAAACAGGATTCCCCAGCACTCACACTGACATTCTGTTTATTTGAAGAACTGGAATAAAATATACCTGACAGTTCGGCATTTCACACAATTGTGTAATTAATTGGCTTTCGGGCCTAAAATCTCTTGGTTGAGGGAGAGTGGAAATCAGATATTTCACATGCAAATGTGGTAATGGGGGCCTGTATCTGGATATGCCAGATATCTGTCCCACTTACACTGTAGTAAATCCCAGCTGGAGTACTGGGGGTGTAACTCAGTGGGTGTTTCTGAAGTTTTTTCTCCTTACATTCTGCAAAAGCACCAGAGGTGTTCCTGGATTATCGTAGGAATTTTATCCCATGTGCCACTGATAGGTCTAGTGCTTGCTGGGAAGAGGTGTGGATTCTTTGATGGACCTCGTAAAGGCTTCAAAGGTGTTAAAGGGTACAGGTCATCAATTTGTAGTGGGAACTGAAGACAATGGGGTGAATGTTTCCTATGGCGGGCAGGGTGTTCAGGAGTGCACGCAAGCGGGCGCGGAGCCGATCACCACCTGTGATCAGCTGTGCGCCGCCATTTTACGTGGACGGGCCAATTAAGGCCTGCCCAGCGTAACGCGCGGCCCTTAGTGCTCAGCACTACCTGTGCGGGTGGGTGAGTCGGGGCCTGTGCTCCTTCACACGCAATCTTCCTGAGGTGCCTCAGGGGGATTAAGTTGCTAATAAAATTTTTTTATAAGTAAAGTAAAAAATTATTTAAACATGTCCGCTCATGTGACATTGTTTTATAAAACCTTCAGGAAACCTCATCCTGCCCGTGGATGAGGTTCCTGAAAAGACGAAGGCCGTTTGGGCTCTTCGCCTGCCGCCAACCTTAAGGTTCGATGGGCAGCATTGTTAATAAGGTAAATTACTTTTTTAATGGCCTTAATAGGCTGTTGATAGTTCGGCGGCCATCCTGAGTTAATGAAGGTACAATCCTTGAAACCAGTTTTGGTCACATGACCACTGGGTTAATATTTCTGAGCCCCACCTGGTCTGGTTTGATGGGGGAGGCCATTGTGATACAATGGGGAGTTGATAGTGGCCGTTGAGTTTCAATGTTCCTTTTTGTCCTGTATGAAATAGGGAGACAGGCATTCTGGAAACTCCATAGTCTATAGGGGTTAACCCATCCTTAAACAATGAAATATCGAAATGACGCACGATGATTCTGGGCGTGCGCCATTTTACACTTCAGCGTGTCAAACCCGTCCCCGCATGCCAACGGCAATGTTCTGCCTAATGACTTTGGCATTTCCCATATTTTATTGGAGGAAATTTCTGCTCATTGCATACTCAGTACAGGCATGTCATATTATGAACCTTCAGCCAATACTTTTAAAAACTGGACACAAACAAGCTGTTAAGATGCCTGCCACAAATTATGTGGCTTTTGGAATTTGGACTACAGACAGTAAGTCCCACAGTGGGGGGGTTGGGGGGTGGTGGGGGGGGTTGCGATAGAACCAGGATTAATGAGACTACAGAAAAGCCAATAAAATTTACAGGGGCTAGGTTAGAGCCTGTAGAATTTAAAGCAGCCAAATTTACAGAGGCCAGAATGGGACCTATAGAATTTAAAAGGGCCAAAATAGGGCCAGAAGAGAGCAAAAGTACTGGGATGAAAGCAGCAAAGGTTGAAGAAAATACACCTGAAGTGTGGTTAGCAGAAATCTTTTCCCAGGGTTTAAATAGGGACCAAGGGAGTTCCCTAGCAGGCAGACAGAAAATGAGGGATATGCCTCACCTAGTCGAAGTTCCACAGGAAAGTGAAGCAGAAGCTGGATCACCACATGAGGGCAGAGTGTCCCAAGCGACATGGGACAGATTTGGGAAGAATACCTCCGCCCCCCCACAAGGTAAATTGATAAAGGAAGATGATAGGCCCTAAGACAAATTGCATTTGTGAAAACCCCAAGGAAAATACAAGTGCAGTCTGTGCAGAATTACCCACTAAAAGACTAGATGGTCAAGTTCAAAATTCAACATGACTAAACCCAACAATTCAACTTTAGAACCCATTCGAAGGTGAATCCAGCGTCCTTGCAGGGGTATTAAACCAGTTCACCAACCACAATCAACTTAGAAAAAATAATATTCATTTGGTAGTACAGAACTTGAGTATTGCTGAAAAAAGAGATATGTCTAAGCTTTTCATCTTGCACTCATCAGGACACCTCACAAGAATACCAATATAAGGGGAAAACAACAATTTATACAGTATGAAGAGAGTGCTAGACTGGAAGCTACATATATTAACATACAGGGCCCTGTTCTTTGCAGACAGAAAGAACATGTACACACATTATGCCTGTTTCAGCTAAACAAAATAAGTGACGGCCATTTGATGACATCCCTCAGAGCAATGCCTTGACCAATCAGCAATATTTTAGAAATAAGAGTTGTCCAGCCCATGGGTTGTAGAAACAGCCATCGAAGGGTTAAGGCATGTTCAAGCAGGACAACTATGCAGTAACAGAAATTTGCACAGTGCAAGAATTGTTCTTCAATAGTCTGTGAAATCCAACTCTTTCCAGAACTACAGAATTAAACTGGACACTTCACTAGCCCCACAGCTCACCAAAGTCACATGTCTGCTGGTGGTAAAATTTCCCAAGCACTACAACCAAATGTTAATTTAAAAAAATCTTAGCCCACTGCACCAAACATAACTAGAAATTTTAAAAGGGATAAAGGGGATAGAAGGCACAAAAGCCCTGAATACAAGCCTTCTTTGAGCTAGACTACAAAGTCCGACGAAAATTCATTTGAGCCTAATCCCAATGATGAGCAGCCCAAGCCTGAAAAGAAAACTGTTACAGACAATTGCAGTATAAGATTAATGTGTGGATGTAGAATGAGTGCAGAATGTATGCTTCTATTTCTTGCTTTCCCAGAAAAGGGCAGCCACATTGTTAGGTGTTTATTATAGACCCCCAGATAGTCAGTGGGAAATTGAGGAGCAAATATGTGCACAATTTGCGGAGGTGTGTAAAAACAACTTTCCCAACATTAATTGGGATAGACATAGTGTTAAGGGCTTGGATGGAGTGGATTTCTTGAAATGTGTTCCGAACTTTTTAGGTCAATATGTAGAGGGCCCAACAAGGGACGGCGCAGTGCTGGACCTAATTCTGGGGAATGAAGTGGGTGAGGTGGCTAAGGTGGTGGTGGGGGAGCATTTTAGTGATAGCGACCACAACATGGTACAATTTAAGCTTGTTATGGACAAAGAAATAGACAAGTTGCAAAAAAATGTTTTGGATTGGGGGAGAGTGCATTTTAGTAAAATAAGGCAGGATCTGGCAAGGTAGACTGGGAACAGTTACTTGTGGGGAAATTTTCAGAGGAGCTGTGGGGGGCGTTCAAAAAGGAAATGGGGAGGGTACAGGCTCAACATGTTCCCTTTAGGGTGATAGGAAGGAGTAACAAGCCCAGAGAAACATGGATGACCAGAGATATTCAGGATATGATGAGAAGGAAAAGAAAGGATTTTAGCAGGTACAAGAGAAGCAAATCAGCGGAGGCATTAGTGGTGAACAGAAAGTGCAGGGTGGAGCTTAAGAAAGAATTAGGAGAGCAAAGAGGGGATATAAGAAAGTTCTCGCTGGTAAAAGTAGGGAAAATCCCAAGATATTCTATAAGTATATCAATGGGAAGAGGATAACCAGGGAAAGAGTAGGGCCCATAAGGGACCAATGGGGCAATCTATGGGTGGAGCCAGAGGACATCGCTAGACAGTTGAACCAATTCTTCAGATCAATCTTCACCTAAGAGAATGAGGATGAATGTATGGAACTCAGGGAGAGAGACTGCGAGGTTCTTGAGCAAATTGATATAGGGAGTGACAAGGTATTGGAGGTGTTGGCAAGCTTCAGGTCCAGATGATTTGTGTCTCAGACTGCTGAGGGAGGCAAAGGAGGAGATCGCAGGGGCTCTGACCCAAATTTTTAATTCCTCTTTGGCCACGGGGAAGGTGCCAGAGGACTGGAGAATAGCTAATGTGGTTCCGCTATTTAAGAAGGGCTGTAGAGATAAGCCAGGGAACTACAGGCCAGTGAGTCTCACGTCAGTGGTAGGGAAACTATTGAAGAAAATTCTGAAGGAGAGAATCTATCTCCACTTGGAGAGGCAAGGTTTGATCAGGAATAGTCAGCATGGCTTTGTCAGAGGGAGGTCATGCCTAACAAATTTGATTGAATTTTTTGAGGAGGTGACCAGGTGTGTAGATGAGGGTAGTGTAGTTGATGTAGTTTATATGGATTTCAGCAAAGCCTTTGACAAGGTCCCACATGGGAGACTTATAAAGAAGGCAAATGCACATGGGATAAAGGGTAATTTGATAAGGTGGATTCAAAATTGGCTTAGTTGTAGGAGACAGAGGGTGATGACAGAAGGCTGCTTTAGTGACTGGAAGCCAGTGTCCAGTGGCGTACCACAGGGATCTGTGCTGGGTCCCCTATTATTTGTCATTTATATAAGTGACATAGATGACTATGTGGGGGTAGGATTAGTAAGTTTGCAGATGACACAAAGATTGGCCGGGTGGTTAACAGTGAGGTTGAGTGTCTTGGGCTACAGGGAGATATATACGGGATGGTCAAATGGGCAGATAAGTGGCAGATGAAATTTAACCCTGAAAAATGTGAGGTGATACACTTTGGAAGGAGTAATTTGACAAGGAAGTATTCAATGAACAGCATGACACTAGGAAGTTCTGAGGAACAAAGGGACCTTGGCATGTGTGTCCATAGATCTCTGAAGGCAGAGGGGCATGTTAGTGGGGTGGTGAAAAAGGCACATAGGACACTTACCTTTATCAATCGAGGCATAGATTACAAAAGTAGGGAGATCATGTTGGAGTTGTACAGAACCTTGGTGAGACCACAGCTGGAGTATTGTGTGTAGTTCTGGTCGGCACATTATGGGAAGAATGTGATTGCACTGGAGGGGTTGCAAAGGAGATTCACCAGGATGTTGTCTAGGATGAAACATTTAAGTTATGAAGAGAGGTTGTATAGACTTGGGTTGTTTGTGTTGGAGCAGAGAAGACTGAGGGGTGACCTGATCAAGGTGTACAAGATTATGAGGGGCATGGACTGGGTGGATAGGGAGCAGCTGTTCCCCTTAGTTGAAGGGTCAGTCACGAGGGGACATAAGTTCAAAGTGATGGGCTGGAGGTTTAGAGAGATGTAAGGAAAAACAATTGAACCAAGAGGGTGGTGACTGTCTGGAATGCGCTGCCTGGGAGGGTGGTGGAGGCGGGTTGCCTCACAACCTTTAAAAAGTTCTTGGATGAGCACTTGGCAGATCATAACATTCAAGGCTATGGGCCAAGTGCTGGTAAATGGGATTAGGTAGGTAGGTCAGGTGTTTCTCACGTGTCGGTGCAGACTCGATGGGCCGTAGGGCCTCTTCTGCACTCTGATTCTGTGATCCTGATTCTGTAATCAAAATTCAATTTTTTTCCTGTGTGGCGGCATCATGTCATGCCCAGTACAGACATGTCATATTATGAACTTTCAGTCAATACTTTTAAAAATTGGATACAAACAAGCTGTTAAGTTTGCTCTTGCAAATCATATGACTTTGGCATTTGGACTACAGACAGTATCAAGCCTCCAGTAGATACTTAATTAAATGCTATCATGTGAATTAAGAGCAGGAGTAGGCCATTTGGCCCCTTGAGTTTGCTCTGTCATTTGATAACATCACAGTTGATTGAATTGTGGCCTCAACTCCACATTCCTGCCTACCCCTGATACCCTTTGACTCCCTCGTTTGTCAAGAATCTATTTATCTCAGCCTTTAAAATGGTCAGTGACCCTACCTCCACCACTCTCTGGGGAAGAGAATTCCACAGACTCATGACCCTCTGAGCGGAGAAAAAATTCTCCTCATCTCCGTCAAAAATGGGAGCACCCTAATTTTTAAACTGCGTCCAATAGTTCTAGCCTCTCCCACAAGGGGAAACATCCTCTCAGCATTCACCCTGTGATGACCCCTCAGGACCTTATATATTTCAAAAAGATTACCTTTCATTCGTCTAACGTCCAATGGATACAGGCCCAACCTGTCCAACTTTTCCTCATTAGATATAGTCTTCATCCCAGGAATCAATTGAGTGAACGTGCTCAGAACTGCTTCTCATGCAATCTTGTCCTTTTTTAAATAAGGAGACCAAAATTGTACATGGTATTCTAGATGTGGTCTCACTAATGCCCTATATGACTGAAGCAAAATTACCTACTTATATATTCCATTCCCCTCTCAATAAACACAAACATTTCATTTTTCTTCCTAATCACTTGCTGTACTTGCATACTAACTTTTTGTAATTCATGTACCAGGACACCAGATCCCTCTGTATCTCTGAGTTCTGCAATCACTCTCCATTTAAAGATTATGCTACCTTTCTATTCTTCCTGCCAAAGTTGACAAGTTCACATTTTCCCACATTATACTCCATCTACCAAATTTACCCACTCATCATTAACCTATGTATATTCCTTTTCAGACACTTTATAGCCTCTTCACAACTTACTTTCCTACCTATCTTTGTGTCAGCAGCAAGTTTAGCAACCATACATTCACTCCCTTCATCAAAGTCATTGATATAGATTGGAAATAGTTGAGGCCCCAGCACTGGTCTCTTTGGCACTCCTTGCCAACCTGAAAATGACCCATATATGTCTACTCTTTGTTTCCTGTTAGCTAACCAATCCTCTCTCCATGCTAACACGTTACCCTTACACCATGAGCTCTTATTTTGTCTTACTTTTGATATGGCACCTTGTCAAATTACTTCTGGAAATCCAAAGTACACCACATCTACAGGTTCCCCTTAATCCATGTTGCTTGTTAATTCCTCACAGAACTCTAATATGTTAGACAAACACGATTTCCCTTTCACAAAACCAAGTTGACGCTGGCTGATTGCATTGACATTTTCTAAGTGCCCTGCTATAACTTTCTTAATAATAGATTCCAGCATTTCCTGTATGACAGATGTTAAGGTAACTGGTCTGTAGCTTCCTGTTTTCTCCCTGCCTTGTTTCTTGAAAAGAGGAATTGCATTAATTATTTTCCAATCAGATGTGACCTTTCTAGTATCTAGGAAATTTTAGAAAATTAAAAGTAGTGCATTTACTATCACAACAGTCACTACTTTTAAGATCATAGGATGAAATCCATCAGGTCCTGGGACTTTTTAGCTTTTAGTTCTAATAATTTTCTCAGTACCCTTTCCCTGGAGATTGTAATTCTTTTAAGTTCCTCCCTTTTTCTCACCTCATGTTTTACAATTATTTCTGGGATGTTATTTGCATCCTCTACAGTGAAGACAAATGCAAAATAGCTGTTCAATTCATCTGCCATTTCCTTATTTTCCATTATTAATTTCCTACACTCACTCTATAGAGGACCAGCCTCACTTTAGTTACTCTTTGCCTTTTTAAATACCTACAGAAACTCTTACTATCTGTTCTCATAGCTTTCTCTCATGCTCTAATTTCTCTCTCATTATATTTTTAACCTGCCACTAATCTTCTTGGAATTGTACACTTTTTCTTTTAATTTGATACTATCTTTAACTTCCTTAGTTAGCCACGGATGGTACGTCCTTCCCCTAGGGTCTTTCTTTCTCACTGGAAAGTATCTTTGCTGAGTGTTATGAAATATCTCCTTGAATATCTGCCACTGCATCATTACTTGACCTATCTCCTGACCTAATTTCTCAGTTCACTTTAACTCCATCTTCATATCCTTGCAATTTCCTTTATTTAAAACACTAGTTTTAGACCCACTCTTCTCTTCCTCAAACTGAATGCAAAATTCAATCATGTTATGATCATTGCTACCTAGGAGTGTCTTTACTATGAGATCATTAATTAATCCTGTCTTGTTGCACATTACCAGGTGTAGAATAGCCTGCTCTCTGGTTGGCTTTAGAACTTGCTACTCTAATAAACTGTCCTGAAAATGCTCTATGAACTCATCTTCCAGGCTACCTTTGCCAATCTGATTTGTCTAATCTATATGTAGATTAAAATTACCCATGGCTATCACTGTACCTTGCTCACAAGCCTCCATTGCTTCTTCCTGTGTACCCCGTCCTATAATATTGTTTATATGCCCCCTAACAGGGGGCATATAAACTACTCCCACAAGTGACTTCCTACCTTTGCTATTTCTTATCTCTACTCAAACTAGTTTTACATCTTCATCTTTAGAATTAAGGTAATCTCTCTCTAATGCACTGATATCATCCTTAATTAACAGAGCTACCCCGTTCACTTTTTTCTGACTTCCTACCATTCATGTACCTTGAATGTTCAGGTCCCAGCATTTGTCATCTTACAGTAATGATTGTGTAATGGCTATCAGATCATAGATATTTATTTTCATTTGAGCTAACAATTCATCAGTTTTGTTATGAGTGCTACAGGCATTCAGATACAGAGCCTTTGGTTCTACATTTTTACTGCTTTTTGCAACCTCTAGCCTTATTTGTTGATGAAGTCTTAAGTTTACACACTCTGTCCCTTCCTGCCAGGTTCTGATTATCAATACCCTTATTGTTACTTTGTTCCCATACTCATAGACACATAGATGTTTACAGCACAGAAGGAGGCCATTCGGCCCATCATGTCTGTGCTGGTCAACAAAGATCTGACTACACTAATCCAAATTTCCAACGCTTGGCCCATAGCCCTGAAGGCTATGGCAACGCAAGTGAATATCTAAATATTTCTTAAATGTTACAAGAGTTTCTGATTCAACCACCCTTTCAGGCAGTGAGTTCCAGATTCCCGCCACCCTCTAGCTGAAAAAAAATGTCCTCAGCGCCCCTCTTAGCCTTCTACCTCTTACCTTAAATCTATGCCTCCTGGTTATTGACCCCTCTACTAATGGAAAATGTGCCTTCCTATCCACCCCTTATAATTTTATATGCCACCATCAGGTCCCCTCTCAACCTTTGCTACACCAAGGTAAAGAACTCCAGCCTATCCAATCTTTCCTCATAGCTCAGATCCTCCAGCCCAGGGAGTATCCTGGTAAATCTCCTCTGCACCCTTCCCAGTGCAATCACATCCTTCCTATACTGTGGTGACCAGAACTGCATGCAGTACTCCTGTTGTAGCCTAAGCAGCGTTTTATACAGTTCCAGCATAACCTCCCTGTTCTTGTATTCTATGCCTCTATTAATAAAGGCAAGTATCCCATATGCCTCCTTAACCACCTTATCTACCTGCTCTGCTACCTTCAGGGACCTGTGGATATGCACCAAGGTCCCTCTGATCTTCAGTACTTTTCAAAGTCCTACCATTCATAGTCTAATCCCTTGCCTTGTTAGCCCTCCCCAAGTGCATTACCTCAAACTCTTCCGGGTTGCATTCCATTTGCCGCTGCTCTGCCCACCTGACCAGTCCATTGATATACTCTGCAGTTTACGGTTATCCTCCTCAATAGTTACCACCCTACCAATTTTCGTGACATCGGTGAACTTCTTGATCATACCCTTACATTTAAGTCCAAATCATTTATGTACACCACAAACAGCAAGGGCCCCAGCACTGAGCCCTGTGGAACCCCACTGGAAACAGACTTCCAGTCACAGAAACATCCCTTTGCCATCACCCTCTGCTTCCTGCCTCTCAGCCAATTTTGGATCCAACGTGCCACTTTGCCTTGGATCCCAAGGGCTCTTACTTTCTTGACCAGCCTGCCATGAGGGACCCTATCAAAAGCCTTGCTAAAGTCCATGTAGACCACATCAAATGCATTTCCCTCATCAACACTCCTGGTTACCTCCTCAAAAAATTCAATCGAATTTTTCAATCACGACATTCCCTTAACAAATCCATGCTGACTATTCCTGATTAATCCGTGTCTCTCCAAGTGCAGATATATTCTGTCCCTCAGAATTCTTTCTAGTAACTTCCCCACCACTGAGGTTAGACTGACTGGCCTGTAAATTCCTGGTCTATCCTTTCCTCCCTTTTTTAATAATGGGACAATGTTAGCAGTCCTCCAGCTCTCTGGTACCTCACCTGTGGCCAGAGATGATTTGAAAATTACTGCCAGGGCTTCTGATATCTCTTTCCTTGACCCCCTCAACAGCCTGGGATATATCTCATCTGGGCCTGCAGATTTATCCACTTTTAAGGCTGCTAAACTCGCTTGTACCCCTTCTCTCTCTATGTTAATTTCCTGTAATATTTCACAGTCCTCTACCCTGATGTCGTCCTTTTCCATTGTGAAGACCGACGCAAAGTATTCATTGAGGACTGTACCCACATCTTCCGGGTCCGCACACGGATTACCTCTATGGTCTGTACTCTTTCCATAGTTATTCTCTTGCTCTTTATATATTAAAACAACCCCTTTGGGTTTTCGCTTATTCTACCTACCAATGCTTTCTCATGCACTCTCTTAGCTTTCCGAATTTCCTTTTTAAGTTCTCCCCTGCACTTTTTATACTCCTTTAGGGACTCTGCCATCTTGAGCCCTCAGTATCTGCCATAAGCTTCTCTTTTTTTCTTAATCCTAAACTTTATGTCCCTTGACATCCAGGGTTCCCCAGACTTGGTCCCCCGCTTTGTCTTTATGGGAACATATTTGCCCTGTACTCTCGCTGTTTCCACCTTGAATGCCTCCCACTGCTCTGACACAGTTTTATCTGCAAGTAGTTGCTCCCAGTCCACTTGGGCCAAATCATATCTCATCCTAGTAAAATTAGCCTTTCCCCAATTTAGAACTTTTATTGCCAGCCCAACCTTATCCTTTTCCATAACTATCCTAAATCTGACTGAGTTATGGTCATGATCTCCAAAATGCTCCCCTACTGATACACCTTCCACTTGTTTGGGCTCATTTCCGAATATTAGGTCCAGAACTGCCCTGCCCCTTGTTGGGCTTTCTACGTACTGGCTAAAAAAGTTCTCCTGGATGCAACGTAAGAATTTTGCTCCCTCTCTACATTGCACACTAAAACTATGCCAGTTAATATATGAGTAGTTAAAATCCCCTACAAATACTGCCTTATTATTCTTACACTTCTCTGAAATTTGATTACATATTTGATCCTCTATCTCTCCCTAATTGTTTAGGGGCCTATAGTACACACCCAACAGTGTGTTTGCCCCTTTTGTGCTTTTTACTTCTACCCATATGGCCTCATTTGATGGTCCTTCCAAGATATCATCTCTCCTCACTGCTATAATTGATTACTTGATAAAGATTGCAACCCCCTCCTCTTCTATCCCCCTCTCTATCTCGTCTAAATACCCTATAACTAGGAATGTTGAGTTGCCAGTCCTGCCCTTTTTTTAGCCAAGTCTCGGTCATAGTTATGATATCACACTCCCACATGCCTATCTGTGCCCTCAGCTCATCTGTCTTATCCCTCAGGCTCCTTGCATGAACCCTTGCATGAGGCAACACAGCCTCTGAACTCTCACTCTCAGCTAGAGAGAACTGTGTCTATCCCCCAGACTATATTACCACTACATTTCTATTAATTGCCCCTGCTTGAATGGCTTCCTGTACCACTGTGCCATGATCGGTTTACTCATCCACCCTGCAGCCCCCACTTTCATCCATAGATGCTGTAAGAAACTTGAACCTGTTGGACAATTTCAAAGGCTGAGGCTCCTCCACTTCTACTTTCTCGATCTCCATACCTGCTCTGTTCGCAGTCACACCCTCCTGTTCCTGACCATGGACAAATTCAGATTTACCTTATCCTAATCAGTGAGACCATCTCCTGGAAAAAAGTGTCCAGGTAGCTTTCCCCTTCCATGATGCTTGACAGTTTCAGCAGCTTGGCCTCCAGCTCAATGACCCTGAGCCAAAGCTCCTCGAGTTGCAGACACTTACTGCAGATGCGTTTGCCTTGGATCACACTGGTGTCCAGGAGCCCCCACATTCTGAGTCATAACATATCCCCTGCCCTGCTATATTTGTAGTGTTTTAATTAATGAATTATTTTATTGATTAAAATTTAATTAATGTCTCTAGTCCCGTGTGTGCTTATATTCTTGTTATTTCTATAAACATTCTACCTACCCTGATTGAAATTCCCTGGTTAAAATAACATAGGGCATAGATAAGATGGACATAGGTGAGGGTAATTCACAGCTATTTGTGGAATTTCATTGTTTATTAATGGGAAACACCTAAAGATTATGGAGTTTCCAGACTGTCTGTCTCACTGTTTCAAACTGGACTAAAGGGAAGATCAAAACTCATGGCCATTATCAATTTTCCATTGTATCACAATGGCCTCCTACATACAACACAGGCTGATTGAGCCTCAGAAGTGTTAATCCAGCAGTCACGTGACTGAAACTGATTTCAGGGATTACACCTTTATTAACTCAGGAACTAGCAGATCCATCAGAATCATCAGTTATCAGCCAGCCTGAGGGCCAGACTCTGAAACTAGCTGCAAGTCATCAAGCAGCCAAAATACTTAGCCTGTTCCAGTTTAAAAGTTCCCCTAAGAACCAACCTCCTAGATATTCAACTACAAGAAACCTTGCAACTTGCTGTGAAGCCTTCGTTTTACAAGACTTAAGAAATAAGTGACAGCATTCCTGCTCACCCCTGCTGCCACTGCACTAATGCTGTTATCTAGCTATCTCCAAATGCTACAGCTCAGGCCAAGATGGTGCAGTCCAAAGTCACAACCTCTAAGCTCAGAACTGCTTGAGGTCGTCCTCTAATGCTATCTGCAGTCTCTGTTTGGAAGGTTAGCAGCCTTCCACCTCCCATGCTGCAACCACTGGGTAAGCACTTTTTAGGAGCAGGAGGAAACATAAAGACACACGCAAGGCAGGTACTAAGGGAATGTACAATGGTGACTAGTTTTACCTTGTATGCATTATCCCATGAATTTATAACATTGGATTTAAATTATATTTGCCGATGGCTTTTATTTGTGTGTTGTCAGAAAGATGGTGATGTGATTGTCAATGATAGAGGGAAGATAAAGTGTGCTGGAATATTGGGGAATCAGTAGGTGTAGTTAAGTTTATTGGTATCGCTTGCAAATTATCTGATTATATAGAGCCCAGGCAGAATGGGATTGTCAATGTTGTAGCCTCCCTTACTCTTCCCCCACTTAGCCCTCCTCCTTCTCATATTCCTACTTCTCACTAACAAGAGCTGTTCCCTTATAATGCTGTTATGTTGCAGTTGTGCAACACTTAGCATACGACCACACATCTTGATATCTGTTCATGGCTCCTCCAGAGTGGTCCAGGCAACACAAGCATTACCTGAAGACATGCATGGTATGCTCTAGAATGTTCCTTTGGGGCAGCAGAGTTTTAACTTGCTGTATTGGTTCAAATACAGGTGGAACAGAGGACTGCCACAGAATGGAAAAACCATGACTGTAGCTAGGACAACATGTATTCACCTGTACATTGAATATGGCCGAGTTCAGATGAAGAACACACAAAGCACTGTATGCGCAGCCAGTGACACCCTGCATACCTCCAGCAGGAGCCTAAAAAGAGCCAGATGCATAAAAATTGAGAGTCATCATAAGTAATGCTACCCTTAAATTGCTTTGATGCTGTATTTGTGGCTGCAGCAGTTGATAGATTTGACTCATGATCTTTTTTGTGAACTAAAGGTATCTCATGCATTGGTTGTCACCAAAATTGAAGTAAGAGAATTGCCCCTTTAAGACCCTATGCAAATATGGCTTCCTTCTTAGTGCCCTTCTCCCGCTCCTTCTCGTCCAGCTCTGAGCAGCTTGTCCGGCTCTGTACGACCTCAGTTTCTTCCCTAAGTCATCTTCAATTCCCAGAGGAAGCCCTACCAAGCCAGCCATGTGTGGAAGCAACATTTTTCAATGTAATTTTTTTTAAGATAATATATGTTCTATAAGTGCAGTCACGCATCCCTACCCTGTAGAGAACTAAAATTATAGCCAAGCATAAAAAAGCTTCATTTTGCACCAGCGGCAGCCAGAAAGACTTTCAAGCAACTAGCCTGCAAGTACTTCATGGTCCCTTATTATTGCACTAGTGGAGGCAGAGAGGGTCCTTCATTTTGTTTAGCATTGTGTTCAACTGTGCAAAGTTATGCCAGGGCATTGCCTGGAATACGGAGTTGCAAAATGGCAGCGGTGGCTTCAAATCAGCATTGCATATTGATTCATAACATCATCTCGCTGCTCTGCATGGTGTCAGCAGTTGTTAGGGGTGCATGCTGAAACCCCTATCCCAAAATGGCATCCTGTGTACTTCCTGTCAGAACGTTGCAGATGCATCATGGCTCCCATTTTTGAGTCCTAGTTTTCCGTGTAGCACGTTAAAAGCAGGCTCTACACAGCCCAGCTTAGCCACCCAATTACCAACATGAATCAACAGTAAGGAGTAGCAGATGCCCCTTATATTTTCCAAGCAATATCTTCAAGGTCTCTTCTTGAGCTATGCAAGTCCATAACAAAGCAGTTGGGACCAACCACCACCACTACATCCATTGGTAACACATTGTTTAATAAAGTGAGTAAAGTGCATTAGAGTCCTGGGTGGTGTTCCAAAAAATAGAGTATCAGGTCTGATTTTACATTTGCAAATTTAATAAAGATTACTCTACAGTATGAACATTGGTTAATAGTTAATTCAAATATAATGATCTTTTTCAAACTTTCACACTGCACATTCCTTTAGTTATTTATTTTATCTGTAATATTTGTATTTACCACTCTCTTCTGTGGATTCTAGTATTTATTTATTTTCTTCAGTAAAAAGTGGAGGA
The DNA here is from genome assembly GCF_964194155.1 of Cetorhinus maximus. Taxonomy (NCBI): domain Eukaryota; kingdom Metazoa; phylum Chordata; class Chondrichthyes; order Lamniformes; family Cetorhinidae; genus Cetorhinus; species Cetorhinus maximus. The sequence continues at coordinate 47,285,589 of NC_135897.1, read as the reverse complement.
CAATTACCAATAACTGGACTTAAGGGGTCCATTCGGAATGTGCTCATATGCCACAACATTAAATCCATTGATATTTTTGGAGTTCTATTGAAGTTTTCTGTTTTACTCTTCGACTACCATTGCATATGAAAACAAATGCAGCAAAGACTGCAAAAGCAGCCTACAACCGGCCAACAGAAAAGAGGGACATCTTTCGTGTTATATGGTATAGTAGAAGCAAAAAGGCATTCTTTTAATAAGAGCAGGACGACCTCAAAATTCTTAAAGTTGCAAGCTTTCTGTTCTATATATGTATTGATCAAATCCAGCAGGGGGAAGCATAACCTTACAAGATGCTTTCTGTAATTTTTCTTAATGGGCAGAATTTTTAGGTTGGCGTGTGGGTGTGCGCCCGACCCGATCAGCCGCGTTGTCCTGCGCCCACACGATATTTTGGCCAGCGGACGTGCGTAAAAGTCGGAAGCGTGCCCACTGACAAATAAGGTGACAATTAAGGGAATTAAAGTTGTAATTGGCTCCGACTTTTTGTGGTCCGTCCAACCTTGTGGATGGCAGATGGCTGAATCGGCCTATACATTTTTCATGAAACCTCATTGAAGGGCGGGATGTGGGTTCCGTTCTTAAATAAAAAAAATAAAAATGTATGGACAGAATTTTTATCATATGACTGATTGTGATGCGTGGACATTTTTTTCCAGATTTTAAAACTTTATTTATTGGTTTTAAAGTCTTCAGCTCCCTGAGGCAGCTCTCTGCCTTTTCAGGGAGCTTTCATTCAGCGGTTGCCCACGCTTATGTCAGCACCCGCCCTCCTCCCGCCCTCACCCCGGCAGTGCTGAGCATTTCAGCGCATGCTTCACACTAGCTGTTAGTTGGCCAGCCAGCGCGAAATCGCAGTCGGGGGCCGATCGCGGTCGGTGGTCCGTTCTCTGGCCGCTCTCGGGCCCGTTGATCACGCCCTCATGCTGACCTAAAAATCCTGCCCAATGTCAGAATGTAGACTGGTTGGTGAAGGTTTATGGGGGAAATTTTAATCAAAAACCATGGGCTGAGGTAGGGTGGGAAGCAAAAATGCTAAAAGTTTTCAAACTTGAACCCAACCCACTTCGAATTTGCCATCTTCCAGTTTTAATGGAGATAGAATGGAGGGAGGAGTAGCAATGAGCCTGCTCCTAGGAAGTGGGTCACTCATTTAAATCTTTCAATTATATCCCTCTAGCCGGCTTTAACACTGGTTGCCTGGATTTCCCAGGCCTTGGAATAGCTACAGGGCTCTCCAGCACTGCTTCTGGACCAGGAGGAGAACACCCCCAGTGATTGGATCCCACCCCACAATTTGATGCCCTCTTGATTTTGTTCCGGCCTGCAATCTCCTTCCCTCTTCACCATGTCCTCCACAAGCCCCATGCAAACTTCTCTCCTCGTCCTCTGATCTCTTCCCCTTTCCACAATTGTTTTTCCTTCTCCTCGATCTTTCCCCTCCCTTCACTGTGCTTTTCATTGTGGCCTGGTGCCAAAGGCCGACTACTCTGATTGGCTGTAGTCAGAAAACAGTTTCCAACATTGCTAATCAGGTACTGCCATTAAATTCACCAGGATCTGAGGGGACTTGCTTTTCTGGGTTTCCTGACTGCTTCCCCACTCAGCACCCACTGCTTCCATCCCAAATCTCCCTCCTTAAAATCAGGGCCTTAGCCTCATAATATTTAATACTATATGGTAGCACAATACTGGCTGTGTGTTCACACATACAACTTTATTTGTTAGTGCCATGATTCCGAGAAGGAAAAGAAAATTGAACCACAGAATTCGATGAAAGTTAGTGAATTAGTTACTGTCTGTAACAACTAACCTAAATGTGTCATATTACTTACACAAAGCATGAATAAAATTTCATATTGACAACGTGAATACGTTGGCAGCCTCTCTGTCAGAAGATTGTGCATTTAAGCCCCACTCCAAAACTTGAACACATAATATAGACTTAACCTCCAGTGCAATGCTGAAGGAGTGTTGTATCAGAGATTCTGGGAGCTAGTTTGGACAGCCCTTGAAATTGGGCACAGGGATTGTGATGTGTTAACCCATACCCATTGATTGAAATGCTTGCAGGACACCATCTTTGTACGACCTGCTGATTAGCATGATAGCTGTGTGCATCCAGAATTAAACACACTATTCATTAGCTGCATGCATCAACAGGGGGCGCGGGATCGCAAGCACCACTTTAAGCTGGCCTGCACCTCTTAAATGGGAGGTGCATTGTAGCTAGAGCAGCTACTGGGAGTAGCGCAGGAAGCAAATCTGACTTGGGAAACAGTGAAGAATGGCACACCATTGGGCAGAATGGGCTCCAAGGTTTTCAGATGCTGCACTGAAAGCTTGGTCGAGGAGCCAGGGGTATGGATCCAGGAGACCACCCCACAATTTGCCAAAAAGGCAGTGAGAGCAGATAGCCATGGAGGTCAATGCCAGACGTATAGTCTCATGGACCTGAATGCAGTTCTGCAAGAAGTTCAATGACATCACATGAATGGTCAAGGTCAGTGAATACATCTTCAAATGTTTTACCCAACCAACTGCACCATGAGCCTTATACAGTGTTCAATTCACCACACACCTATCATTCATCTACCAACAATCTATCAATCAGGGCTCACACTTAGTATTCATATGCTTTACCTCACCTTCACATACTTAGCAAAGCTGCAAGCCTCACACCCACATCTTACAGCTTTCACATACTGCCAGCTATCCAACTATGATAACCACATCATCAAATAGATTGTATACTCATAGTCAACTTCCCACTCTATTGCAGGACAAGACTGTGATATAGTTGAACAAATTAGCATTGAAAGGGAGAAGGTATTAGTGGTTATAGCAAGCTTAAAAGTGGATAAATCCCAAGGCCCAGATGAGATGTGTCCCAGGCTGCTATGTGAGGCAAGTGAGGAAATTGCAGGGGCTCCAACACAAATTTTCAAATCCTCTGTGGTCACAGGAGAGGCGCAAGAGGATTGGAGGACAGTGAATGTGGTACCATTATTCAAGAAGGTTAGTAGGGATAAACCAGGTAATTACAGACCAGTGAGTCTAACATCAGTGGTAGGGAAACTATTGGAAAAAAATTCTGAGACAGGATTAATCTCCACTTGGGGTTAATCAGGGATAGTCAGCATGGCTTTGTCAGGGGGAGATCATGCCTGACAAATTTGATTGAATTTTTTGAGGAGGTGACTAATTGTGTAGATGAGGGTAGTGCCGTTGATGTAGTCTACATGGACTTCAGTAAGGCTTTTGACAAGGTCCTGCATTGGAGAATGGTCAAGAAGGTCAGAGCCCATGGGATCCAAGGCAGGTTGGCAAACTGGATCCAAAATTAGTTTAATGGCAGGAGGCAGAGGGTGATGGTCAAAGGTTGTTTTTGCGAGTGGAAGCCTGTGACGAGAGGGGTACCGCAGGGATCGGTGCTGGGACCCTTGCTTTTTGTAGTGTACATTAATGATTTAGGCATGAATATAGGTGGTATAATCAGTAAGTTCACAGATGACACGAAAATTGGTGGTGTCATAAATAGCAAGGAGGAAAGCCTTAGATTACAGGACGATATAGATGGGCTGGTAAGATGGGCAGAGCAGTGGCAAATGGAATTTAATCCTGAGAATTGTGAGGTGATGCATTTTGGGAGGACTAACATGGCAAGGGAATACACAATGAATGGTAGGACCCTAAGAAATACAGAGGTTCAAAGGGGCCTTGGTGTGCATGTCCATTGATCCCTGAAGGCAGCAGCACAGGTAGATAAGGTGGTTAAGAAGGCATATGGGATACTTGCCTTTATTAGCTGAGGCATAGAATATAAGAGCAGGGAGGTTATGTTGGAACTATATAAAACGCTGGTTAGGCCACAGCTGGAGTACTGTGTGCAGTTCTAGTCACCACACTATAGGAAGGATATGATTGCATTGGAGAGGGTGCAGAGGAGATTCACCAGGATGTTGCCTGGGCTAGAATGTTTCAGTATGATGAGAGACTGGATAGGCTCGGGTTGTTTTCCCTAGAGCAGAGAAGGCTGAAGGGGTACCCGATAGAGGTATACAAAATTGTGAGAGGCATAGAGAGGGTAGAGAGGAAGAAACTTTTCCCCTTAGCTGAGTTGTCAATAACCAGGGGGCATAGATTCAAGGTAAGGGACAGGAGGTTTAGAGGGGGTTGGAGGAAAAACTTTTTCACCCAGCGGGTGGCTGGAATCTGGAACACACTGCCTGAGGGGGTGGTAGAGGCAGAAACCCTCACAACATTTAAGAAGTATTTAGATGAGCACTTGGAACCCCATAGCCAAGTGCTGGAAAATGGAATTAGAATGTAGGTGTTTAATGGCCGGCTTGGACACAATGGGCTGAAGGGCCTATTTCTGTGCTGTACAACTCTATGACTCCATGACTATGACTAAGATGATGCATAACCAGAGGCAGCACCAATTGGAAGTTGATAAGCATCCTGCATGCCCTCAACCTCATCAAGGAGATCGTTCTGGCTATTATTTGGTTGCCCATTGCTGAGGCCTTGGGCAGTCGCATGACTAAAACCATTGAAGATGATGGTATCCTTATACCTAATCTTTCTTCTCATAGCCCACTTCCCTTTCATCCCACATTCCCTTCTTACATACAATATGCAAATAGAGTAAGCATGTACCTCTTACCTCTTACTTCTGCCCTCACCCCAACCACCTCACCTCAGCAAATCTCTATCCTTGTGCTTTTCAGATAATCAAGATCTGCAGCCTGGCCAAGTAATGGAAGAACACCAAGGGCAAAATTTTTCGTCTTGCATGCGGCATGCAACCAACCCGAACAGGAGTGAAACAGTGCATGATGGCATCGGGTGAGCGTCCTGATGTCATCGCGCATTCTCGTGAACTTTTGGTTGGTGGGCACACGTGATAGGCAGTAGCACCCGCCGACAATGAAGAGACCTGCTAAGGTCGTTAAGTAATTAATTAAGCTGCATTTTTCGCTGTCTGCTCAACTGTTTGGTTGGCGGGCGGGCGAATAGGCCAGGCAGCCTTTGCATTTTTAACGAAACCTCATCCGTGGATGGGATGAGGCTAAAAAAAAATATATATTTTTTTAACATCCATTTTTATATGTCCCTCTTCATGTGACTGAGTCACATGTGGGTACATGTTTATCTCATATGTTAAAAGCTTATTTTTGTACTTAAAATCTGTCAGCTCCCTGACCCAGCTCTGTGGCATCAGGGAGTTGTCAGCGTGAGCTCCCTCATGCATGTACACATCACAGCGCTCGGGCTCCTCCTGCTCCCACCCTGGCAGCGCTGAGGTTCCCCAGCGCGTGTTTCATGCTGGCTGGTCATTAATTGGCCAGCCAGTGTGAAATTGCTTCGGAGCCTGATCGCAGATGGTGATCGATTTCACGACCGCTTCCGGAACTGCCCAGCGCGCCCGCTTGATGAGGCAAAAATTTTGCCCCAAGAAGAGAGCAATAATGAAGACACATGCTTACAGCCACCAGTTGAGATACTGAAACTGTGTGTATCTTACAGGACAGATTCAAGGTGGGATCCACATGTGGTGAGACATCAGGCAGAAGTACACAGCAGCTAGGGCAAAGGTCAAGGATAGCACAGGTGCTAGCAGGCTGGAGGGTGAACTCACACACCGTTTCACTGCAGAGGACTCAGATTGAAGACTTCAAAGGGGCAGGATTCAGAATAAGGTTGATGAGCAGACACAATGAAATGCTTAGTACAGTGGGAAGTTTACCAGAATGTCCGAGTTAAATGTCAAGGAGCATGGAGGAGTTTGACACCAACTTGGTACATGACTTTATACATAGCTTGGAGCATGTCCTTTCCAAAATGGAATTGATGGTCAACTCCATGAGCACGCTTGTGGACCCAATCATGATGGAGCATCAGACGGCTGCTAATTGTACTTCAGAAGTAATTTGTTGGTTTGAAAGGTGCTTTGCAATGACGTGAAAGGTTTTATATAAATGCAAGCTCTTTCTTTAATTTTATATCAGGTCCACTGGCTTTATGGTTGTGTTTGTTTGAGATTCACACCAGCCTTCATTTCAATATTGTCTTGTGACCTCCAACATAGTGTCATATTCAGCCCAATGGTGGAAATATTAGTTTCAGAGCAATGCATGTACAGAAATTTGGAATTTGAAAGTAAACTAAATGCTTGTAAATAAATGTTGCAAAAATAATGCTTCAAAATGAGAAAAGCTGGTAAAAAGCCAAGTAGCATTTATTCTAATGCTACGGCCATAACTGTTCTTTCATCCTTTGTATCATCTCAATGAACCTGTGATCACCTCCAATAGAACTAATAACCTTTCTATAATAGGGAGCACAGAACTGTACACAATGTTCTAATTGTTACTCAACTAATGCCTTGTGAAGATTTATCACAACCCTCCTTGCTTTTATAATCAAAACCTCTGTGTATGAAACTCAAAATCCCATTTGCTCGTAATTCTACTTTGACAGATTTACGTTTTTGCATTCCTAGATCTCACCGTTGCTCCACACCATTGCGGATTTTACTATTTAGGATTTTTGTTTCTGTTATTTGACCCAAAAGTTTCAGTAAGACTTCAAAGAACAGTAGAGGAGAAGCTAGATTTCCAGTGATAGAGGATATCCGGTTATAAAGGGTTAGAAGCTCTTATGATCGATGAAGCACATATAATTTAATCTGCCAAAATTTTAGAGCTGAGGATTAAGCGGCCCAACATGTCAGCTGTGGCTCAGTTGGCAGCACCCTCAGTGTTAAAACAAGGTTGTGTGGGCCCTTTCTGGTAAATATAAAAGATCCGGTGGCATCATTTTGAAGAACAGAGGAGTTATTCACGATGCCCTGGCCAATATTTAGCCCTCAATCAATCTCATAAAAACAGATGATCTAGCCATTATCACATTGCTATTTGTGGGAGCTTGCTGTGCAGGTTCAATGCCATGTTTACTACATTAAAAAAGCAACTACACTTCAGAAGTACTTCATTGACTGTAAAGCATTTTGGGAGGTCCTGTGATCATGAAATGTGCTAGATAAATACAATTGCTTGAAATTATAGACCCATTAGGGTAAAATTCACCTTGAGTGGTTGGGTAAAATGAACAACCATGCATCAGCATTGCATTTTACACCCTGCCCAAATTAGATAATTGAGTGGGATATAGAATCGGCTGCTGATGCACTATCACCCATTTTGCACTACATGCCAAGATGAACTTTGCTCCAATAATGTTAACCTTTCTTGGAAGGAAAATCTTTAAAATGATCTTGAATAAGATAGCAGGTAAACATTTGGAGCTGGATTTTCACTACTGAGTCAGGTAGGCCATCCAGTGCAACTAGAAGGGTTCTTACACCTGTCCTCATTATGGGCGCTTGGCTGAGAGCCCAAGTGCATAAAAGGAGTTTCTCAGCAGGGTGTTGTGCTTTGTCAGCTGGAGAGAACTACTGACATTGCTTGATTGGCATTTTTAAGTTGTTATAATAAATATGCTCTCTTTTGTCAATGTCTCAATGTTGATTTGCATAAGATTAAGAGGTGTGAAATGTTTGAAGCCTTTGTTATTGATACTTTAATGGTCTGTCTGATTGACAATCTTAGGGCAGAATTTTTCCCTTGTTGGGCAGGCTTGGTGGGGGTGAACGGGAGCAGTCGGGAAGCCAACTGCCGCCTGCAATTGGGCCACGACCGCGATTTTACGCTGGCGGGCCTTAACATGTGCTGCAGCACTCAGCACTGCCTGTGTAGGGGAGGAGGGCAAGCGGGGAACTTCGCGCATGCACACGGGTGCGCGCAATGAACCCTCCCTGAGGCACAAAGCTGCCTCAGGGAGCTGAAGAAATAAAAAATAAAAAATAAACAATTTTGAAATGTTAAAAAAAATGTCCCCTCATGTGATTCTGTCACATGAGCAGGGACATGTTATAAATGAAATTTAAGCATTTTTATTTAATTTTTATTTGCTGTTGGGAACCTCATCCTGCCCATGGATGAGGTTTCCTAAAAAATCCAAAGGATGCTTGGCCTTTTCGCCTGCCCACGAACTGTAAGATTGGATGGACAGTGAAAAATTGAACTTAATTATTACTTTAATGGCCTTAAGAGGCCTTTTAATTGCCGGCCTGTGCGCTGCAGACTCCTGTGCTGCCCAAAATATCGCACGAGTGCACAGTGACATCGGGACGCTCACCCGACGTCGTCGTCGTCATTCAGGTCAGGCATGTGCCCGCCCAACGAGTGAAAAATTTTGGCCTGTAGGAACAGCAGTTTTTCTTTGAAAGAAGGTTTGTGAATGGATATTTTTGTTCTGAACAGTTCCACACATGCATATTATTATGTGATTCATTGCTTCTGTACATAATGTATACTGGCTGAATGGGCATAGAAGAGTGGGTGGGTGCCATGAGTTGGATGGAGGGGTCATGGGGGAATCATGAAAGGGGGATGGGGGCATGGGTAAAGACCTTTTGAACTTACCTTTCAAACAGTTCCTGAATCCAGATTATGGTTCACGAGATGTGAGGGGCCGTGAACCATGAGTCATCTAATAGCTGACCCAACTCCACGGAAATTGTAGGAGGCAAAGAGGTGCCGACCATCTGCAATGGAGCCAGCCAGGTAAGGAGTGCAGGGCGCGGGCTCGCTACCCGCAGCCTTACCCCGCACTAACTAAACTGAAGGCACCACAGATGTGAACGGGAATTCTGGAATTGGGTCTTGCCAGTCTTTTCTGACTTCACAAAAATCCAAGCCTGGGAAATACATAACCTGGTGAAAAACAGTCAGCATCGATTAAAAAAAAAGAGCTCATGTTTAAATAGCTGCTGGAATTTGTTTGCTATGGGGGCAGGACAAGCACATTTGATATTGCGCACAGTAAACATTTGGGTGGAATTTTCGAGTCCAATGGCAGCGGGCGTGATAGGTGGCGTGTGCGAAAAATATGGCGCGACCTGCTTCAGGACGGTGTGAAGGCAGGTCACGATCATCCACTCAGCCCGTCAATGGCAGGCCGCATTTACCGCCATTGGTCAGCGTGGAGCTAATTGTAATATATCAGCATATAATTAAAAATCCATCCTGCCAGGTTCTTGGAACCCCGCCGTATCATCTGTCCACATCGGCGTGAAAGCACGCCGACGTGTTTCACAACAGCGCGTAGGCAATGTGTACTTGGCGGCCTTCACTTTGGGGGAACTGAGGTGAGAGAGCAGCAGCGTTCTCCACAGCTTGCCTGTTGTTTACAGGCCTCATGGGTGCCGGGGTGGCGGGGGCAACTGACGCTTGGCCCTGGAGGCAATGCTGAGGGGTGGGGGGGTGGTGGGTATCCGGGGGCAAGTGCTGGCAGGCCTCGGAGGTGACTGCTGAGGGGGTGTTTTCTGGGGGCAAGTGTTGGCCAGCCTCGGAGGTAACAGCTGAGGGGGGTGTGTCCGGGGGCAAGTGCTGGCCAGCCTCGGAGGCGACTGTTGTTGGGGGGTGGGTGCAGCCACGTAGATATTATTGGGGTCAGGCTCCTAGCCTGCCCGCCCATGCAAGCAACGTGGAGGGACCCCCCTACTACCCCACCAACACAGACTTCAAGTCTGCCACCACTTTATTGGACCGCAGAGCAGTTGGACTGCATGCGTTGTACAATCTCCTTGCCTACGCTGGCCATGTAGCAGTCACTGCTGGAGGTGCTCAAAGCCCCTTGCAATCTCAGCTTCCTGGTTTCGACCAGTGTCCCCCATGTCACAGATTGACAGGGCAGCCATGCAGCGCATTCATCTCTGGCCATCCGAGGGGTGACCAGCACTCTCCGGGATGCATTAAGGGGCGGTCACACAGGGCCAGGAAAGTGCTAAGTACAGCCATGACAACACACCTCTCTCTCTCTCTCTCTATTTCATGCTGCAGGAGGACCATGGAGTCAGGATCATGGATCCTGGTGACCTAGCTGTATACCTGATGGCCTACAGAGACTGTAGAAGACAGAGGAGAGAGTGACTGAGGCTCCTGGCTGAGCAAAAGCAGGAGCAGCAACCTCATGAAGAAGGGGAAGCAGGGGCTCCCGTACACACTGCCCAGGAGTGACAGCGAGCTATGGCTGGTTGATGCCTAGCGACACCCAGGATCTATAGACGCCGCCTGCCATTCCTGCAGATGACTGAGAACCAGTGTTGCTGCCGACTGCGCATGTCTAGGGACCTGGTGGCTCATATCTGCCACTTACTGCAGGACTTGGAGCCAAGGGAACATGGAGGGCATCTACTGCAGTGGCTGTGAAAGTGACCGTGGCGCTCAATTTCTATGCCAGTGGCTCCTTTCAGGGCTCCACAGGTGACCTCTGTGGGATTTCACAATCCACCACCCACAAATGCATCCATGAGGTCACGGATGCCAACTTCTCCATGGCACACAGCTTTGTGCATTTCGCCAAGGACCGGGACAGCCAAGATGCAGGGGCCATTGGATTCGCCCTGATCTCAGGATTCCCACAGGTGTAGGGTGTGATTGACTGCACTCATGTGGCTCTCAGGTCTCCATCACTACACTCAGTGGGCTTCAGCAACCGTAAGGGCTTCCTCTCACTGAATGTGCAGCTGGTGTGCGACCACCAGAAATGCATCCTGCAGGTGTGCGCAGTTTCCAGGGAGTGTGCACGACACCTACATCCTGAGTTGCTCGTAGGCCCCTGCACTCTTCCACAGTCTGCAGAGCTGCAGGGCTGGTTCCTTGGGGAAAAGGGCTGCCCACAGAGACCATGGCTGATAACACCCGTGCGGCGGCCTCAGACTGCAGCAGAGCGGCGGTATAATGAGGCTCATGCTGCAGCTCGCAACTTGGTGGAGCAAACCATCGGGATGCTGAAGATACGGTTCTGGAGCCTGGACAGGTCTGGTGGAGCCCTGCAATACAGTCTGCAGAAGATGTCATGCATCATCATCTGATGCTGCGCCCTTTACAACCTGGCACTCCAATGGGGAGAGGAGTTGGCTGAGGAGGAGATGGAGGAGCTGAAGGTCTCCTCGGATGAGGAGGAGGACGCCGACGGGGATGAGGGTGAGTGGGCCCTCGGTGGTGACGATGACGGGTATGAGGGTCTTGCACTGGCCAGACGAGGCAGGCACACTCAGGAGGCCCTGATAGCTGCCAGATTTGTAGAGGATGATGACGACATGCAGTGAGGTATCCCGTAGATCCTCACGTCGCAGTTGTGAACATTTGACTCCAGTCTGGCTTATGGTAGCACCAATACCCTCTGTGATAATGCTCCTGTCATGGAGATGCAGTGGAGGCCCTAATAGCTGCTCAATCACAGGAGGATGATGACAACATGCAGTAAGGACACTCCATAGATCTTCACATAGCCTCTGAGAATGTCTGACTCCTGTCTGGCTGAGAGCAGCTCGCTTGCGCTCCACGATCTGGGCATCTCAGAGACACAGCCGTGAAACTTTAGACACATCTGGTGCTGTGTCCGCCTTCAGCACCTCAGCCCTTCAGGAGCTGGTGCACAGTATCACTGGTCGCAGATGCTGGTGGATTGGGGGCCAGCCCCACCTTAAAGGTGCTGAGAGCACACAGAGAGAATGAGAGAACTCTGTGGCGCCTGCGCACTACATTCCAGCAGCAATGACCAGCACCGCCGAGGTGCAGGCATCAGGAATATTTCCAGGGAGTGTGAGGCTGGACCATCACTGTGGTCTGAAGGCCACACAGAGCACAGGGAAGAGGCCCTGGACTGAGACACCTGCCTTATCTTGTGCAGAAAGGTTTCAGATCCAAGTGACAAGAACACTGCTCATCCGAACAAGAAGCCATAGGCAGGGAGACATTCTTAGGAGTTGATTGACAATAGTGAACAGTATGTACAAGTGATCAACAGCCATACCCAGGCTGTGCAACTACTTTTACTTAACTTTCCTAACCCTGCCGCTACATCTTGGTGCTCCTTGGACATCCACAGCAGATCACATTCACTTTGGCGGGCATCCTATGGAGGACTGAGACTCAGAGAGCCCCGGCCTGCTTTCGGGGTCCTGCTGTTTGGCAGTAGCACCCTCCTTGGCCTGTGTAGCTGCAGCTATGGAGGTCACAGAAAGAAGGGAATTGCTGGGCAGGTCATTCCCAGAGTCACCTGGATGGATGACCCTGGGGTATGCACCTGCTGATCCTCCTCCCTCTAGGTGCCCTAGGGTCCCTGTCTGACTCCATGAGTGGAAGGGGTAGCTGGAGTGAGATCGAGCTGCCCAGCACCCCTCTTGCATACACACTGTTGGAGGCCAACTGCTGTGTGAGAGATGGAGTTAAACCCACGCAGCAGTGCAGGAGTGACGTCCTGGACCAAGGTCTCCATGGAGGCCGCCATCCTGCCAGTGTTGATCTCAGTGCATTGCAATGCTGGCTCTATCACCTCAGCCTGAAGACAGATGGACTCCTCCACCATGCCTTGCAATCTGAGGAGTGTAGTGGACATCCTTTCCTGATGTTCCTGAGCTTGCCTTTGTAGCTCCAGCAACTGTGACATAACTGAGTCCAGGAGCTCGTCATCTTGCCCAGACTCAGCAATGTTCTGGCCTCCAGCAGTCCTCTAAGTGCTGGGGACCTGGGAAGTTCCTGCCTCCGCCTGCTGGGGATCAGAAGGTGTGATGTGCTGACCAGGTTGTGGTCCCAGGGCTACTCTAAAGCTTGGTTCCACCAAGGTGTGTGTCTCTGCACTGATGGGGGGTGTGGGTGATCGCTGTGACAGGACTTCAGGGAGGGTGCCTTCAGATTCCTGTTCAGAGGTTTCTTTGGGGCTTGATTGGAGGCCCTGGGTCATGGACTCTGTTGGCTGTTTGGCAGATGTGCCTGTGAAAGCAAGGAGAGATAATTAGTACATGGCAGTGGCCTGTGAAAGAGGACACATCACTCATGGCATGGTTGTCAGATGGATGTTGCACTGCTGGATCTTCACTTGGTAGAGCAGCGCCGACCTCACCGTCAGCACAGGAACAGTCCCAGTCATCACCGGCCAGCTGGATGGCTCTATTTTCGAATTCTGTCAGAACTTTGATCTCCGGCATCCCTCCACCAGTCTGTGACCTTTCCATCCTGTTGTGAGCCAGTTTGTCCTGCATAGATAGAGATGGGGAGAGTGTATCAGGATGCCTGCCAGGCCAGATGATAAGTATGTCTGGCCTGTGTGGGTGGTGAGTGGTCCCACGGATGGGATGAGGACAATGACGGTGTCTGTGAAAGAGTGAATGGTGATGTCCCTTGCACTGGCAGTGAGAGTGAATGTGTGATGGGTTTGTGAGTGAGAAAGTTGGGAGTGATGAAAAGAGTGACTTACCCTGGCGGAACGGAAGGGGTCATTTATCTTTTTGCAGCACTGGGTGGCTGTCCTCCTCTGCAGGGTGCTTGCGTTGTCCACCGCTTCTCCCACCTCCCAAGCCGGGTTGGTGACTTTGCTGCCCATCCTGTGGCCAGAGCGGGGGTAGAGCCTCCATGGCACCCAGCAGTCGCTTGAGGGACCCGCCATTGAAGCAGGGGGCTGCAGTCTTTTTGCCTTTGCAGGCCATGTCTCCCAGGCAGCGGTGGTGAGCTGGTGGTGATGAGCGCTTTGCTGGTGGCTGCCTTTTAAAGATGGTGGCCGGTGTGATGCAACAGTTGGTTGACGGAGGGCGGTCGAATGAGAGCCCGCCCGCCATGGAAATGGCGTGTTTCACGGGAGTGAATAAATAATGAGGTGGGCTCAGGTTGATACAGCGTGAAAGCCCACCATTTTCATCAGCGGGTAGGACTCCATTTTACCCACCCACTACCACACTTAGTGCAAACCTGGGAAAATTCCACCCTTTGTGTTATCTGGCACTCTACCAACCGGAATTCTCTATTAACCAAAATTTCCAATGTTCCCCTAATATGAATTGTCAAGTTATCCGAAACCCGTACCTGTATACTGTATTATTTTAAACTTCAATTTATGTTTTAATATACTGTTAAAGATTAGAAATAAAAAGAATGCTGTTCTTTACTTCCTGAGTACTTGATTATTAGTTCATGCCAGAAGTATCGTGCTGTATTCCATTGGTAAATGGAACTCTCCATTAACTGGTATTTTTGGTTAACTGGCACCACCCATTCCTCGTGCACGCAGAGTAATAGAAATTTTACGGTACTTAGATTTTCAGAAAGCTTATGACAAAGTTCTACATTAATGATTGATGACTAACCAAAGGAAGTAAAACATAAAATGGTTCTGGATGGAAACTGAGAAACAACGAGTAACTGCACTTGACATATTTTAGGCTGTAAAGATATTGCAACTGGCATGCCTCAGAAATCAATATTGGGACCTTGGTAGTTTTAAGCGATATTTATACTACAACTTAATTGTTAGTGCAAAGTGATGTTGACTTCATAATAAAGCTAGTGTAAATTGCATATTAAGATCCAAACTGTTGCTGTTGAGTAAGCTCCCTCCTCTAAAATTTGGGACAGTTTGGGTTCTGAGTTCAAATACAAGCTGCATATTAACACTCACTGCAGCATCAGTGTAAAATGAAATCATTTTATGTCAACACTACCTTATATAAATATGTCAATGGCTTGTACAAAGCAAAACCTACCACTGCAAATAATATAACAAATGGCAGGCAAGGAAAATGAAGACTAACAATGCAACCAAATCAAAAGGATTTCAGTCTTTTAGGCTATGGGGCCAATAGTTGACAGATGCATTTAATTGTGGATAAATGTTAAATAACTGGAGCCAAAAGAGGAAATATGTGTTAAGTGGTACAACATGTTGATCTCAAAAAGACCTTGGAGTTATGCAGAATAAATCCACGAAGCTGTCAGCATAATTCTTGGTTCCAGTTTTCTTTTAAAAAATGCAAATGGGATCTGAAATGAGGTCTGGGTTGCATTTGCAGAAGGATTGGGCACACATGTGAAGAGGCTGTAATGTTACTGCATATGGCATTGGTCAAACTCCATCTAATGTATTGTGTATGGTTTCAGACAGCTTGGCATGGGAAGGATGTTATGGCTTTTGGGAGTGTAAATACGGAAATACAAAAAGTATTCTGAATATCCGCAATTTAAGTAAAGAGGAAAACTTAAGGAAGTTAAGCTTATGTTGTTTGTAACGAGTCTGCAGAAGTTTAAGGTAATGAAAGGAATTAACAAAATTGATCCAGTGAAATTGTTAACCATACTTGAAAAACTAGGAAGTGGAAGTCAAAATTGAGGAAGTTAAGAACGATAAGAAAATTGTACATAATCTTTTCACTCGAAGGCTGTTAAAATGATAATTTTCTCGGGGAAGGACATTGAAGCAGGCAGTAATGATAGGCTCAAAGACAACCTTTGTGGAAGGGAAATCATTGAGTGGTGAATACATTTGAATAGGGCCCAATTTATCTGGTTCTGCTGCCCTTCCATTCATGATGATCGTTATGTCTATGAGCACTTATCTGATAATGCAGAATTAGACTGATCAAGAGATTTTGATGTTTTAAGCACTTTATTAATCCTTTAGAGTCTAGGACATATTTATCTCAATACTTTAGCATTGATGTCATGTGGCAGAATGAATGGGAGTGTCTGAGGCCCTGGGTCTTGAGGGCAACTTATCAGAAAATTTGAGTTTTTAAGGCCAATTTTGTCCAAGGTTAGTTTCAGAAGGTGGGTGAAATTGCATTGGGTTAACTTTCTGCTGTGAACTGAGACAGACATTTTCTATTGGCCGTTCTTCACTCTACCAACCCTTTGTTACCAATTCTTCATCTTAACTCCTTTAACTGTGAAAGAAAGCAAAAGAACTGCAAACCTGAAACAAAAACAGAAAATGCTGCCAACACAATGATCAGTCTGCCTGTGTGCAGAGATCAGGTGAAAAGCTGTACTCCTGAAACATTAAAATTTTCCACAGGTGCTGGCCGAAATTTGTGTTTCCAGCACTTCTTCTTTGTTTCATTCCCAACTCAGTTACTTACTCCATAATGTTACTAAATTTGCCCCTGTCTCTTAACCAGACTACAACACAGTCTTCTCTGTCTAGAAACATGCACTGATTTGCAATAAAAGCAAAAAACTGCGGATGCTGGAAATCCAAAACAAAAACAAAAATACCTGGAAAAACTCAGCAGGTCTGGCAGCATCTGCGGAGAGGAACACAATTAATGTTTCGAGTCCGAATGACCCTTCAACAGAACTAAGGAAAAATAGAAGAGAGGTGAAATATAAGCTGGTTTATGGGGGGTGGGACAAGTAGAGCTGGATAGAGGGCCAGTGATAGGTGGAGATAACCAAAATATGTCACAGACAAAAGGACAAAGAGGTGTTGTCATTTCCGCCAACTCCAGCATGATGCCACCACCAAACACATCTTCCCTTCACCTCCCCTGGCAGCATTCCGCAGGGATCGTTCCCTCCGGGACACCCTGGTCCACTCCTCCATCACCCCCTACACCTCAACCCCTCCCACGGCACCTTCCCATGCAACCGCAGAAGGTGCAACACCTGCCCCTTTACTTCCCCTCTCCTCACCATCCAAGGGCCCAAACACTCCTTTCAAGTGAAACAGCATTTCACTTGCACTTCCCTCAATTTAGTCTACTGCATTCGTTGCTCCCAATGCGGTTTCCTTTACATTGGAGAGACCAAACGCAGACTGGGTGACAGCTTTGCAGAACACCTTTGGTCTGTCCGCAAGCATTACCCAGACCTCCCTGTTGCTTGCCATTTCAACATTCCACCCTGCTCTCATGCCCACATGCCCGTCCTTGGCCTGCTGCATTGTTCCGGTGAAGCTCAAAGCAAACTGGAGGAACAGCACCTCATCTTCTGACTAGGCACTTTACAGCCTTCCGGACTGAATACTAAGTTCAACAATTTTAGATCATGAACTCTCTCCTCCATCCCCACCCCCTTTCCGATCCCCCCCTTTTTTTTCCCAATAATTTACATAGATTTTTCTTTTCCCACCTATTTCCATTATTTTTAAATGTATTTCCATCCATTGTTTTATCTCTACCTTTTAGTCTTTTTCGATTCCTTCACCACACCCCATCCCCACTAGGGCTATCTGTGCCTTGCTTGTCCTGCTTTCTACCCTTAATTAGCACATTCCTTAGATAATATCACCACCTTCAACACCTCTTTGTCCTTTTTTCTGTGACATCTTTTGGCAATCTCCACCTATCACTGGCCCTCTATCCAGCTCTACCTGTCCCACCCCCCCCTTAAACCAGCTTATATTTCACCTCTCTTCTATTTTTACTTAGTTCTGTTGAAGGGTCATTCAGACTCGAAACGTTAACTGTGTTCCTCTCTGCAGATGCTGCCAGACCTGCTGAGTTTTTCCAGGTATTTTTGTTTTTGTCACTGATTTGCAATGATCGTCACTGACTGGAGGATGCCCTGAAATACTTTACAAGCAGTACAAATATACTTTGATGAAAGAATGACTTTCTCAAATTTACTAGTAGTGCTTGGTTCATTGCACTGGAATTGTCACTGTAAACAGTGCTGAACATGGGCGGGATTTTCCGCGCCGGGATCTTCCACGCCCGCCCGCCGCTGGGATCTTCCGGTCCTGCTGCAAATCAATGGGCTTCTGGCTGGGGCGTCGCCTCACCCGCGGCGGGTCCTCCCCACGCGACAGGGCCGGAAAATCCCAGTCATTGTTGTATTCTTTCTCAACAACCACGAGGGGTCATTTCAACATCCAACAATGAGTGGGTTTAGGTTAGATGCAAAGTAAAAATGTTAAAAATGTCAAAAATGACTCCAACAAGTCTCGAACCTGCTGACATCCAGTTTTAACAAAGAAATGGTGACTCAGGAGGTGGGTCAGTCATTGAAATCTTTTAAGGGGGTGCGGGACCACTCCGACATTGGTGAGATACTGATACCCACACAAAATGGCTTCTAAATGGGGCCTTATTTGCAATTATTGGCTACCTGGCTATGTGGGGTGACAGCTGATCCATTCTCAACCCACTCCTGGGAAAGTCCCTCGGAGGTGTGAATGAGCCTGGGAGCCTTCCTAATGCAGAATCCCCTATTTGCCTGGTCCACTTCCACCACCCCCCAGCCTCTGCTACCAACCTTCCAACCTCTCCACAGGGTTGGGAAAATATAGCCCTTTGCATCAGAGTTTCCTGAAAGCTACCGTGTAATTATATGTTTGCTTGCTGCTGGTGTAAGGAAAGGATCAATCAAACACTGAAGTCTATAAATATTATGTTAATATTGACTTCTCCTCATATTTAGCACTGAAATGCTAATCTTTAGCCTTTGCCTGTTAAGCAGAGATATAGCTTAATGTAAGTTACCAACGCTATTGGACCAGGGCTGACCATACAGCAATGGTCAGCTTCCAGTATGAACTACTAAGGGGCTTAATTAAAAGGCATTGCATTTTGGTTCCTAAAGTTACAGAGAACGTTAATAATTTGATAACAGCATAGGAAAACAGTTTGTTCTATGAAGGAAAACATCCAAGACATAACCCTTTTAAATTGGTAAGAATTATATAAAAACAAAGACAGACTTAGAAAGGCTTTACTTGGTAGAATACCAATTAAATGGAACAAGAGTGAAATATCAATAAGATAACGAAGTTCAGAAGTTATGGCTACTCAGTGGGAAAAGAGTTCAATAAGTAGGGAAAACTGAAGCTATCAATCAGGGATAAGCCAATCAAATTCCCATTACATGCAATTGCATTGTAACTTTTATATAATTATATTATGCAGAATTGTGTGGATTGTTACAAAGAGGATGTAAGAGAAAGACATAAATGTTGGTTGTTTGTGATGAGCATTTGGGTTCATTATGACTGAAGATGCTGAGCTCAAAACTTTAACAGATTTGTGTGCAAAGATCGTAGTTACACTGTACAATGCTGTGCTTTTCTTTATACCGTGTATGTGAATTACTAAAATTGGAAACAGTTGCATAGAAGTTTATTTGTTCACATCAAATACAACTGGCAGATTCCCGAATTGTACAAATCATAAAGGTTCATTTGTATGTAGTCATTTTATTTGAAGCTCAGCCAAAAGCTGTGTTGACTGTGCCACGGGGCGTATAAAGGAGACATACAAATAGGAAAGAATTGCGTGCCTCTTGTGATTTGCCCTATTTTTGTTTTGTTAGCTTTATAGATGCCACGCAGGCAGTTGTCCCATAATTAGCTTTTTCCATCTTGTAGGTAGGAGTTAAAGAAAATGACCCATTTAAAGAAGAAGAAAATATTCTTTGCAATGCCAAAGATGTTAACATTTTCACGGCGGAGGTCAAATTCAGGAATGTGTGGTTTGTGAACTGCAGTCTTCAGCACTTAGTTCCGGTTCATTGATTGGCAGTAGCATGCGGCCGTGAAGAGGTCAACACTACTACTCACAAACTATACATTTGTGAAACTTAACCTCTTATCATAATAACTTGAATATCTTCAAAATTGATGGTACTAGGGTGAACAGTTGAAGAATAGATTTCTTTAGCTCCTATGTGGAGTCCTGCCAGAAAATTTACTGAACAAACATGGGACAATTCAGCTTTTAGTTATTTGTTTCAAGTGAAAACAAGCTTGCATTTACATAACATCTTTAATGTAGAACAATATCCCGTGTGCACTTGCAAATGCTGTTACATTATTTAAGGAAGGAGGAAGAAATCAGGTAAGGATCAGTTTAACATCAATTGTGGAGAAGTGATTGAGTGCTAGGAGGAATATCAGTTTATCAAAGAGAGTCAGCAGGTATTGTGAAAAATGTAAGAAAAAGGAGCAGAAGTAGGCCATTCAGCCCATCATGTCCGCTCTGCCATTCAATAAGATCATGGTTGACCTGATTGTAGCCTTAACTCCATTTTCCTGCCTGCCCCCATAACCCGTGACTCTCTCGTAGATCAAAAATCTGCCTAACTCAGGCTTGAATATATTCAAAGACCCAGATTCCACTGCTGTCTGGGATAAAGAATTCCAAAGATTAATGACTCTCTTAGAGAAGAAGTTCCTTGTCATCATCTTAAATGGGAGACTCCTTATTTTTAAACAGTGCCCCCTAGTTCTAGATTTCCCCATGAGAGTAAACGTCCTGTCAGCATCTACCCTGTCAAGCCCCACTCAGAATCTTATCTGTTTCAATAAGATCACTTCTCATTCTTCTAAACTCCAACGAGTATCTCAACCTGCTCAACCTTTGGAATACAGAGTAAAATTTTAAAATTTGCCAATGATCTCAAACTTAAGAGGAGTGGTAAACAATGAATAAAAATGAATTTCCTGCAACAGAACACAGATAATCCAGCAGAATGCACAGACAAGTGGCAGATGGAACTTGATACAAAAAAAAACATGAAGTGATGCACTTTGGCAGAAGGGATAGGGAAAGACAGTATAGACTTAATGGCACAAATCTAAAGAGTGTGCAGGAACAGAGGGAGGGATGCAAGTGCATCGACCTTTGAAGTGGACAGGGCATATTGAGAGAGTGGTTAGCAAAGCATATGGAATCTTGGGCTTCATAAATAGAGGCAATCGAGCACAAAAGCAGGGAGGTTATGTTGAATCTTTAAAAAGCTCTGGTTCAGTCCCAACTAGAATGTTACGTCCAGCTCTGGTCACCACGCTTCAGGGAAGATGTGATGGTCCTTGAGAGGATGCAGCAGAGATTTAACAGAATGGTTCCAGGGATGGGGTTAGTTACAAGGTTAAGTTGGAAAGGCTGGAGTTGCAGTCCTTGGAGCTAAGGAGATTGAGGGGAGATTTGATAGAGGTGCACAAAATTTTGACAGGCTTAGATAAGGTAGGCTCAGAAAAACTCATCCCATTAGCTGATGATATAAGGGTGAGAGGACACAGATTTAAGATTTTGGGCAAGAGATACAGGGAGAATACAAGGAAGAACGTTTTTTACACAGCGAGTGGTAATGACCTGAAATTTGCTCCCATGAGGATGGTTGAATCAGAAACAATCGCAATGATTTTAAAAGGAAACCGGTGGGCACTTGAAGGAAATGAACTTGCAGGGCTATGGGGATCAAGTGGGGGAGTGGGACTGACTGGATTATCCTGCAGGGAACCAGCAGGGACTCGATTGGCTGAATGGTGTCATTCTGTGCCATAAATCTTTACATTCATTGATGGGATGTGGGCTTCACTGGCTGGGCCAGCATTTATTACCCATCCTTAATTGCCCTTGAGAAGGTGGTAGTGAGCTGCCTTCTTGAACCACTGCAGTCCATGTGGTGTAGGTACACCCACAGTGCTGTTAGGGAGGGAGTTCCAGGATTTTGATCCAGTGACAGTGAAGGAACAGTGATATATTTCCAAGTCAGGATGGTGAGTGGCTTGGAGGGGAACTTCCAGGTGGTGGTGTTCCCATATGTCTACTGCCCTCGTCCTTCTAGATGGGAGTGGTCGTGGGTTTGGAAGGTGCTTTTTAAGGAGGCTTAGTGAGTTCCTGCAGTGTATCTTGTAGATGGTACACACTGCCACTACTGTGTGTCGGTGATGGAGGGAGTGAATGTTGGCGGATGGGGTGCCAATCAAGTGGCTGCTTTGTCCTGGGTGGTCAAGCTTCTTGAGTGTTGTTGAAGCTGCACTCATCCAGGCAAGTGGAGAATATTCCATCACACTCCTGTCTTCTGCCTTGTAGGCGGTGGACAGGCTTTGGGGAGTCAGGAGCAGCTGAGAATGGTTGGGCCTAGGATACCCTGAGGAACTCCTGCAGTGATGCCCTGGAACTGAGATGATTGACCTCCAACAACCACAACCATATTCCTTTGTGCTAGGTATGACCCCAACCAGCAAAGAGTTTTCCCCCAATTCCCATTGACTCCAGTTTTGCTAGGGCTCCTTGATGCCACACTCGGTCAAATGATGCCTTGATGTCAAGGGCAGTCACTGTCATCTCACCTCTGGAGTTCAGCTCTTTTGTCCATGTTTGAACCAAGGCTGTAATGAGATCAGGTGCTGAGTGGCCCTGGAGGAGCCCAAACTGAGCATCAGTGAGCAGGTTATTGCTAAGCAAGTGCCGTTTGATAGCACTGTTGATGACCCCTTTCATTACTGATGATGGGGTGGTACTGATGGGGTGGTAATTGGCAGGGTTAGATTTGTCCTGTTTTTTGTGTACAGGACATACCTGGGCAATGTTCACATTGCCAGGTAGATGCCAGTGTTGTAGCTGTACTGGAACAGCTTGGCTATGGGCGTGGCAAATTCTAGAGCACCAGTCTTCAGTGCTATTGCCGGAATATTGTCAGGCCCCATAGCCTTTGCCGTATCCAGTACCATCAGCCATTTCTTGATATCACATGGAGTGAATTGAATTGGCTGAAGACTGGCATCTGTAATGCTGGGGATCTCTGGAGGAGGCCAAGATGGATCATCCACTTGGCACTTCTGGCTGAAGATTGTTGCAAATGCTTCAGCCTTATCTTTTGCATTGATGTGCTGGGCTCCCCCATCATTGAGGATGGAGATATTTGTGGAACCTCCTCCTCCAGTGAGTTGTTTAATTGTCCATCACCATTCACGACTGGATGTGGCAGGTCTGCAGATCTGTTTAGACCTGATCCATTGGTTGTGGGACCGCTTAGCTCTGTCTATTTCTTGCATGCCAAACAGCATAAGCAACTAGTAGTCCTGTGTTGTAGCTTCGCCAGGTTGACATGGTGGTCGTGCCATACAACACAATGGAGGGTATCCTCAATGTGAAGATGGGATTTCGTTTCCACAAGAACTGTGTTGTGATGATCACTCCTACCAATACTGTCATGGATTGATACATCTGCAGTAGGCAGGTTGGTGAAGATGAGGTCAAGTATGCTTTTCCATTTTGTTTGTTCCCTCACCACCTGCCACAGGCCCAGTCTAGCAGCTATGTCCTTTAGAACTCGGCCAGCAATGGTGCTATCGAGCCACTCTTAGTGACCCAGAGTACATTTTGCACCCTTGTCACCCTCAGTGCTTCCTCCAAGTGGTGTTCAACCTAGAGGAGCACTGATTCATCAGCTGAAGGGGGGAGAGTGGTGCGGGAGGGGTAGTTTTGGGTGTGGGGTCCATGGTAATCAGCTGAATTTCATTCCCTAAAGGGCATTAGTGAACCAGATGGGGTTTCATGACAATTGACATTAGGCTTTTAATTCCAGATTTTTAAAATTACATTCAAATTTCACCATCTGCTGTACTGGGATTGGAACCCAGGGCACCAATGCATTACCCTGGACCTCTGGATTACTAGTCTTGTGACAATACCACTACACCACCATCTCCCCCAAATGATTCGATGACTATATAAAAGTGATGAGATGATGCTTCTGTTTTACAGAGCCTTAGTCAGAACCATCTGCAGTTGTGAGTTCATCTTTGGGCACCAAACCTCAGGAAAGATGGTTGGCCTAGCGTAGTGAGCAGTGTAGAATCACTAGATTGATAACATAGTTTAAAGGATTTTATTATGAAAACAGGTTGCATTAACTTGCTTTACATGCCCTTGAGTTGAGGGGACATCTAATCCAGTTTTTTAAAATTATAAAGAGATATGAAAGGAGAGCGAGAGAGAAATTATTTCATCTGATGGAGGAATCCATAAGAAGAGGACATAATCTTAAAATTAGAGCTAGGATATTTGGGAGTGACATTGGGAAGCCCTTTTTCAGTCAAAGGGTAGCAGAAATCTGGAACTTGCTTCCCCACAAACGTAAAGCAGTTCTGCAAACAACCTAACCTCCCTTTCATAACCCTGCATTGCTCAGCATCAATACATGTCTTCCTGTTTACCATCACACCAGTGAAAAGGCCACTTACCATCCAGCAACCGAGAATGGGCAAGTGGTGCAAAGAATAATATTTATCCAGTTCACATATGAAATAGAAACTTAACCTTTTAATAATGTGTAACTCTGTAACCCTGTCCAAATCTTTACGTGACTACAAATATTTAGTCTTTTTTTCCTGCCATTTCTATGAGGTACAATCCCTCTCGCTTCAGCCGAGGTAGAGGCAGACTGCTCAGATCCCTGCTCTGACTGCTGAGATGCTTTTGGCTGAGATCCCCTGCATTTTGGAACCTGTGAAGACCCTGCCAAAGACTGCTCCACCTCTTGTAGTGTGTGTGTAGTATAAGGTTCTGGCACGTACAGGGTTAATGTGGAATTGAGTGCAGTACCACCCACACAGTGATGTAAGAAGGCACATGGACAGACCCAGGGGTTAGTGTGGTGTTGAACAGAGACAGGTAAAAACCTAAGCATGGAGATTGCTTCTAGCTTGTAGCCTTTGTGCATGTGTACATAGTTCTATTAGTTAATAAAGATGTACAGTTAACGTGCAGAAGACGACGAAGACTTCTTTAACACACACTGTTCTATAACTAACACCCTCACAACAATAGCTTTGTGGGAGATTAAAGACATGAATGAGTACTGTCAGGGTAAGAATGTTTGGCATTATCATTATACACATGATCATATTTCACTCGCTGTTGACAGCAAGCCTACACGAGTTAGTGTTGTATGCCATGCTGCTGATATTTAATTCTGATTACCAGGTAG
This sequence comes from Cetorhinus maximus, assembly GCF_964194155.1. Taxonomy (NCBI): domain Eukaryota; kingdom Metazoa; phylum Chordata; class Chondrichthyes; order Lamniformes; family Cetorhinidae; genus Cetorhinus; species Cetorhinus maximus. Next base: position 47,260,993 of record NC_135897.1, on the reverse strand, counting down.
CTGGGAGGCCCCCATTTCCGACAGCCAGGGATGAAAAACTCCACTGATTTCCTGTACCTCCTCTTCTGCAACTGTCAGCTGTGGGATGGCTGGAGGGCCATCTCCAGTATGCTGCCTCTCCCTCGCGTTCTGTGCTTTCCTCTTCTGTAAAGAAGGAAGAGACCTATAAATGAGAGGAATGGCATGTGTTGAACAGATGCAGGAAGAGCATTTATTGAAGGTGATTATGAGAGAGAGGCATGGCATTGCAAAAGGATGAGAGTTAGCACTCTTGTTGGCTCCGAATGTGAGGAAGTGCATATACAGAGAGGAATGGATGCAACTGCAAGGTAAGTTGTTGTGAAGAGAGAGGTGCTGGAGTAAGCTTGAGAAGGTAGAGTGAGGCGAGGGTTGGGGCAATATGTACATCAGGATGTAGGTGAATGTACCATTGTTCTCAACTTTTCTACCCTCATTCGGTCATTGAACTGCTACCTACATTATATCCATGAGGATGGTATCATACTCCTGCTGCTTATCTCTTATGCTACCCCAACCACCTCTTCTTGGTGACCACAGCTGGTTTCTTCTTCTCATTGCCAGGGGACAGTATATCTCTCCAGGTTCTGAAATTCCCCAGCAGCACATTCAGGAGGTATCACGGAACTGACCTTCTCTAATCCATTCTTGCATTTCCTTCTCTGGCTCCCAATTCCAGATGCCTTCAAATTGCATCCTTGGAGTGCCACTTTAAATACTGAAGTTAAAATTGCATCATGCAGGTCGTCATCCCCCTGCTAGTTGGTCAGGAAACTCAGAAATCATATAGAAGTATGCAGGTAACCTTTAAGGAGGCACAGCTGCTGCATACTTGCAGATCACCATTGAAAGCCTCTAATGGACTTTCTTCAATTGGCATGGGTAACGTCATCACTCATGTGCAAGTTAACTTTAATCAGTATGCCAGATCTGAGATTGGAGGAGTGGGTTTGGCAAGGTGGCGCATGTCATTAATGCATCCAAACCTTTTCCAACCTCTGAAGGAGTTGAGATGTTAAGTATCAGGGTTGGCATCTTTGTCACCTTGATCTGTGAGGTTGCACCTCAGCTACAAGGCTAGTAGCATGAGGCCATAGCAGTGGCTTCTTGTTTGCGAGTGGGAGCTTTACAATTTTCCCCCATTATTCATTAATCTATCAATCTACAGAGAGGAGGAGGAAATAATAATGGAGCCTGGGCTCAATGCTGCCTTCTTCAGGGTGCTCATAGAATGGGAGAGGAGAAGAAGGGACTGGCACTGCTGAGCTCAGCTTCGGGAGGAGGCCCCGCTTGAGGTCCAGGGTCCAGGGGAGCTCCAGCAAGAGCCACCGGATGAGGAGGATAGACCCATCCCACAGAGGCGGCTAGCTCGACCAAGAGTCTAGCAAAGAAGACTCTCCTATCGGCAGATAAGCGAGATACAAAGCCATGCACACCTGTACTTCTCCAGAGATCTGGTGGATCAAAACTGTTACATTCTGCAGGAGAATCTAACACCCTGTGGACTAGAAGACATCCTCTGTCAGTGGCCCTGAAGGTCACCACCAATTTTTTGACAGCGACAGTGCAGTACTCTCCACAGTGGGTCTCCTGCATCATCGTGGTCTGTTGCGCCTTTCACAGCCTGGTGCTTCTAAGGGGGTCGTCCCTTGTGAAAGGTAGAAATGGAGGAAACTGACAGCTCCTCAGAAAATGAAGGTCAGGAGGGGCAGGAACCTGAAGTGGGAGATGAGGGTCAGCCTCCGCATGAGGATGCCATCGAGGAAGCATGACGTGGAAGATGTGCCTATGCCACATTAAATAGCCACAAGATTCTAGGAGTAGTAAGGTGATGGCCACATTCTTCATGTCCCTTAATGCCATGTCATTGTACTGAAAGAGATTCGCAAACTGTCACACTGAGAGCAAGTTCAACATTCGGACTTTCACCTCCAACCTTTGTGATTCACCAGGCCATGATCTCTGGAAAGATTGCTGATGAACCCTGAATGCGTGCACTCTGGGAAATGAAAGTCGACACAGCAGTGCAAATGCTGCATTAAAGTACTTCGCCATCTTAATGAGTAACTACAGCGGACAGTGAGATGAGCGCATGGTTGGAGATATCATCATGGCGTCAGGTCTTCTGCTTTGGACCTACCAGCTCGGAGACACAACTGCAGCTATTCCTTCAAGGCTGCTGAGCAGCCCTCACACAATGTTGTCTCACAAGCAATAAAGGTTACAAGTGAATTTAGCACACACTTCCAATAAAGATTTTGACATATCTCCCAGAAATCACACAAGAGTCCAGTAACTATCTTGAGTGAGGTTGACATCACATGAATGTGAGGTTCACAAAGGGAGGAAATCACTGAGTGGGGTATGGTTCACCCTCACTGCAGGAGGGCACATATATGAATATGCACGACACATTCAAATGAACAAGCCATTCTCATTGACATTAAATGTATTTACAAACGTGCAAGATTTTTACAGTGATTGAACACCTGTGACCCAGAAGTGATATTAATATTTCTTAACTTTCCTAACCTAACTGTTACATCTGGGTGCAGCCCCGTCTTCCACAGCAGAAGTAGAGGCAGCCTGCTGACTGCTACGCCCTGTTATCTGAGATGACCTTGGCAGACGTCCTTGGGTGTCCCGAGGCTTGGAGGGCCCCGGCCTGATAAGAGTCTTCTGCTCAGGGGCAGATGCCACCCTCCTCGGCCTGACCAGCTGGACTGGATGGGTCACAGGCAGAAGAGATTTTGATCAGCTGGACACTCTTGTTGTGTCCTGTGTGGAGGCCCCCCAGGGTGTTTGGCTGACACTCATCCTCCCTGTGGGTCCCTGGGGGCCCCTCCCTTACTCCTTGAGGAGAAGTGGCACCTGGAGGGAGATTATTGTGCCCTGACCCCCTCTCACCTAGCCACTGATGGATCCCACTAATCCCTATAGCCATGAGTGCAGATCCAAATGCAAATCCTGCAAAACCTGCTGGACCAAGGTCTCCAAGGCAGTCGCCACCCTTCACATGGTGACCTCAAGGTGCTCGCATATCAGAGCCACAACATCAGACAGAACACAGACAGGCTCCTCCATCCTTTGCTCTAGTCTGCTGAGTGACTCTCACATCTCTGCCAGATTTTCTGCTGTCTGTCATTGCATCTCCAGCATTGTCTTGGTGGCCGCTTGCAGAGGTTCATCATCTGACTTGGACTCAGCCTGATCTCCAGCAGTCCTCCAAGTTCTAGAGACCTGAGCTGTCACTGCATCCGAGTGCAATGGAGAGGTGTCAGTGAGGAGATCTCCAGAAAATGACCTCGAGCCTAATCTAGAACCATGACCCACCAAGGTGTGCGTCTCTGCACTGGTGGAGGGTGTGGGTCAACACAGTGACAGATCTTCTTGACTTGGCTCCTCAGCATCCTCCTCCTTTTGCAGAATGGTGGACTGGGGCTTATGTTGGCCCTCTTGGTATGCCTGGACCTGCTGGTGCCTGTAAGAGAGAGAAGACAGGTTTAGTTCATGAACAGGCAGAATACAAAATTGCATGTCACTCACTGTGAATGTCAGGATGTGATCAACTCATGGAAGCCTCATCCGTACTAAGCTGCTGGGAGAAGCTGATCTCACTTTCCCCACAGGGGCGATCCCTCTCATCCCCAGCCAGCTCCGTGGCATCCTCCTGGAATCTGGTGAGCTCTGAGATATTGGCCGTTCCCCCCTCCCATCTGAGATCTCTCCTTCCTATTGTGGGCAAGCTTGGCTTGCATGAAGACAAAAGGAGGGAATGTGATGAGAAAGGATGGAGCAGAGATTGGGAAGTATGCATGCCTACTGTGTGTGGTAAGCCCTCCCCAGAAAGGGCTGAGGATGGAATTTGTGCAGCATGATAGATGAGATGGTGGTGATGTTAAACAATCTGTGAGACAGTCAGTGCTGATTGGTGTGCCCTGCTAATTTTGTGTGAGATCCCTGAAGTGTAGCCCTTTGAGTGCATGATGTCATGATGAGAGTGTGATATTGGAGTGAGCTGAAGGTTAACTTACTCTGGCGGAGCGGATGAGATCATTCATCCTCTTCCTGAATCGGATGGTGTTGCGGGGGTGGTTGCCAGTCGCTCTGACCTGCTCTGCTATCACCTCCTGGATCAGAGAGGTGAGGCAGGTGTGCTTCCTGGAGCTATCCCTCAGGTGCAGCTCATCCTGGTGTTGGTGCACTCCTCTGATTAAAGCCTCGAGGGAGTCGTGGCTAAACCTTGGGGCAGCTACCTTCTTTTTGTGTGCAGCCGTCCCAATAGGTCTCCTGAAGACTGGGTTGGAGAGAGTGAAATGTGTGTGCTCGGGTAGCGTTTAAAGGTGACGCCTGGACCTGTGACCCATTAGGTAACAGTGGGGCGGGCGAATCAGCTCCCAACCCGCCATGTGATTTGGAGAGATGCTCGCCTATGCATAATTAATGAGATTCTGAGTGCAAAATTGGGCATGATTTCCTGCCACACCGGCCAGCAGGAAATGTGTTGCGGAACCCGCCCACCATGGCACTCAGTTTCAAAAATGGAAAATTCCACCCCTTGTTATCTACTGTTGAAGAGGTTGTCTGCTGGATACATTTGTAAATCTTGCTCCTGTTTTCTTCCTTTAGGTTCTCCCAAAGGTAACTAGGGCGGAGGAAGTGACATTGCAGATCTTGACACTTCACCGCAGATTATGTCAACCACTCCAATTGCTCCAGTGGAGATAATAATATCCCAGACAGCTGGCTGGTGTGTGTGAGGTAGATTCATTGAAAGATTCATAATTCAAAAATGAGGAGGAGCAAATGGATATGGTACTGCAGAGCTTTGTATGTGTGTCTGATTTTATGATCTGTGCAAAGTCCATGGGAGCCCTTGTGATGTTGGAGGAGTCTTAAAAAATTTGGTAAATATGAGCTGTGTAGTAAAGCTTACTTTTATTATTTACAAGAAAGTTTGCCCTGTTTTGGCTTTAATATGTCATTTATACTGGCAAGATTCTGGATGAGGTTGGGTCAATATTTACAAATGTAAAAATGAGTGTGTGACTGTATTCAACAGAGTTCAATCATTGCTGTATGTTCTTTCAAAAACAGAGCTCCATAGGAAGGCTTCACAAAATTAGGTCCGCAATTGATACCTTCTCCATTTGAGGGGGTGTCGTTTGCTCCTGTACGTGGTTTTTTTTATGGGAATTTACTCATATTGTACTATATATATTTGTATTATGGGCTAAATAGGGGGCTGAGGTGGGAGTGGAGTGGGGTGAGGTGGAGGGTGTAGTAATAATGAACTAGATCTTGCAGTCAGAGGCAAAGCAACAGCAGTTGCCACTGAACTTGAAGGCAGCTGTACACAAAGATCTTGTAATCACTGTGGCATGGACATTCCCCTTCTTGGTGGTAGTTTAAATCTGGTGCCAGGTCAAAGGGACCTCCAGGTGTGAAACCGCAGTGATGTCAGCAAGCAGAGTAAGCAGCCAATCATATTGAAGTATTCTCAGACAGTAAACCAGGAAATTAAAAGCACTTTATCCTTTAAATTTTCATAATAAATAAATAGAAGTAATCATGATTGTTTTAACAGCAATTTAAATGAAACATTTGAACATTTAAAAGAAAATGTGCATTTTTGTTAAATACATGGAGAAGTGTGACATTTCCCAAATATAAAACTAGCTTTTCAGAGCCAGTGAGGGAGTTTATTAGTAATTGTGAACTTTATCAGTTATTGTGAACTTAAAACACTGTTAAAAATCGTGCTACACCTTGTTTAACAAGGTGTAACTTTTCTAAGGGTTTTTACACTGAGACTAACAGTGTAAAAGTGGATGTTCTCATTAATTCACGGATTGCTTAGGGCTTGCAGTATGAGGGGTTTCAGTGGCACACTCTTTGGAGGAATGTAGAATCACTGACAACATCTGTATTTCCATTTTATACTATGCATGTGTGGACTCCCAAAGTTGCTGTTAGTTTCACTGGAGTGATGATGGTAAATCTGAAAAGTTTTACAATTATTACCATCAGTGCCTAGGTTATCTGTACAAGTTTCTGGAGTAGGATTTGAACCCACAAGAGTCTGACACAGAGGTGAGAAAGGTGAGCATAAATGCTGCTCTCTCAATCTTTACACTGAGCCAAGGCTGAGCGTAATAGTCCCACATCCAAATATTCCCTGTCCACCAAACCCTTAGTTTGTTTCTGAATATTTAAAGGAAATTCACAGAACTCTGCATTTAAAAGTTAAACAGCAGTGCATTGCAAAATAATTCGGATAATGTTATACATATAGTTTAGATTAGCCAAATTGGAAAATTTAGCAATAGAATATTAATTCATACAAATGTTTTGCACTTAGAATGAAAACAATGCTGTATCATATTTCTTATTGACATAAGATGCGCAAAACCTTTGCTGAACAACACTGTCACATTAAGGTTTATGAAAATCCCATCTGGACAAAAGGAAAACAGTTCTGAAGAAAATGCCATGTGGTATCAATCCATTTAGAACTGTAAGAAAGAAGCACTGTTAACATTTTCCCTTTGGAATACCTAGTCTATCCAAAGGCAAAATTCTGCTTTCCAAATATTCCTTGCATGTTATTGTTCCCCTGTGGAAAGCAGATCCTAAGGGGAAATATGTAACCTCAGGTTTCAGAGTTCTTTGAAAGAGCTCGATTACTTGACTATTCACTTTGAGATGCTTAGCCACAGTTCAACCAAGATCTATTTTAAATCCAGCATCATATTTTTTACTTTCTTTCATTTGGATTATTTCTGAAGACTTTGTGTTGCACAATAGGGAAAAGAAATAGCTGCAAATGAAAGAACTGTTAGTCAGCCTTACTGGCAACTGCAAACTGTGCCTTATGGAAGTGCCATCATCTGTTTTGCTGATGGGGAAAGACATATAGGGCAGGATTTTTCAGTCGGTGTACGGGGGTGGGCCCGACACGCCGAAGCGTAAAATGACGCGTGATGACATCGGGCGTGCATCCCGATGTCATCACGCAGTCCCACGACATTTCGTTCGGTGGGCATGTGCCGGAGTGGGCTGCACGCCCGCTGATGTGTAAACGGCTTATTGAGGCCATTAAGAAAGTAATTGAAGTAATTGTTAACGCTGCCCGTCCAACCTTAAGGTTAGCGGGCAGGCGAAAAGGAAGTTTTTTAGGAAACCTCATCCACCATTTATTTAATTATTTCGATATTGATTCAATCTCTCTCAGGCAGCGGCATGCCTCAGGGAGATAGAAGCGCTCTATCATGCGCCTGTGCGAAAGAGCGCTAGCCCTGACTCTCCCTCCTCCTCCCCCTGCCCGCACAGCTAGCGCTGATGTTATGGCTCACGTATTACACTGGGCGGGCCTTAATTGGCCCACCCGCGTAAAAAGGCAGTGTGGAGTCAATCGCAGGTGGCGTTCAGCTCTGCGACTGCCCCTGCCCGCTCCCGCCGAGCCCTTCTGCCACTTGAAAAATTCAGGCCATAATCTGCAAAGTCCTACCAGGCTATACATCCCAAAAGAACCTATTTGAGTCTGTCTGTCTGTACCTCATTGATGTCAGATGTTAGGAAAGATGCAATGTCAATGCAAGTTCTTTCTTTCTTAATGGCAGAAAGAGTAGGAGAAAGGCAGAATTCCAGATAGCCCAGCTGGGTTGGACTACACTCACCTAGTTCCATTCTTAATTATCTAATTGTAGACAGAGAATAACATGCAATGGCTTTTCTCCCACTCCTGCACTATTACCTCTGGTGTCCCCCAAGGATCTATTCTTGGCTGCTTCCTATTTCTTATCTACATGCTGCCCCTCAATGACATCATCGAAAACACATTGCCAGTTTCTACATGTACACTGATGATGTCCAGTTGTATCCACTTCTCTTGACCCCTCCACTGTCTCAAAACTACCTGCTTGCCTGATATCCAGTTCTGGATGGGCTGAAATTTCCTCCGAGTATTGGGAAGGCCAAAGCTATTGTTTTTAGACCCAGCCACAAACTGTGTTCCCCGCTGACTCTGTCTCTCTCCCTGGCAACTGTCTGAAGCTGAACCAGACTGTTTGAAGCCTTTTATCATATTTGGCCCTGAGATGAGCTGACCATATATCCAGACCATCACGAACACCGTCTATATCACCCCTGAAACATCTCCTGACCCCACCCTGCTGCAGCTCATCTGCTGCTCATTCATGCCTTTCTCATCTGGACTTGACTATTCCAAAGAACCTAACTGGCCTTGTACATTTTATCCTTTGTAGCTTCAAGCTAATCAAAAACTCTACTGCCCTTTGACGCTAAGATCTTCAGCCAGAAGTGCCGAGTGGATGGTCCATCTCGGCCTCCTCTGGAGGTCCCCAGCATCATAGATGCAAGTCTTCAGCCAATTCGATTCACTCCACACGATATCAAGGAATGACTGAAGGCACTGGATACTGCAAAGGCTATGGGCCCTGACAATATTCTTTCAATAGTACTGAAGACGTGTGCTCTAGAACTTGCCGCGCCTCCAGCCAAGCTGGCCCAGTACAGCTACAACACTGGCATCTACCTGGCTATGTGGAAAATTGCCCTGGTATATCCTGTACACAAAAAGCAGGACAAATCCAAACCGGACAATTACAGCCCCTTCAGTCTACTCTTGATCATCAGTAAAGTAATGGAAGGGGTCATCAACAATGCTATCAAGCGGCTCTTGCTTAGCAATAACCTGCTCACTGATGCCCAGTTTGGATTCCGCCAGGGCCACTCAGCTCCTGACCTCATTACAGCCTTGGTTCAAACATGGGCAAAAGAGCTGAACTCCAGAGGTGAGGTGAGAGTGACTGCCCTTGACATCAAGGCCACATTTGACCAAGTGTGGCATCAAGGAGCCCTAACAAAAATGGAGTCAATGGAAATCGGGGGAAAATTCTCTGCTGGTTGGAGTCATACCTAGCACAAAGGAAGATGGTTGTGGTTGTTGGAGGTCAGTCACCTCAGCTCCAGGACATCACTGCAGGAGTTCCTCGGGGTACTGTCCTCGGCCCAACCATCTTCAGCTGCTTCATCAATGACCTTCCTTCCATCATAAGGTCAGAAGTGGGGATGTTCGCTGATGATTTCATGATGTTCAGCACCATTCATGACTCCTCAGATACTGAAGCAGTCCATGTCCAAATGCAGCAAGACCTGGACAATATTCAGTCTTGGTCTGATAAGTGGCAAGTAACATTCATGCCAATCAAGTGTCAGGTAATGACCATTTCCAACAAGAGAGAATCCTACCATCACCCCTTGATGTTAATGGCATTACCATCACTGAATCCCCCAATATCAACGTCCTGGGGGTTACCATTGACCAGAAACTGAACTGGACTAGCCATATAAATACTGTGGCTACAAGAGCAGATCAGAGGCTAGGAATTCTGACTCCCCAAAGCCTGTCCATAATCTACAAGGCACAAGTTAGGAGTGTGATGGAATACTCCCCACTTGCCTGGATGGGTGCAGCTCCCACAACACTGAAGAAGCTGGACACTGTCCAGGCTAAAGCAGCCTACTTGATTGGCACCCCATCCACAAACATTCACTCCCTCCACCATCGATGCACAGTAGCAGCAGTGTGTACCATCTACAAGATGCACAGCAGGAATTCACCAAGGTTCCCTCTACAGCACCTTTCAAACCCACGACCAGTCCCATCTAGAAGGACAAGGGCAACAGATAGATGGGAACACCACCACCTAGAAGTTCCCCTCCAAGTCACTCACCATCCTGACTTGGAAATATATCGCCATTCCTTCACTGTCGCTGGGTCAAAATCCTGGAACTCCCTTCCTAACAGCACTGTGGGTGTACCTACACCACATGGACTGCAGCGGTTCAAGGAGGCAGTTCACCACCACCTTCTCAAGGGCAACTAAGGATGGGCAATAAAAATGCTGGCCCAGCCAGCGAAGGCCACATCCCATGAATGCATTTTTAAAAACTCACACACTTTTTCTTGCTAACGTATATTGAGTCTTTGTTTAAGCAGGAGCCAATTTTAAAACATTCATACTTTCTTTCAAATCCTTCTGTGGCCTTGCCCCAACCCCGGCCCCACCTGCCCACGGCACCTCCCCCCACATCATCTCTGTAATCTCTAGCTCCGCAACCTGTTGAGGTATCTGTTGTCCTCTAATTTTGGCTTCTTGATCATCCCCAATATTCATCAGTGTGCCACTAGTGACCATGCTTTCTGCTGCCAAGATCCTAAGCTTTGGAATCCCCTCTGCCTCTATCTTTTTTTCCTTCTTTAGGATGCCCATTGAAAAGTTCCTGTGACCAGGCTTTTGCTTATCTGCCCGACATCGAGGTTTATGAAGTTGAGGGAAATGGTGGAAAGCTGGAACTCAGCTTACGTGTGGAAGCTGACGTTATGCTTGCAGATAATGTCACTGAGGGATAGCATGTAGTTCAGGAAGAGGATAGAGCCGTAGATAAATGCTTGGTAATTCTGGAAGTGCTTGCGTAGAGCTGGTAAGAGAGGTCATTGGGGGAGATGTGCTGGTTGCATTTGGTCAGGTATCTGGAACCATGCGACGGCAGTCCCATGGAGCTGAACAATAGAAGACAATGATTAAGGAGGATGATATGGTCAACTGTAATAAACGATGTGGAGATGTCAAAAAGTACAAGAGGTAATAGAATATAGTGACAATCACAGAATATGCCAGTCATAACTTTGGCCACTTTCAGTGGTTTGTGCTGGGCAGAAGTCAAACTGAAATGTTTGAAGCAGCATCTTTTGGGAAAGATGTGCTTAGGTGGTGATATGTTCAAATACCTCAAATGAAACCTCAAGCAATGGCAAGATGAAGGAGATTGGAAAGAGATAAAACTAAGCTCACTAAAAATTCCATTTCTGTATCAGTATTTAGTGGTGGTTATTTTCTTCATGTTGAAGAAAAAACGCTATAATTTCCCCAAACATATTGTAATGAAGTTATTTCTTCTGAAACTAAGTGTGAAGTGGAAGCTGCCAGCACTGAATAGAGATAATGGATAAAGAACAAATGGCAGTTACTCTGACACATAAATGATTGTTCTTTAAGTAGGTCAGTGTTAAATTTGCCTAATCTCTGCATGTTTCATTTCATTCCAATTAAGAAGTGTGCTTTTAATCTGTATGGCAATAGCTTTAGAATTCCTTTTTGACATAAAAATTGCATTACAAAGGGAACCTAAATCAATGATGTAAATAAGCTAAAAACACTGCTGTTTACCAGGTACAGCTAGTGTTTTACTGAATTTAGTCATGAAAATGATGGTCTTTGGGGTCTGTTTGACAGAGCTATAAACAATAGAGCTTTATAACTTATATGTGCATACCAGAGACTGTGCCATGCTGGGGAGTGAAGAAATCTCTCTGGGGGTCTGAAGTAACAAATAAACTAGAACATTCAAGGCTTATATTTTATTACTGTACATTGCCACAATTGCAAAACTAGAATAGTGTTGACCCATTTCAAATACAATTCATTATTGTAATATAATGCCAAGGGAACAGTATTCATTCCAATGAATGACTAAGTTGGCATTGATGTCAGGAAATAAAAGAATGATCAACACAGGGAAAGGACATTTGGGTAAATTAACTTAGACAAAATCCCTCAAATCATTTATGAGTTTGATACTGGGATGTGGGCTGCATGAGCTACAATTAAAACATTGGCTTTCTCATTTGTTTCTTTTTGGATATCTTAAAAAAATAGTACATTGGTACATACAGAGAATTTGATAAAAGGGCTTACACTTCTACACAAAACCACTTAATTAAGGATAAAAGGTTTCAGGTAGGCAGTTGGTGGTCGTGATGTAAATAGGGCCCAGGAATTCTAATAGCCTTGGCCCCAAACTGATGACTTTGGATGAGTTTGACACTCCCTATTAACCTTTGTTCCACAAAGGATTTGGAATGAGTTACTTCTGATGTTGTGTTTTAAGAGCATGATATAATTATTGTTAGTTTAAAAATGATTGATAAGTTGGGGGGGGTGGTGGTTGTGGGATTTGAGACAGTAAGTACTTAAAATACTATTGAGCTAGTTTCAATGCTGCTTCTGATAAACTCTAAATAATAAATTATTTAGTGGCTTGCCTTTGTATTGTTTGAACAACTCACAACCAATGTGTTGCAATATATTCAATCTTTAAGATTTTGAACAGTCAAAAACTAAAACTATTTCAGACATCTAAAAAAAGGCAGTCTAGCTTTTCCAACAGAAGTAGCATCTTGATGCAGAAAGAAAACCAGAAAACAGGATCAAAATATCAGGTAGCATTTTTATATCATTACACAAAGGACAGTTTTATTCCAATTTGAACTAAGAGAATCTGATCAGAAATGTTACACTGTACATGCTAATGGAAGAAAGCACTTTAACAATTTGAACCAAGCCTCACCTCATCTAATGTTAATGGGATTTGGACAGATTGAAAATGTAAATGTGCAAATGATATGGATATCTGCATAGGCACAAAGTGCAAAATCTTCCATGAATTAATGCAATTGGGCAGCATAAAAAGATTTTTTTCTCCATTAAAAATGTATTCCTCTTTGATGCATTTAAGACTAGTAACCAAATGCAGTTTTATTAATACAACTGATTGGTTTATCACCAAAACAAGCATTTCTAATGAGGCTATCCCATTCTTTGCCTGTAGTAATCAGATTGAAAATCGCTAAAAATTATTTATAATCTACTGAACAATTTCATAGTTTCATTCATGTACATTAGTTACTTCCTTAGTAAAATAAATATTTTTTTAATGAAATTACATTTGAAATATGCCTACTGGTGCCTGTGCTCCTAAGAAAATTAGTGCAATTTGAAAAGCATTCTGGAGCTAGAGCGATCAGAGGAATGCCACATTTTCAACCTTTCATTTAAAATTTCCAATCTTTTCCACTGGTTTGGACAATTCCATTCAGATTATTTTGATATAACTAGTGGAAACAAAGGGAAAACTCAACCTCAACATGTTTGGACTGCTTGTAGGAGTGATTCATATTATTGACCCCAGGAAGGTATTTATAGCAGATGTGTGTTTGTACCTTCCTAACTAATACAAGTGAACCAATGGAAACAACCTATAGTCAGGAGATTTAGGAGTGGTGATATATTTTCCTCTACATTGGCATTAAAATGTATTTAAGATATATTTAAAAAAACTTGAAGTCAATGAAATATATGGCTCATATTAAATTTGATGAAATTGGTAATGAAGATCATTTTAGTTATAGTGGCCTTTCTAACCAAGAATATGACTTTAGAATTCGCCTTTAGCTGAGGCTGTAATCTTTCATAGTCATGTAATAAATCCAGGAATGGGTTGGATTTTCTGCACAATAGTGCAATAAACTACACCAATGCAGTATATATAAAAATATATTTTAAAAAGCCCTGGTGTATAATTACAGGATACCATATTATACTTGAGAAACTTGAGAAATGTACAATTAACTTGGCAAGAAATGCTATGGTTGAAGTGGAATATGTTTCTATCAGGCTTTATAAATCCTAGATATAAATTATGAAATTCATAAATCTCCATATGGCAGTCCATTTACAATACCATTAATATTTGATTCATAAGCTTCTACAAGTCGCACATGATTCTAAAATTCTTAATTACTAATTTCAAAAATATACTTAATTCAACATCTCTCAATGGCAATATGATGATCCCAACATCCCAACTGTCTTATTGTGGTGGCATATTTGATGCTGGGCTTTTTAAAGAGATGATGGTAGTGGTTTTGTAAGGCATGGTTGGCAGTGCTTGAGGGGAGAGAACCATTTACAATGATACAGTATATTTTCACACATGACCACAATACTGTCATGAGGGGATGAATCAATATAGAAGTAGCTAATGCTTTGCATATATTATGTTTCTGCAGTGATTGTAACGCACGCACACACACACCTTCAGCACGGTCAGGCCAGCCATGCCAGCTACAATGTTGAATACGCTAGGCATTTATATGTAAATAAAATAAAAATCTCCATTTACGTGATGTGTATCACATTAATAAAAGCACATGAACCTGGTTACACCCCGCTTTAACCAACATTTCTGTTTGTTTCAGGCACAGTTTTAAACACTAATTTTCTATTTACATTTCCTTCGATGCTGCCTTCGTGGTTGGAGATATAGAACACAATGTTTAAGTAAATTCCTGACTTAACAACTCACATTTATATAACGTCTTTCTAAATCAAAAAAACTTCACAGAGCCTTAAGGAAAAATAGGTACCAATCTAAAGGAAGCGAGTGATCAATGGATAGATTCCATCTTGGTGGTGAATTAAGTTATGAAGTCTATATACAGGTGTAGGAGACAGAAAAGAGGTATTTAAGGAGACAGTTTTTAGTAGAAAAATAGTTATGTTTGCTTTCTAGAATTATCCTAAATTTTTGGCAGAGGAGAGTGAGGACTATTAGCACTGTTAGTAGAGTTTGTTGACTAACAAAACAATCAATTTTTCCATTTTCTTGTGCTGTTGAGTTATCTCATCAGGCTTTTTGCATTTCATCTGCAGCCGAGTAGCAAGTCAGAAGTATAACTGATCACTAATGACCAGTTTAAACTTCAATACTTTGCTCCCAACTGGTAGAAAACAACAGTACCAGTTTTCAGCCAAAGACAACGCTTTATAATGTAGATCCAAGCTTCAGTTGATGAATGAAGATATTGGAAAAATGGTGAGTTCCTTATCTCCCATTTTCTTCCCTTGTAGGACATGAACACTTCTTGTCTATAGTTGCACAAGTGCCATGTCTCAGTCAAGTGTCTGTTTTTCATTTGAGAATCTGGGAAAGGATATTGGACCATGTGGGGTATTATCACCAAGCCTGGTCGTGTTTTCACTCACTGTCCTCAGGCATTCTTTCAGCAGAAGCTACCAGGGGGCAATTGCATGGAGGAAGTCTGCAGAACTTTTACCCTCCCAAGCACTTGGGTTTAGCTTCCTCGGCTAGATATGGAATAGAATTTAGGCGTTTCCAAGTTTGTACGGGTCAGTACTACACCAGATGATGCATTTATCTACTGAGCCATTTGAAAATTAAAGAGAATAGAAATTACAGATAAAAATAAACTTGCGTAAAATAAAGAGAAAGTGGAAGAAAGACCAAGGAAAGGAAAAGCAATTTTTTAATAACTTTTTAATTTTTTTACTCAGCATTTTCTCGCTATATATGTTATTACAATAGTATGACAATTGTAAAGGTACTCATGATATCCCAGTAGCCTAATATCAGGTAATTTTCAGCTTTACACAGTTTGAGCTGAATTTTTTTTTTAAAAAGATTGTCAGTGCCTGGGGAAGATACAGAGTTTCTGGGGGACAGTGTTACAAGCTGCTATTCAACCAAAATGCAAACAGGCACCAAAACACAAGTTTATATCCTAACTTTGGTTGTTGAACTCTCATCCATTCTTAAGGATTTTTCTTTTGCTCTGAGCTAGGCTACTACATAAGAGATAACTGCCAAAAAAGAGAAAAAAGAATTCTCTTCATAGCAGATCACAGGCTAGCATTTACTACAACCATGAAGTCTACATCCAACTCTCTTGACTGAAATATAATTGTAATATGTATACGAGGGAAAACATGTGAAAACTATATACAACAATGTTTGTCTCTCCTTGAACTTGCACTGTTTGTCCTAAGTAAAGTTATCGAGGAGAGGTCCATTTCAAATTCACAGTATTTATAGAAGGGAACTCTATTTTTAAGAACTGCTTTGTTAACAATAACTTAGCTAGTACTTTATCACAATCTCAGGATGCCCCAAAGTACCTTCTAACCACTCTATTATGTTTGAAGTGCACTCACTGCTATTTATAGACAAACCTGGTGGCCAATTTGCACAGAGAAAAAAAATCTACCAACAATAAATGAACGGATGAATGACTAGGTTTGCTTGGACATTTTCCCCTTTAAGTACATAATACTATCATATTTCAGAACTGCGGTCTTCTGCAAATAGCGCTGTCAGCTGCTTTGCACCCACCTGAGCAGCAGACCTTCGTTTATCTGATCTGGACATTTCACTCCTAAAGTATCAGCCTAGATTATGTGCGTAAATCGTTAGAGAGTCTGAATAAGAGGTCATCAAATAAACTGAGTTAATACTGACTGAGAATTTCCTTGGAGCTGCTTCAGCACCACTGTGGTAATTCAGAAATTCAGCTGGACCCTGGTCTGATGCATACATAGGGTGTTCACTGCACATCTGGTAAATTTAAAATGGAGGATCAGGAGCAGCTCCAAGGAAATTCTTGATCCATATCTTTGAGATGTGCCAGGTTTCTTTTATTTTCCCAGGACCAAAACTCATGAATGTAATCAAAATATTGCAATTAGAGTTAAAAATAACAAAAATGCAAACGAGGAATACTTAGAGTAAGAATAAGTGCTACAAAAATGGGAATATTTAGTAGACACGAAGCTGGAAATACCTGTAAAACAAAGTGGAACTTTCAGCTAATGATAAATTTCTACAACGAAATTGAATAAGATCAACCGGTAAAATGCATAAAACATTAATACAACTTATGCCTCCCTAATATTTCATTTTTTTCTGAAAGGTTTATCTCAACAATCTCCAATTATTTTAATGTAATTTTACACCTGTAACATTGGATACTGTGCATGCCATTTCACATCTCAGCTTTTGTTAACCAAGGATTTCTTCAAATTTTTTCAAACCCATTTTGAGAGGAATCTATTCACATTTGATGAATGGAATCAAAAAAGGAACTAGTCTATATTGTACAAAATAACAGTTGAGTGCTAGATATGTAAAAGGAATCATGTGCTGGGTTGGGGGTCTACCAAATTAATTCACAGACAGAGCCAAAACAAACGTATTACATCTGTAGTTTACTGCATAAAAATCATTGTCTATATTATTCCACATAGTGACATGTTACTCTGGCTTAGCTAAATCTGTGAGAAAGTAGTTTTCACATGATTCAACAACTCCACAAAGGGCTGAGGAAAGACTTTTTTGTGACTAAAATATACCTAAACCAAGGGTGAAATAAATACTGGCTGCACTTTCTGCTCTTTTCCCGTTCCCTATTTTTTTCTTCTACAATTATTCCCCCTTTGCCTCCATCTCCTGAGGTTTCCCTATTCTTCATGCATAAATTCAGAGAGTGAGCACCAATGATTTTTACAATCATGGGGCCAGCATAACTGGAGTTGAACCTGATGCTGTCCTCACCCAAGCCCCACATACATGTTCCACCACAGGAAGAAGTGTGGGCAAGTTACCCATTTCCTGACTGTATCCCAGAGATGGTGCGGGCACTTGAAGTGATCCCATTATAGCCCTGGAGATAACATGGGATTTTTCTATTCTATCTGTTGATTACCAGTTAAGATGGCACCATTGCTACTGAGCCATAGGAAATGGGAATGAAGTTTTTGTTCCTCACTGGGTTATAGAAGCCATCTTGACTGTGCACTAATGAGCAAATTCAAAAGCTTCAAGCATTAAAGCACACCCCCTCACATGGTTACAAAATGCAAGCAATTTAATAATATGCTTATTTTGAGTCACGTGTTGACCCTCATAAGTGCAGTTTAGGTTTCAAAAACCCATATGTAATGTGCTAACGTAATTTAAAGTAAGACATTTGCTATTTTGAAATACTTTTCTTTTTGGTTAAAGTGTTGAAACCAGAGTAGAAACCAATGAGATTTTTGATAAGTATATCATTTACAGTAAGATAGTTCTGTACATGAAATGCATCTTAATTTTTCTAGAATTCTGAGTTTAGAAATCACAAAATAGTTAAGCCACTTTAAAGTCATGCGCTGTAACCAATGCGTTGCCATTTACTTAATCATTGCTAAATTTTCCAGATTTTAATTTTTCCAAATATTTTTAACATAATTCTTTGACAGTTCATATGGTGATGCTGATTTGACAGACCCTATGTTGCTGATCTTTATTATTAAAATTTTGTTTGTCTGATATCTTATTACTTTGATACTTATACAGGATACAGTTCTAGGTTTTCTCCCACACTTGTTCATACTACGTTTCACTGTAAGATTTAGATGCTCTACATTGAAATACATCTGCAAAATCTATGTAGTGATTTATCTTGACAGTTATTGCTGCCAGTCTATCCATTCGTCCAATTTATCTCAAATTTATTCATAGGTATGTTGTTGCCTCTCTGCTTTCTCTTTCTTTTGCTTGAGCCACTGCAACATTGATACATTGTAACCACTCCTCTGCATTCTTCTCATCCTTTGCTTTGAAGACATAGGTCTTGTCGTCTGTGAAAATTTCAAAGGCTCGAGGAAGACTACGGTCTCTCCGTTTTTTAGCAATGACCTTTACACTTTGTACCTTGCTCAGTTCAATTGGACAATCATCTGGATCATCTTTCTGAAAGGTGAAGACATAAGGCATATAAAGTGACACACAGGATCTGGAAATTTCCACAGTTTGTTTCATTAAAATCTATATAGAGGTGAGAATGACTGCCCTTGACAACAAGGCAGCATTTGACTGATTGTGGCATCAAGGAGCCCTCAGAAAATTGAAGTCAGTCAGAATCGGGGGAAAACTCTCCACTGGTTGGAGTCACACCTAGCATGAAGGAAAGTGAATGTGGTTGATGAAGGCCAATCATCTCAGTCTCAGGACATCACTGCAGGAGTTCCTCAGGGGACTGCCCTAGGCTCAACCATTTTCAGCTGCTTCATCAATGACCTTCCATCCATCATAAGGTCAGAAGTGGGGATGTTCATGGACGTTGGCACAATGTTCAGCGCCATTTGCGACTCCTCAGATACTGAAGCAGTCCGTGTCTGTATGCAACAAGACCTGGACAGCTTACAAGTTTAGGCTGATATGTGACAAATAACGTTCGTGCCACACAAGTGCCAGGCAATGACCATCTCCAGCAAGAGAGAATCTAATGACCTCCCTTTGATGTTGAATGGCATCACCATCGCTGAATCTCCCAACATTAAGATCCGGGGGGTTCTGACTGACCAGAAACTGAGCTGGACGGGTCATATAAATACTGCGGCTACAAGGGCATTTTAGAGTTCTATGGCAAGTAACAAATTCCTGACTCCTCAAAGCCTGTCCACCATTTGCAAGGCTCAAGTCAGGAGTGTGATGGGACACCCTCCATTTGCCTGGATGAGTGCAGCTCCAACAAGAATCCCAAAGCTCGACACCATCAAGGACAAACCAATCCACTTGATTGGCATGCCATCCACCACCTTAAATATTCACTCACTCCACCAGCACATTGTGTTAAATGTGTGCACCATCTACAAGATGCATTGCAACAATTAGTCAAGGCTCCAGCGACAGCACCTACCAAACCCATGACCTCCGCCACCTAGAAAGACAAGGGCAGGGGACACATGGAAACACCACCACCAGCAAGTTCCCTCCAAGCCACACATTATCCTGACTTGGAACTATATTGCTGTTCCTTCACTGTCGCTAGGTCAAAAACCTGGAGCCCCCTTCCTAACAGCACTGTGGGTGCAATACACCACATGGACTGCAGCGGTTCAAGAAGATGGCTCACCACCACCTTCTCAAGGGCAATTAGGGAAAGGCAGCAAATTCTGGCCTTGCCAACAACACCCACATCCCATGAAAGAAAAAATAAAAAGAGCAACTGTTTCCATTTCAAATAATCCCAGTGCTTCAGTTTATATGTTTTAACATTCAACATTTCATTGTTCAAACTACATTATTTTCTTGCCATTATTTTGAGGAATGCAAATTTTAGTGGAATTTCCCACATTGATTGCATCCATAATATGCAAATTTAATTCCACTTAAATTGAATAGGAAATTATCGAATCTTACAGATGAAATAAGAGATTAGGCAAGACATATTTGTTGTTTCATCTCTTCCTAATTGACTCTGCCGTCAGTGCATCATGCTTCATGTTTTGGATTAATGTTATAAGCATTCTCCTTTCTTTTTCTGGGAAACTCTGTCACTAGAAGCGTTCAAAATTGATAAGGAGGAAGTGTTGAATAGACTGTTGGTACTTAAAGTTGACAAGGCACCAGGACCGGATGAGATGCATCCAAGGA
Organism: Cetorhinus maximus; assembly: GCF_964194155.1. NCBI lineage: Eukaryota > Metazoa > Chordata > Chondrichthyes > Lamniformes > Cetorhinidae > Cetorhinus > Cetorhinus maximus. The sequence continues at coordinate 47,240,836 of NC_135897.1, read as the reverse complement.
TACTGAAGGAAGTGAGAGTAGAAATTGCAAGGGCACTGGCCATAATCTTTCAGTCTTCCCTAAACTCAGGAGGGGTCAGAGGACTGGAGAACTGCAAACATTACACCCTTGTTCAAAAAAGGTCGTAAGGATAAGCCCAGCAATTACAGACCAGTCAGTTTAACTTCAGTGGTGGGCAAGACTCTAGAAACAATTATTCGGGATAGAATTAATAGTCACATGGAAAAATATAGGTTGATAAGGAGGAGCCAGCATGGATTTCTAAAGGGGAAATCGTGTTTAACTAACTTGCTGGAGTTTTTTTGAAGAGGTTACAGAAAAGGTCAATCTGGGTAATGCTGTTGATGTGGTGTACATGGACTTTCAAAAGGCATTTGACACAGTGCCACACAACAGACTTGTGAGAAAAGTTATTGCTCATGGAATAAAAGGGACAGTAGCAACATAGACACAAAATTGGCTGAAAAATAGGAAACAGAGAGTAATGGTCAATGGATATTTTTCGGGCTGGAGGAAGGTTTGCAGTGGAGTTCCCCAGGGGTTGGTATTGGGAACCTTGCTTTTCCTGGGGCAGAATCTTTGGCTCCGCGAGTGGGGGCCTGCTCACTGAGGCGTAAAGTGACGCGGGGTGATGTCAGGGGCGCATCCCGACATCACCGCGCGTCACTTAGATTGTCAGTTCAGTGGGCGTGCAGCTGAGTTGGCTGTGCACTCGCCGAACGGTCAAAGGCCTATTAAGGCCTGTTAATAAGCAATTAAGGCAATCAGCTGAGCTGCCCGTCCAACCTTAAGGTTGGCGGGCAGGCGAATAGCCCAGGCAGCCTTCGCATTTTTCATGGAACCTCATCCATGGGTGGGATGAGATCTCATGAATGATTTAAAATTTTCAGAAAAAATTTTATTTAAATTAATGCACATGTCCCAGCTCATGTGACAGCTTCACATGAGGGGACATGTCATAAAATTATTTTCAATGCTTTATTAAACTGTTTAAACTTACACTAACCTCCCTGAGGTACCTCTGTGGCACATGTGCGAAAGAGCGCACTCCCGACTCAGGCAACCACCACCACCCCACCCCTCCCCCCCACCCCTTACCCACACAGGGAATGCAAAGCACTTCCAAGTGCACGTCACGCTAGTTGGACCTTATTTGGCCCGCCCACGAGAAATGGCGGCGCCCAACCGATCGGCATAACCCCCCACCCCCCCGCGATGGGGAGAAAATTCTCCCCCTGATATATACTAATGATCTAGATCTTGATATGCAGGAGACAATTTCAATGTTTGAGGATGATACAAAGCTTGGGAGTGTTGTGAACTGCAAGGAGGATGATGTGGGACTTCAAGAGGACATACACAAGTTGGTGGATTGGGCAGATAGGTGGCAGATGAAGTTCAATGCAGAGAAGTGTGAGCATTTTGGTAGGAAGAATATGGGCAGACAATATAAAATAAGGGGTGAAATGTTGAAGCGGGTGCTGGTGCAGAAAGAATTGGTTGTATATGTGCAGAGATCATTGAAGGCGGCAGGACAGGTAGAGAGAGCAGTTAATAAAACAGATAGTATCCTGGGCTTTATTAATATGGGCACGAGTACAAGAGCAGGGAGGTTATGCTGAATTTATATAAGACACTCATTAGAACTCAGCTGGAATATTGTGTAAAGGTCTGGGTGCCACATTATAGGAAGGATGTGAACACATTGGAGAGAGAGCAGAAGAGGTTTACAAGAATGGTTCCAGGGATGAGAAACTTCAACTATGAGGATAGATTGGAGAGGTTGGGACTGTTCTCCTTGGAGAGAAGGCTGAAAGGAGATTTGATAGAGATGTTCAAAATTATGAGGGGGCTGGACAGAGTAGATAGGGAGAAGCTGCTCCCACTTGTAAAGGGTCAAGAACGAGAGGGCACAGATTTAAAGTAATTTGCAAAAGAAGCAAGTGTGACCTGAAATGATAACTTGGTTTCTCACTGCATAGATTCTGCCTGGCCTGCTGAGCATTCCCAGCATTTTCTATTGTTATTTCAGATTTTCAGCATCCACAGTATTTTGCCTTTGTTTTAAAGATGGCTACACTTTTACCAGCAAATACTATTGCATGAACTAAATCGATATTCAGAGTTTCATTAGCGATGAACAAAATACAAATCAATGAAGAACTGACTATGGTACTTAGTTCCATTGATTTAATCTAATGAACCTTAAACATATACCTACTGATTTTCCTTTACGAAATAGAAGCTGATTCCCAGCCAGTGTAAAATAACGGGTCTTCCATCTCTTTATAAACTTCCATTTCACTTGTTTTTCTTTGAGCTTGCCTTCGATGAGTGGTTGACCATCCTGATTTACAACTGTTAAAAGAATATTAAACTTGAATGACCAATTACCAAGGTACTAAAAAACAAAAATTGTTAGAATGTTAATATTGGTCCGTATTTTGTAGTCAGCGGAGAATGTACAACACCAGCTGTTCATTACACTTGTACATGTCCACAGACTACAGGGGTTCTGGGACCTGTGCAAACAGGGAAAGCCATGATACACCTCCTTAGCCTGATTGAAGAATCCTTACTGAGATGTACAGGGGTGAATTTTAACAGCCAATTACAGGTAGCTTGTTAGGCTAGGTGTTAACATTTGAAAATTATGAAACCCACCTACCAGCCTCCTACTTTTGGACTACAGAGGTGGGACAAGGGAGAGCAGGTGGATTAGCAATTTTCACATTTCAATGAGACACATAGGGCAGGATTTTCCCAAATTTGCACTAAGTCCGGTAGCGGGTGGGCAAGACAACGTTTTACCCGCCAGCCGCGAAGGTGGGTTTTCACACTGTATCGTCTTGAACCCGTCTCATTATTTATGCACTCCCAGGCAAAACGCCGTTTTCATGGCGGGCAGGCTTTCATTCGCCCACCATCACCTCACCGCTGCATCATGCTGGGCATTATGTATGAAGTCCAGCTGCAAGCACACATTGCAGTGCTTCCAGCTCACCACTGCTGCAAGGAAGACACGGCCCTGAAATTTCAGAAGACTGCAGGCCCCCAGGTTCAGCGACGCGTCTCTCGAGGCCTGCTGGGATGTCCTCTATCGCTGTCATCTGGCCTGGCAGGCATCCTGCTTACACTTTCCCCATCTCTATCCATGCAGAGCAAGCTGTCACGCAACAAGAGGGAGAGGTCGCAGACCGGTGGTGGAATGCCCGAAATGAAGGTCCTTTGAAAACAGAGCCATCCAGCTGGTCAGTGAGGATCTGGACCAATCCTGTGCTGATGGTGAGGTCGGCGCTGCTCTACCAAGTGATATTCTGGCAGTACAACATCCATCAGACAACCACGCAGTACATGATGTGTCCTGTTGCACCAGACAAAGCATCAGATGCTTCTAAAGTTTCATGGCTTCACCTCTATGATATGACCCTGACCACAGAACACAAGCGAGCTGCTCTCGGCCAGACAGGAGTCAGACATTCTCAAAGGCTGTGTGAAGATCTATATAGTGTCCTCAATGCATGTTGTCATCATCCTCCTGAAATCGAGTGACTATTAGGGCCTCCACCGCGTCTCCATGACAGGAGCATTCTCACAGAGGGTAATCGCGCTGCCATAAGCCAGATTGGAGTCAAACATTCACAAATACGATGTGAGGAACTATGTGGTCACCTCACTGCATGTTATCATCATCCTCCACAAATCTAGCAGCTATGAGGGCCTCCCGAGCATGTCTGCCTCATCTAGCCAGTGCGAGGGCCTCATCCCCGTCATCGTCACCTCTGAGGACCTCCTCAGCCTCATCCTAATCGGCATCCTCATTGGAGGAGATGTGCAGCTCCTCCATCTCCTCCTCAGTCAGCTCGTCTCCCCATTGGAGCACCAGGTGGTAAAGGGCGCAGCAGGCAACGACGATGCATGACACCCTCTGTGGACTGTATTGCAGGGCTCCACCACACTGGTCCAGGCACCAGAACCGCATCTTCAGCATCCCGATGATTTGCTCCACCAAGTTGCGAGCTGCAGCATGAGCCTCATTATACTATCGCTCTGCTGCAGTCTGAGGCTGCCGCACAGGTATCATCAGCCACGGCCTCTGCAGGTAGCCCTTGTCCCCGAGGAATCATCCCGGCAGCCTCTGTGGACCATGGAAGACGTCAGGGATCTCTGACTGACTGAGGATGAAGGAGTCGTGCACACTCCCTGGAAATTGTGCGCAGACCTGCAGGATGCATTTCTGGTGACCGCACACCAGCTGCACATTCAGCGAATGGAAGCCCTTGCGGTTGATGTAGTTCACTGTGTGTTGGGATGGAGATCTGAGCACCACATGAGTGCAGTCGATCGCACCCTGCCCCTGTGGGAAACTCGAGATCTGGGCGAATCCAATCGCTTTGCATTCTGGCTGTCCAGGTCCTGGGCGAAATGCACAAAGTTGTATGCTCTCGCAAAGATAGCATCCACCACATCTAGGATCCATCAAAATGATGTATTTGTGGATGGAAGCTTGTGAGATACCACAGAGGTCACCTGTGTAGCCCTGAAAGGAGCCACTGGCATAGAAATTGAGCACCGCAGTCACTTTTACAGCCACTGGCAGTGGATGACCTCCATGTCCCCTTGACGTCAAATCCTGCAATAAATGGCAGATGTGAGCGACAAGTTCCCTAGACATGTGCAGTTTTTGCGCGACACTGGGTTCTCGGTCATCTTCAGGCATGAAAGGTGGCATCTATAGACCCTGGGTGTCGCTAGGCATGGCCTGCGATGGCTCTTGGGCAGTGTGAGCGGGAGCCCCAGCCGCCCCTTTTTCCTGAAGTTGCTGCTCCTGCCTCTGCGCAGCCAGGAGCCTCAGTCGCTCTCTCCTCCGTCTTCTTGGCGCTCTGTAGGCCATCAGGCATACAGCTAGTTCACCAGGCTCCATGATCCTGATGTACTCCTCCTGCAAGATGAAAGAGAGAGACATGTGGTTAGCATGGGTGTAAAGAACCTGTTCTGGTTAAGTGTGACGGCCTCTTAACACTTTCCAGAGAGTGCTGGCCACCACTTGGATGGCCAGAGATTAGTGCACTGCAAGGCTGCCCTGTTAGCTTGAACCATGGGGAAGGCTGGTCCAAACCGGAATGCTGACATTGCAAGCAGCTGTGAGCGCTTCCAGCAGTGACTGTTGCATGGCCAGCTTTAGCGAGGAGATTGTACAACGTGTGCAGTCCAACTACTCTGCTGTCCACTAAAGTGCTCATGAGCTTGCATTCTGTGCCACGGTCGGGGTTCAGAGGCGCGAGGGTGGGGTAGCTGTGCAGAACTTGGTGGCACTTTGATACCTCTGCATTGCTTCAGTGGGCAGGTAAGCTAGGAGACCGACCCCCATCATATCAATGTGGCTGCGCCTGAACTGTCTCAGCTGCAGAGGAATGGTCACTTTCTGCAGCTTTCCTGAATGCGTGGCCGCTTCCCTCACCCACCCTACCCCCCCACCCCGAATGCTTCTGTGCTATATTCAACGGCAGGGCTGCCATTGCCCCCCCCACCCCCTGCCACCAGCCCCCTCAGACGCAGGGCTGCCCTTAACCACCACCCCCCACCCCCACCACCACTGGCCTCAACGGCAGGGCTGCACTTGGGGGGGGAGCAGGCAGGGGGCTCCCCCTGCCCCTCACAAGTCACCTCCGAGGCAGGGCGGCACTTAACCCCAGCTCCCCAGCGCCCCAGAAACCCGCAAAGCAACAGGTGACCCTGGCGACCTCTGCAGAACGTTGCTGCGCACTCACTTCCAGTTCACCCAAAGTGCAGGCCGCCAAGTGCACGTCCCCTCTGTGCTGTTGTGAAACACGTTGGTGTGCTTTCCCGCCAACGTGGACGGACGATCCTGCGGTGGGTGCAAGCGCCTGGTGGGATGGCCTGAAAATGATATGCTGGTGTATTACAACGAGGTTCCCGACGACCGATGGTGGGAAACGTGGCCTGCCATTGGCGGGCTGAGCGGACAATCACAGCCTGTCTTCCTGATGTCATGAAACAAATCGCTCCATATTGTTTGCTCCCGTCGCCTACCATGCCCGCCATCAGCAGGCACGGAAAATTCCACCATTGCCTCTGATTTAACCTGTTTTGCAGATTTAACTGTGGCCAGGTTTGCAAACCATGGAAAATACAGCACCTGAAAGGAGGAAAGGACAACTTCAAGGAGACAGCAAATACCTTTACAACACTGCTTGTCAGCCAGGAGCAAAAGTGCTTTCCTCCCAGTAACCCATGCTCACCCTCCTACTGCATGCAAATCCCCAACTGGACTTCTGGATTTCCAGTCCACAACTTCACCTGGAGCTACCCCCACCGTATAATTCATCTCCATTAATATCCAGACCACAGGACAGGAAACGTAAATTAGAATAGTTAATTCAATGTCAAATCATGTACAAGAAGCAAAATAAAGAGAGGGAAAGAATGATGGGATTAAGAGAGAGAGAGAGAGATAAAAGAGAAGGAAAGCATCAAAATATTTTTTATTTAAACTGTTAATATTTTTAAAATCTTCAACAATAATTATAACCTGAAAGAATGGAAGTCCACACTTGTAAAAGGTGATCTTCAGTGCCAGTGATGTTGTTTGGCCAGACTGCAGGGAGGATGAGCGAACTGACCACAGCACTGTGGCACAAAGCACCATTCAAGTGGGGGGAGAAAAAAGAAATGTAGTAGTAATAAGGGATAGCATAGTTAGAGGAATAGATACTGTTCTCTGCAGCAAAGACAGAGAGTCCCGAAGGCTGTGTTGCCTACCTGGTGCCAAGGTAAAGGACATCTCTTCTGGGCTGGAGAGGAACTGGGAGGGGAAGGATCCAGTTGTCGTGGTCCACATAGGTACCAATGACATAGTTCGGGCTAGGAGAGAGGTTCTCCTGTGAGACTACGAGTAGCTCGGGGCTAAATTAAAAAGCAGAACCACAAAGGTAATAATCTCCAGATTACTACCTGAGCCACATGTAAATCAGCATAGGGTAAATAATTAGATTAGAGAGGCAAATGCGTGGCTCAATGATTGATGTGGGAGAAATGGGTTCCCATTCATGCAGCACTGGCACCAGTAATGGGGACGGAGAAAGCTGTTCCATTGGGACGGGCTTCATTTGACCCATGCTGGGACCAGAGTCCTGGCGAATCGTGTAACTAGGGTTGTAGATAGGACTTTAAATTAATTAGTGTGGGGGCGGATTCAATTGAAAGGAAGATTAAAAAATCAAAAAGAAACGAGAGAGCAGAGGTGCAGGGTAGCGAGGAGGTGAACGATAATCAAAGTGTGACAGGAAGGGGCAGAAAATATAAACAGAAGAGGGCAGCAGAAATTAGAACCAGAATGAGTAATAATGGTAAAAAGTCAAAGCTTAAGGCTCTTTATCTGAATGCATGCAGCATTTGTAACAAGATAGATTAGTTGACGGCACAAATAGAAATAAATAAATATGACTTGATAGCTATTACAAGGATGTGGTTGCAGGGCGACCAAGACTGGGAACTCAATATTCAAGGGTATTTGACATTCCGGAAAAATAGGCAAAAAGGAAAAGGAGGTGGGGTAGCTTTGTTAATAAAGGAAGGTATCAGTGTGGTGGTGAGTAGTGATATAGGTGCAATAGATTGTGATGTGGAATTAGTTTGGGTGAAAATAAGGGGAAGGGGAAGAAGTCACGGGAGGGAGTCATCTATAGGCCCCCGAAGAGTTGCCTCACTGTAGGACAAAGTATTAATCAGAAAATAATGGAGGCGTGTAAGAAGGGTGCTACAATTGTCATAGGTAATTTTAATTTGCATATTGACTGGACAAATCAGCTTGGCAGATACTGGGGTAATATGAAAGACGAATTTGTAGAATGCATCAGGGATTGTTTTGTAGAGCAATGCGCTGCAGAGCCTACACAGGAACAGGCTATTTTAGATCTAGTAATGTGTAATGAGATGGTATTAATGAGAGATATCATAGTTAAGGATCCTCTCGGAGGTAGTAAGCAGAACATGGTAGAATTTCAAATTCAGTTTGAGGGCGAGCAACTCTGGCCTCAAACCAGTATCCTCAACATAAATAAGGGCAATTACAGAGGTATGAAGAAAGTTGTCTAAAGTTGGAAAAATAGACTAAGGGGGAGGTCAGTGGATGAGCAGTGGCAGATATTTAAGCAGGTACTTCATAACACTCAGCAAAATTTTATCCCAGTCAAAAAGGACACGATGAGAAGGATGAATCACCCGTGGTTAACAAAAGTGGTCAAGGAGAGTATCCAATCAAAAACTAAGGCATACAAAGCGGTGAAAACTAATGGTAGGCCAGAGGATTGGGAATTTTTTTAGGAGCCAGCAGCAGGTGACTAAAAGGCTAATAAAGAGGAAAGAAAATTGATTATGAAAGTAAATTGGCAAGAAATATAAAAACAAACAACAAGAGCTTCTACGGGTATATAAAGAGAGTGGCTAAAGTGAGCATTTGACCCTTGGAGGATGCATCGGTCTTCACAGTGGAGGACACTATAAACATCCCAAAGATATCAGGTAAGCAAGGAGCTAATGGGAGGAAAGATCTTGTAACAGTCTCTATTTGACAAACTAATGGGACTAAAGGCAGACAAGTTGCCAGGACCTCATGGCCTGAATCCAAGGGCTTTAAAGGAAGTGGCTGTAGAGATAGCGGAGGCATTGAAATATTCCAGAACTCACTGGGTTTGGGGAGGATCTCAGCAGATTGGAAAACTGCTAATGTGATGCCCCTGTTCGAGAATGGGGGGAGACAAAAAGCAGGAAACTATAGGCCAGTCAGCCTAATATCTGACGTTGGGGAAATACTGGAGTCCATTATTAAGGAAGAAATAGCGGGACATTTAGAAAAGCTTAACACAATCAAACAAAGTCAACATGGCTTTGTGAAAGGGAAATCATGTTTGACAAATTTGCTAGACTTCTTTGAGGATATAACATGCAGAGTTGATAAGAGGGAACCAGTAGACATAGTATACTTGGATTTCCAGAAGGCATTCGATAAGGTGCCACACAAAAGGTTATTGCATAAGATAGGTGCTCATGCTATTGGGGATAATGTATTAGCATGGATTGAGGATTGGTTAACATACAGAAGACATAGAGTTGGGATTAATGGGTCTTTTTTAGATTGGAAAGTCGTAACTAGTGGAGTACCACAAGGATCAGTCCTAGGGCCTCAATTATTTACTATCTATATTAATGACTTGGAGGAGGGGGCAGAGTGTAATGTATCTAAATTTGCTGATAATACAAAAATAGGCGGGAGGGCATATTGTGATGAAGACATAAGGAATCTGCAAGGGGATAGGTTGAGTGAGTGGGCAAAAGCTTGGCAGATGAAGTTTAATGTAGGAAAGTGTGAGGTCATGCACTTTGGTAGGAAGAATCAAAAGGCAGACAATTATTTAAATTGAGAGACTCCAAAAAAGTGTAGCACAGAGGGTTCTTGTGCATGAAACACAAAAAGTTAGCATGCAGGTACAGCAAGAAATTAAGAAGGCAAATGGAATTTTGGCCTGTATTGCTAGGGGGTTGGAGTTTAAAAATAGGGAAGTCTTGTTACAACTGTTCAGGGTGTTGGTGAGGCTGCACCTGGAGTACTGTGTAGAGTTTTGGTCCCAGTATTTAAGAAAGGATATACTGGCGTTGGAGGCAGTTCAAAACAGATTCACTAGACTGATTCCTGAGATGAAGGGGTTGACTTATCAAGAATGGCTAAACAGGTTAGACGTTTATTCATTAGGGTTCAGAAAAATGAAGGGTGATCTTATTGAAACATACAAGATTCTGAAGGGATAAAAGCAAAATACTGCGGATGCTGGAAATCTGAAACAAAAACAGGAAACGCTGGAAAAACTCAGCAGGTCTGACAGCATCTGTGGAGGGAGAAAAACAGAGTTGATGTTTCGAGTCCATATGACTCTTCTTCAGAAGAGTCTGCTGAGTTTTTTCAGCATTTTCTATTTTTGTTTAAAGATTCTGAGGGGGCTTGACAGGGTAAAGGTTGAGAAGATGTTTCCACTAGTGGGGGGTCTCAAACTAGGGGACGTAGTTACAGAATAAAGGGACACTCATTTAAAACTGAGATGTGAAGCAATTTCTTCTCTCAGAGGGTAGTGAATGTCTGGAATTCTCTATCCCAGAGACCTGTGGAGGCTAGATCACTGAAAGTATTTAAAGAGGAGGTAAATAGATTTTTGAAACATCAGGAAGTTGAGGTTTAAGAGGAGCTGGCACGAAAGAGGAGTTGTGGCCTGAGGCAGAGCAGCTATGATCTTATTGAATTGTGGGGCAGGCCTGAAGGGCTGAATGGCCTACTCCTGCTCCTATTTCTTATGTCCTTATGTTTCTGTAATTAGGGCCTGAATTTTTCAGTCAGCGGGTGGGCTCGGCGGAAGCAGGAGCCATTTTATCTGGGTAGGCCAATTAAGACCCGTCCAGCGTAAGACGCAAGCTGTAGCGCTCAGTGCTATTTGTGAGGGTGGGGAGAGGAGGGAGAGTGGGGTCCAGTGCTTTTTTGCTCATGCACGTGAAAGAGCGCTTCATTGAAGTGCTTTTAAAATAAATAAATAAATGGTTTGAAAATGTATTTAAACATGTCCCCTCATGAGATGGTGCATGTTTTTATATTTCGGAAATTTAAAAAATTTTATTCATAAAAGCTTTAGGAAACCTCAGCCCGCTCGTGGATGAGATTTCCTAAAAAGTGTAAAGGCCACTTGGCCTTTTCACCTGCCCGCCAACCTTAACTTTGGATGGGCAACGTAACCAATGATGCTAATTAATTCCTCAATGGCCTTAATAGGCTGTTTAAATATCGGCGGGCACGCAGCCGACTCCAGCCCACGCCTGCTGAATGAAACATCATGAGACAGCGCGATAACATTGGGACGCATGCCTGACATCATCGCGCGTCATTTTATGCGCCGGCATGTCGGATCCACCCCCACACGCTGACTGAAAAATTTAGGCCTACGACATAACATTGAAAGTTCACTTATGCTTAAATGGACGAGTCCCAACCTTTTGTGACATGGTTAGTGGGTATCTATTGGTTACTACAACTTCGTGCCTTTCCATGCCAAGCCTGATTGTGAGATATTATTGTAGCACTTCCTGATTTCTCCATTTAACTGTGCAAGTATTCCTAAATAACAGTGAGCACAGATAGCCTCACCATTATTTCTACTGCAATATCTGGGCCAAATGTGCCAGACTGCAAACAGGTATTTATATCTGTTGCAGTATGTTAGAAGATGGAGTTCACATATTGGAGATTTATTTCAAATGTCATATGGAAATTATAATTAATTCCCCTTATGACCTTTGAGATTCATTTAACCTCAAGGAAACGCAAAATGAACAATCAATTTGTCATGGATTCCACAATAATATAATACAACAGGGAGATTCTGATTCTCATGAGCATTAGCAGTTTGGAGTATATTTAATAAGCCAGAACAAATATGAATGCCACAGAATTTTTCATCTGTGGAACAGCTGTAAAATTTACTGTTCACGCTAAAAGGCTATTGTGAAATAAAACAAACAGTTCTACCATGAATAGTCATTTATTTCTTTGGTCTGCATCAAGGATCCATAAGTCACATAGATAATCTCCGCCAAGTTAACATACTACATTCTTGTTTTTTATAGTTCTGCCTTTAGACTGATGCTTTCTTAAACCGCTTTTAGACAGCTGAACATTTAACCACAAAAGTCCATAACTTCCGACTAGTGTCGGGAAGTGCTGCCCCACAGGAATCAGAAGAAATAAATGCACACGTACCTGGTCTAGAAAATTACGTTGACAGTTCTGTTTGCCGGAGCTGCTTGGGGCCCGCAGCAAAAGACTCCTCGCAGGCCCCAGCGAAGTCTAGCTCCAACGGATTCAAGGAAGCCATACCCCCTTGCTGATGTAAAGCAGGTAAGTTTAAAGGGCCAGGGAAATTGACAGGCCAGGAAGAAGGTAAGTGTCTAAGGTAACTGGATAGTATTTGGGGAGATGGGGGTGTCCGGGGCGGTCTGGGGGGTGTTGGTCAGAGGTCCGGTGGAGAGTGCGGGGGTGGTTGGGAGTCCACGGGAGTTGGGGGGGGGGGGGGGGGGGGGGAGTCCGAGGGGTGTGGGGAGGTGGTCTGAGGTCGAGAGCGGAGGTCCAGGATGGTTGTTGGTAGGGGAGTGGGGTTGCAGGTCCGGTGGGGTTATAATGCGGGGTGGGGGGGGGTGGCCCGAGGTCCAGTGGGGACGTTGGGGGCGGTTCTGAGGTCCAGGGAGGTCATGGGGTGAGTTCTGAGGACTGGGGGGAGCTAATGGGTGCGGGGTGGGTCCGAGGTCTGGGAGGTGGTCGTGGGATGGGGGTTGTAGGGCATTGGGACGAAGGCACAGCAGGGTCATTGGGGTGAGGGGTTCTGAAGTCCGGGGGGGGTCACAGGGGTTGGGGGGCTCCGAGGTCCAGGCGGAGAGGTGGGTGAGGTGAGTTGGTGTTGGAGTTCTGGGGGGGTAGGGTGGTGGATGGGAGGGTGTTGGTGAGGGGCGGGGGGAGGTCGGTAGTCCGTGGGGAGTCAGGTGGGTTCCAAGGTCGGGAGCCAAGGTCAGTCGAAGGTCTGGGGGTGTCGGAGTTTGGGGGCTGTCGGAGGTCAGGGGGATGTGGGGAGTCCCGTGAGGGGGGGGTCAGGGGCTTCCCATGGGGTCAGTCTGGATCTTTACAATAGTTACTCAGAAGTTAGAAGATGTTTTAATTCTTCTAACTTTTTTGAGTAACTATTGGTATAACCCCAGCAGAACTATCTGAAGTTTGCGATTTAAACCACATTTTCAAACAATTTCCCAGTGCAGCACAATTGTCCAAAGGAAATTAGTGCTTCTGAGCAATTGCCATGCAAACTCTTGCCTGGGAACTTCCCTGAGGGATTCCCCAGCACATCTTTGGGGTCTATCCTAAATCCAACACTGGGGAGCTCGGAAGTCAAAACATTTTACATGCTCAAGCACAAATTGCAATTTGTAATTGAGAGAAAAAAACAGGTTTGTTCTAAATATCCTGGACAACCTTGTTTGAATATTTGAATAAGTTATATTGCGTGCTTTGAAAAAGTTGAATTAAGCACCATATAGTCAAAACCAATATTTGTGCTCTTAACTTGGCATGTAATGTTAGGAAATGTCATTCAATAAATGAAAAATACATGGATATGGAGTTGTGCAACTTTCTAAACTTGGATTGGAATTATGATGATTAAATTGAGCAAAATTTTTACCTCAGCTACAGTCCGCGAGAGCAATTCTCAAAATTTTGCCAAGATTTTTTTTGCCCTATAGTCCAGTTTGCATTTTTCCAGGTAATTCTGTTTTTGTTTTGCATTTTTTCAGCTTGGTGGGGATTTTATAAGTTCAATTTCTTCCATTATTGCTGGATTATATTATAAACTTATACATACAGCAAAGCAAGAAGAAAGTGGCGAAATTGTGTCAAATATAAACTGTTCAACACACAAACTTTTGTCAGAATGAAAGGTTTCTTGAGTATGACCTTTCTTGGACCATGGGCAAAACTTTTCAGGCTCACAGTGGGTTTTGCAGGCAAGGTGAGCCTGTAATATTCCCTGGGTGCCCCTTCTGCTGCTGTCCTATCTGCCCCTAACCGGGCGGTGGGGATGGGTGAGGCCTAGGCCTCAGGTTAATTAATGGCCAATTTTGAGGATGGTGGGAGGAGGTCAGGAACCAGGGAGGTGGGGGTGGGGTCACTGGGCGAAGGCCCGGAAGGTTATCTTGCTCGGGCCTCGGGGGAGAAAGGGGGACCCTCCATCACTGACCCTCTTTCCCAATCAGGACCCCCCAAAAGGTCTCTCCCCCCAACCCCAGGTGCTCCCTCCACGCCCTGGCCTCTCCATTAAGACCCTCACCCCTCTCTCCCCCTCCTGCTGTCTCCTCTCCTGTTCCTGCTGCAACACCCCACCGCACCTACCTGCATCCTGGCTCCAGGACTGACTGGTGGGACAACTTGGAGACCCAGCAGTGGCCACGCTCCTGGTGATGCTGCTGGGGTTAAGCTGCTGGCCAAGCTCTCTGAGGCAAGACTTCCTCCCGAATAAGGGGCCGAAGTCTCGTCTCCATCCCATTAACAGCCCTCAAATGGGCAACTGGCATCGGCAGGGATACGTTTCCAGCCAACTCTTTAGGTGGTGGGGCGGGAAGCCCTGTCACCTGTTAAGTTCTGTCCATAATGTTTCTTTTAACAAAATATGGGCAGGACTTTTGTTCCTGGATCCCGATCTGCCACCATGATGAAATATGGATCAGGAGCTGACAAATTCCAGTGGAGGGACCCAGAGGGTGGTTTTGGAGGCGGTGGGAGCCTCATCTAATTAAGAACGGTGGATGGGCTTCTGAGCCTGGAGAGCCATTTGGAAGCTGTCCAGCAGTCAGAAATCGCCAGCCCCACCATCGGAGATGGAGGTTGCTGATGTACGTAGGCAGGCACGATGGTGCCTCCATTGTTGGTCATTGGCCTTTGAGGGATAAACGAGAGGACCAAAAGGGTTAGAGCTATCGGACATGAGAGGGAAAGCACCCCCCATACCTCCACCCCCCCCTCCTCCATAGTAATGGGTACTGCCTGATTTTTGGAGCAGCATCTTCCACATTGAATGGAGCCCCTGGCTCTGATCTCTATACAGCCAGCCGGTGGGTGGTCACTGCCATTTCACCTCAAGGGGCTCAACAGGTTACCTGCCACAGCTGTGTGGGTAACTATTCCCTCTGTCTATTCAATTTCGACATATTCCCGTGGAGGTGGGAAAGTGTATGGAACCAGCGGGACAGGATTTCCTTCCCATTTTTGGGCTCCCCACCCTGTCTCCAGGGGTTGTAGAAAATTCAGCCCACGAATTTTTTCTGGATAATTTCAGATCATTTTAATGTGATTTATCTTTGAAACTGTAAAGTGTCTGCTTCCACTTACTGGCTCAAATATAGATTTTGCTGACTGTTGAGGAATGTTATTAACGGCAAACAACCCATTCACATAATTTGGCCATGTTGTGGAGATGGAACCACAGGAATCTGAGGCTAGGAATACAGTTTTCTACAACAAGCAAGTGCAAGTTGATTTGAAATAAAAAAGAAATGTGTGTGGCTTAATGCAAGTTAAACTACATCAGAAACAACAATCATGAATTCAAGGTAAATGGCCTTATAGTGTCTGTATGTGCTTGACTACACTGAATTCAATATTTTCTTCAAATTTTATTTTATTTATTATTTGTTACTTGTGTTAACCAGTGCTTATTTTTTAAATTTTAAAAGAATACAGAACAAAAGAAGAAAATGGTGCTGGTTGGTTCTGCATGGAGAACCATATATAAAATAATTCATATGAGCTATTGCATATTTATTGCCCTAAATATTCACCTTGGAACCTGAGGACAATAACATCATGAGTTGGAGCACTGAAACTAGCCCCCAAATTTAGAACTGATCAGTGAAACAAAGGAGATTGCTCTTCTCCATTACTTAACAGAGATAAATGTCTGAGTGCAAACTCATACAATAAACATAAATACACCATTTTTGTCTCTCTACTGCCCTATTTGTGCCTAAAACTAGAGGAGGAGGAGGAGGAATGAATTCATGTGGTGAGTAAAATCAACTTACTGCTGGTTGTTCACCCGTTCTGATTTGACAGTGGGCCTTGATTTAGGCAGCCAGGTTCCTGCAGGAAACAGGTGAGGGCTTAATAAATAAATAATAATTGGGATCAACGGCATCGTCAGTATTTTCTTTGCCGTTGTTATTACCATCGCTGGTAGAATGTTGCGAGCTCTTAAGGAGCTTCCGGCAATGCACTTTCCTCTTCATGGGGGTCTTTCTGGCAATCCCACTCCAGCAGGAGGAGCAACAGCAGCACAAGGGAGGGGCAAAAGGTGCTGGAGGGAGAGCATATAAAAAGGAGGCATGCTCACAGGAATTCTCACCCCCGCTGAGAGTGTGGAGCCCAGACAGCATTCCTGCAGTTCTTTGGGTGTTAAAGCATAATGATGCTGCAGTTCTCTAGGGAGGTTATCATGGAGTTGTCATCCTCTGCAACAAGATCTGCAAGCAACTAACCCAGTTTTGCCTGTTGCAGTCAACGTCACTGCAACCACAAATCTCTGGCTCCTTCCAGGCTGCCACAGGGGATATTAGCACACTGGTCAAATTGCTGATGTTTTTGTTAAGCAGATGATGGATGCCATGTTTGCTAGAACAAACATCATTATCACTTCTCCAATGGAGAGAGCCTTTGGCTTAGTTGATAGCATTTCTCACTCTGGGTGCAAAGTGTGTTCAAATCCTGCTTCAAACAATCCCGGCAAGCAGGGACTGGAGCTCCAGCTCTGAACTTTGGACTGACATCCAGTGGGCTACTTGCACCCAACGGATATGAATGGATAAAAGCAAAATACTGCGGGTGCTGGAAATCTGAAACAAGAACAAAAATGGAAAATCTCAGCAGGTCTGACAGCATCTGTGCAGAGGAAGACGGAGTTAACGTTTCGAGTCCGTATGTCTCTTCATCAGAACTAAAGAAAAATAGAAATGAGGTGAAATATAAGCTGGTTGAGGGGGGTGGGACAGGTGGAGCTGGATGGAGGGCCAGTGATAGGTGGAGGCAAAGAAGAGATTGCCAAAGATGTCATAGACAAAAGGACAAAGGGGTGTTGACGGTAGTGATATTATCTAAAAAAATGTGCTAATGGTGACATTAAGGGTAGAAAGCAGGATGAGCAAGTGAAAGATAGCCCTAGTGGGGGTGGGGGTGGGGGGAAGGGATTGAAATAGGCTAAAAGGTGGAGATAAAACAATGGATGGAAATAAATTTAAAAATAATAATAGAAATAGGTGGGAAATAAAAATAT
This sequence comes from Cetorhinus maximus, assembly GCF_964194155.1. NCBI lineage: Eukaryota > Metazoa > Chordata > Chondrichthyes > Lamniformes > Cetorhinidae > Cetorhinus > Cetorhinus maximus. The sequence goes on along the minus strand of NC_135897.1, from coordinate 47,223,911 downwards.
ATCAATAATTACAAAAAAGGGAGATTGGAAAGGGGGTGGGGATCGAGGAGAGAGTTCATGATCTGAAGTTGTTGAACTCAATGTTAAGTCCGGAAGGCTGTAAAGTGCCTAATTGGAAGATGAGGTGCTGTTCCTCCAGTTTGCGTCGAGCTTCACTGGAACATTGTAGCAGACCAAAGACGGACATGTGGGCATGAAAGCAGGATGGTGTGTTGAAATGGCAAGCGACAAGGAGGTCTGGGTCATGCTTGCGGACAGACCGAAGGTGTTCCGCACAGTGGTCACCCAGTCTGCGTTTGGTATCTCCAATGTAGAGGAAACCGCATTGGGAGCAGCGAATGCAGTAGACTAAATTGAGGGAAGTGAAAGTGAAATGTTGCTTCACTTGAAAGGAGTGTTTGGGCCCTTGGACAATGAGGAGAGGGGAAATAAAGGGGCAGGTGTTGCACCTTCTGCGGTTGCATGGGAAGGTGCCGTGGGAGGGGGTTGAGGTGTAGGGGGTGATGGAGGAGTGGACCAGGGTGTCCTGGAAGGAACGGTCCCTACAGAATGCTGACAGGGGGGTGAAGGGAAGATGTGTTTGGTGGTGGCATCATGCTGGAGTTGGCGGAAATGGCGGAAGATGATCCTTTGAATGCGGAGGCTGGTGGGGTGATATGAATGGATTGTGGGGGCCCATATAACCTTCTGCTAGACAGGACTAACCCCCATCTACTGGTATAAAAAGGGTTATAGCCATGGAATGACTAATCATGTCATGGGATGACCAATCATGTCACTAGCCTATCAAACTGTTAATCAGCCTGTGAATCCTTCCACTTATTCATCAAAGGGCAATATTATTGTTTCACCTTCTGATGACTTCTGTTAGGTTGGTATTATACCACAAGAACCAGTTTGAAACCAGCACCTGCCTAGAGTGATAAAGAATCATCAGATCAGAGTAATATTGCTTTGTCATTGATACTTTCTAACGTTGGAAATGGAGCTAAGCTCACCCATTGGGGGGTTTAAAGCAAAGGGTCATAGATACAAAATTTAATCCAAGTGATATAGTGCAGAATGCAGAAGAAACTTTTTTTACATGGAGGGTTGTCACATTGTGGAATACACTACTGGGGTTAGTTATTGATGGGTTTGAACAGTCACGCTTTTGAGTGCTGTTGTTCAATGGAAAATATCATAAATCCTACCAGCAAAGGTTAACTAAAACTGATATTGTACTAATGTTTAAAGGAAAAAAAACTTCTGGTTCCAGTTGTTATCAAAATTGGCATAATCCTATCCCCGATGACAAAAGATGCTGACATATCTAATTCACCACATTAAAATCCTTAATGAAAGGAGAATAGATTAAATTCAGGGCTGAAAATAATCACTGACAGGGGTACAGAAACATTAGTAATCACCCTCGCAGAGGTAGGTATTTAGGATTTGGAACTTTGAGGAAGAGCAGAAATATTTCTGCACCACCCAAATGTTTCTTATCAAACTCTTTGGGGGAGAAAATCATTCGTGTAGCACATCTATGCATTACATTGATTGGTCCCTGGGGATTTGTCACAAGTCTGTGTGCACAAGTGAATTTCTCCTCACACTAAAACCAGAAAATGATGGAAAAACTCAGCAGGTCTAGCAGCATCTGTGGAGAGAGAAAGTGTTAATGGGCAGAATTTTCCGAATGGCAGGGAGGCAGAGCGGGAGCGGGCGTGGACCCGGTCGTCGCTCGCGATCGGGTCCGTGCCACTATTTTACGCGGGTGGGCCAATTAAGGCCCGTCCAGCGTACTTCATGCATGCATTGTGGGAGTGGGCGGGCGGCGGCGGGCATGCTCAGCCTGTATAAAGGAAAGCCTGGCAGCCTTGTAAAGGCTGCTCGCAACGGCTGGGCGAAGGGCTTTGCAGAGGGGCAATGGAGGTTATGCAAGTCTGGAGGGTATGCCATCAGGGCAGGCCAGGCCGAAGGGTAGGGCAAGGGGGCCAGTGTGCCCCTTGTTTTTCCGATGACTGCCTTGCTGCCCTCCTCGAGGAGGTAGCAGCATGGTGGGAGGTGCTAGTTCCCCAGGACTGGAGGAGGAAGCCCCCCTACATCATGAAACGTGCCTGGGAGGTGGTGGCAGAGGTGGTGAGCTCCCGCAACGTGGTGTGGCGCACCTGGATCCAGTGCTGCAAGCGCTTCAACGACTTGTTGCGCTCTGGAAGGGTGAGGACAATGTTGGCATTGGTCACTTTACCCAGCAGGTCGGCTTTCCCCACTGCTGCCGCTCCCCACCCACCCTCCAAGTGTGAGTTAGTGTCTGCATTGAATCATTGAGGGCATGTGTCCTTTGCTGGGTGGGCCAACAGATATTGCCCATGCCGAGGTCACCCTGAGAGGGTGGTGAAGAGATGGGTTCTACACCCGCAGCATATAGTACACTGAGACCCACATGACTGTTTTGGGGGCAACCTGAAGGAGCTGCACCTAGGCGCAGTGCTTAAACTGCAGGACATGTCCAAGTCAGGGTGATGAGATGCTGGGAGGGGAGCTTCAAGGTGGCGTGGCAATGAACCATCTGCTGCCCTCTCCGCTCCACGTGCTTGCGCCTCCTTGCTATGGAAGGCTATACCGTGTGGTGCCTAATGTGATGTAGGCAGCATGTGGCCAAGGTGAGGGGGAGGGTGGGGTGGGGAACAGATCTAGCATCTTTGTGTGAGTGTTTGGCAGCAGTGGGGTGAGGAGGCACTGGAGCCCTGATATGTCCCACTCTGGTTGGGGTCGGCCGTGCGCAAAGTGAGTCCATGTACAATTTGCACAAATCAATGCTCTTCTCTCATTTTCAGGAGAAGAATGCTCATAATGCGGCAGAGTGTGTGAGGACTGGCGGCAGCCAGGTGCAGTTAGCCATTCTCAGTCGGTTTGAGCAGGAGGCCCTGGATTTGGAGAGGCCCAGGTACACTGGTGTCGGCAAGGCTGGGGTGCCATGGCCAGGTATGTATGGCCAGCAGTGAGGTCAGCATTGTTCTCCCAATAGCCATAGCAGTGCTGAATGTTAAGTGATTTAATTTTGTAAAATGGCTTGACCACTGCTTATGGAAGCATGAGCGCACAATGATCCGGGGGACCGGGATGCACTTTGTCATCATCTCCACATTAACTGATCCAATGTTCTTGTTCTTCCTTTCAGCATCAGCGGAGCAGGGCCGGAGGAGCAGCAGCACAGGCCCCCTCTCACACCTGAGGGCCCTGAAGTCTCACCAGCGTCACATCATCTCTGCCAGGCAGGCACTAGCACAGATACTAGCACCTCAGTGGGAGTTAGAACATCGGGGCACAGCAGTGAGGGCACTTCACAGTCGCTGGGGGAGCTGGCAGAGACAGAGAGTGCCCATGGCGCCAGCAGTTGTGGGACTGCAGGGAACCAGGCACATGCTCAGTCAGTGCCTGATGATGTGCCTCTGGAGTCGTCCGCTATGCAGCAGGTGCAGAAAATGCGGCCGGGTGTGCGGGAGCATCTGGGGGAGATACATGAGGCTATGCTTGGCTTGGTCTCCGTGGTGGAGGAGACTATGCGGACAATCGCCGAAGCAATGATCCACATGTCCGAGCGCCATGAGTCCTCCATGGAGAGAGTAGCGACTCTCGTGGAGAGCCTACTCCAGGAGACCATCAGGGCTTCCTGGGGATGCGCTCTGACCAGCAAGCCCTCACATTGGCCTTGACCTCAGCTGGTCAGTGCCAGTGTGGGAGATGGTGTGGGTACCAAGTTTCCCAGCTTGGTGCCCATCCATCCACGGTGAGCAGGGAGGTCCGAAGCAACCTTACATTGTCGCAGCAGCTGCCTGTCATCTCTGCGGGCACCTCTCAGGGTGCTCTGGATGAGGGTGACAGCTCCTCCGCCCCTTTCCCAGTGACTATAGCATCCGGTGAGGCCATGACAACTGGGGAGATGCCAGTTGTGGAACTGGCAGGTCCCTCCCAGGCAGGGCCAGCACAGGCTTCATGGGCTAGAGAACGACCACCAAGGTCATCGAGGCCAACAGGACAGCAGAGTCAGCAGGCTGTCTCAGACACCTCTCCCAGCGATAGGGCAGCACCAAGACATAGCACCCGGAAACGTAAACATAAGGCATCTTAGGCACACCACGGGTTTCTCACTGGTGCTCTTGTGTTGGACCGAGATGAAGCCTTTATGATTTGCTTTGAATTGGAACACCCTTGTCATTTTGTTTCATTAAGTTTCTTTGCCTGTGATATTAAATTCAGACATGTGACCATGGCTGAGGGTGCCTCTTTTCTTCTGCATGTGTATGGTTTCCAAAATTGTTAGGAGTGCTTTGTGGGACATTCAGCTTTATTAACAAGACCCTTAGTTACTGTTCCTAACCTGGATGTTTTCGCACATAGGTATCGAGTATGGAGCTTACAGCCCAGGCTTGTCCTGGTGATCCATCTGTGGTGTTCTAGCTGAAGGTTCGTTGGATTAAAGCCTCCCGGGTGTCCCTGCCTCCCTGGAGTAGTCCCGGGTCAGTGTCTACCCTCTCAGCATTTCCCTGTGCATGCTCATCCTCGGAATCACTGCTGGACTCATGTGCAGCCGCAGCCACTCCGTCTACATCTTCATTGTCGACAGTGTCGCCCCCTTTCCAGCACAAGATTGTGGAGAGCGCAGCATGCAACCACGATCACTGAGACATGATTTTCAGGGTACTGGAGTGCGCCCCCTGAGCGGTCCAGGCATTGGAAGCGCTTCTTGAGATGACCGAGCTGCCCTGAGCCACCTTCTGTGGGGGTAGCCCTTGTCACCCAGTAGCCATCCATCCAGCCGGGCTGGAGCACTGAAGAGCCCCGGCACCTGTGAGTGTCTGAGGATGTAGGCATTGTGGGAGCTGCCTGGGTACCTTGCACAGACTTGTAGAATCAGCATCCTGTGATCACACACTATCTGCACGTTCATGGTGTGGAAGCCCTTCCTGTTGACGAAGGCACAGGGCTCACCTGCTGGCGCCTTGATGGCCACAGGATTATATTTGCTGGAGTTCAGAAGAATGAGGGGGGATCTCATAGAAACTTATAAAATTCTAACAGGACTAGACAGGGTAGATGTAGGAAGGATGTTCCCGATGGGGAAGTCCAGAACCAGGGGTCACAGTCTGAGGATATGGGGTAGACCATTCAGGATTGAGATGAGGAGAAATTTCTTCACCCAGAGAGTGGTGAGCCTGTGGAATTCGCTACCACAGAAAGTAGCTGAGCCAAAACATTGCATGTTTTCAAGGAGGAGTTAGATATAGCTCTTGGGGCAAAAGGAATCAAAGGATATGGGAAGAAAGCGGGAGCAGGCTATTGAGTTGGATGATCAGCGATGATCATAATGAATGGCGGAGCAGGCTCGAAGGGCCGAATGGCCTACGCCTGCTCCTAGTTTCTATGTTTCTATGTGTGCAGTCTATTGCACCATGGATGTGAGGGAAGCCAGCAATGGCTGCAAAGCCTCTGGCTCGCTGTGTCTGGCTTGCCTGGTCCCAGCGGTAGTGGATGAAGGTCAATGCACGTCTGAACAGAGCGTCTGTGACCTGCTTGACACAAGTGAGGACAGCTGATTGGGAGATACCTCAAAGATCACCCACCGACCCCTGGAAGGAGCCAGAGGCATAGAAGTTGAGCACAACTGTGACCTTTAGAGCCACTGGCATGGGGTGTCCACCCACACAGTTAGCAGGGATCTCAGGCCCGATCATCTGTCAGATATAGTTGACCATCTCCCTTGAGAGACGAAGCCTTCTTCGGCACTGCATCTCAGACATATTGAGGTAGCTGCTTTGCCGCCTGTATACTCTGGCAGCAGGATAGTGGCGTCGTCTGCGGCCCCTTCTGCTTTGTTCTACCTCTTGGCCCTGTGCCTCTTGTGTCCTCCCAAAGGTGGCTCCCCTGGAGGCTGAATGTGCACTCCTGGCCTCCTTCCAGCCCTCCCTTCCTCCTCAGTGGAGGTGCCTCCAGTGGGGAATTCAGCTCCCATTCCCAGGCTATGGAAAGGCTTCCAGAAACCTGCAGGCCCAAAAAAGATTCCTCACTGCAGAGTGCTGACCTGAGGGTTAAGAGTCCAGACAAAGCAGCTGGTATGCGTTTTGAAGTATTGCAGATCACACAGGCAAGTTTCAAAACTTTGAAAAATCAATACTTGAGAGAGCACACTCACGACCCCAGTGAGCCCTCTTATCCTACCCGTGGATGAGGTTTATACAAATGTGTCCTACCCGCCTGCCCGTTGCACCCATGCACCGACCCGGAGATTGCACAGGCGCCAAAAAATCAGCGTCGATTGCTGAGTCAAGGGCCTTAAGTAGCCCGTTAATTAATGGCGAGCGTGTAGCAGATATCAGCACGCGCCCGCCCAATGAAATATCACGATGGTGCGCGGTGACATCAGGATGCTCGCCCGGCATCACCGCGTGTCATTTTACATGCGAATGTGGGGGGGCCTGCCCCAGCATGCCAACAGGAAAATTCTGCCCAATGTTTCGAGTCCTTATGACCCTTCTTCAGACCCTTCTCCTCCATTGTGTTCAAGGATGTTCAGGCCCCATCCATCCTTCCATCCAAGATAATTTACATTTCAGGGAATAAAATGTCAATTTGTCAACTTAATTCATAGAATCATAGAAATCTGTAGTATAGAAGGCAACACTCTAGCCCATTGAGTCAATGGCAGCAGCTTGAAAGAGTTCTGCACTCAGTTCCATTCCCTTTCTAATTTTTTTCTTTTTCAAATATTTATCCATTTCCTTTTTAAAAGCTATTATGGATTCTGCTTCCACTACTATTTTTGTCCCAACAAACCAGTGCACAAATATCTTGGTCTTTCTTTATTCTTTTGGTGACTTGCATTTATGGTGTTCCAGTTACTGATTCATTGAACAGTGGAAATAGCTTTTCTCAACTTACTTGGTAACAATTCATATTGCTCTGCGATCAGAGGACAGAAGATTAACTTCTATTGTTTAGGAGTGTTCCTTCTGTCAGATAAATCTTCACTATACCCCACCTCCCGCCATGCAACAACCCCTCCCCCTCCCTGGCCACAGACTATGTAGCAATCAAGAAGAGTGAATTTCTCATTTACTTCCGAGACTCAAACTTTCAACTTTCATGTCCTATATTGTCATATACAGCACTATAGCAGCAAATCTTTATACACAATGCTTTTAGAAAACACAAAGGTTGTGTGACTAACAAAACTAAAACATTATTTTAAAGAGGTGCTTTAAAAAGGTGCAACCATATGCAATAACGTATCAAATGAGTTTTACTGTGCAAGTTATTGCAAATTTTAATCAAAGATTCCATTAAAACACCTCAAGCGAAAGTATTAAAATTACATAATGGAATAATATTGTATGATGCTGTTTTGGTGGAGGCATTAGCCATTTAAAAGAAATAATAAAGAGAGGAATTTAAGAATACATAAAGGGGAATATTCTCCCTGCAGGCCTCTGGACCCTGACATCAGTCTGCACTGAGTGAGGAACAGCCAACAGGCTGTGATTTTCCTCTGAACTGGCCAATTAATGGGCAAAGGGCAGATTTGCCATTCAATGAATGACAGCAGGTTGGCTGTTGAAACTCGTTAGACAATAGGGGGTTCTCCAGCACAGAAGCAGCAGCAGCAGGTTGCCTTTTTAGGAAGGAGAGAAAGAAAGAGAGAGAGAGAGAGAGAGAGGTCCTAATGGAGGCACCTTCTCAGTAACAGTTTTAGCTTTAAGATAACACATGCCCTTATCAGCTGGGTCACCATTGTGGAGGGGGAACCACACTTGGATGGGCTGGTAAAATAGATTATTGGGTTTTCATCTTGTGTCCCGATAGCTGAGTCTGCCCCTGCGCAGGTGCATGTGGAATAGTCTTTGGTGGGCCCCCATGGACTCCAAAAACAAGAGAATGCCAGGGGGGCTCTGAGCAGCCTGCCTCTACCTCTCCTAAAGCCACAGGGGTTTCACCATGTGCGAGTAGCAGAAAAAGTGGCATAAGGGTTTGCACATGGGCGTGTCACACAATGTTAGATTGTTATGCTTCTGCTTATTTTTTGAGTCACATAAATATTATTCATTTACACCACTTTCCCATCGAGCACATTTTGCCTGCTGCCCGGCAAGTGACCTTTTCACTTGGGATGAATAGTAAGACAAGGCTTAAAGTGTCTGTAAAACAGATGCTTTGTTTATTTCAGGACTGTTGCGTTCTTTTGGTGCTTGAAAATAAGCTGCACGTTGAATGAAGAACTTACGGTTCACAAACACTCCTGGGTGATTTGGAGTGTCTTGATTTCCACACATGTACAGTCAATGATGCCCTGCACCTGTGGGAAATCGGCCTGATCTGCAACCTAAGCACTCATAGTTAAAGATGAAAACCCCAGTTAAAACAGCTGTTAGTTACCTCTTAACATTTAAAGTGACAACTCACCTCTGAGGTGGTTTCTTGCATTCAGCTTAATGTGCTGCGGTTAAACGCAGAAGTCAGTGGCTTGGAGCTGGCTTCCTGATATGTGGTTAACTTAAGTGCTTTTAACCACCACTCAATTGCTCTTTTAAGTTAAAATTTTCCACACCCCATATTTCCCCCTATTTAGTTTCCTCCCACCTTGTAACTATTTTTAAATTCAATTTTCTCCCTTCCCCCTAATTCCATACAGGCCTTGATCTTTTCCCATAGTCTCCTGTGTGGTACATTGTCAAAGGCTTCCTGAAAATCCACATACGCCACATAAAAATAATAAAGACACATTTTTGGGGTAAGCTTTAGGAACAAGTCTACAAAATATTGATATTCTTACCTGTAGCCTTTCCAGGATTGTTGCACATGAAGCACTGCCAGACTCCTGCTTCCTCACTGTAACCAAACAAGTCAAAAAACCTCACATCTTCAAGATGCGTCTGCAGCCTGTCGAGATCCTATTTAAACATTAATATTAAAGTTTATTACGCAAAGTCCCTGGTTCATGAAAAAGAGCAAAGACATGTTGATCAGTTTGCTTCAGTGAGAAATTCAGCTAGTTAGCTCAGGAATTACTTGAAGAATTCAGACAATTCTATTTGTTTCTTCTTTTTGAGGAAGCAAGCATCCATTTTTCTTGCCATACCATGGTCTTCTCAATAGGAGTTGACAAGATAAGCAATCTGCTCCAGGGTCTAAACTGAAGCTCCGAATTGGCTGCAGGAAGATGTGCAACAATGGCCCAGGCAAAACACTGTGCCACTATGGACCTTGTGTTCTTCCATCTAAAAGCAGCATTGTTGCAACTCAAGCAGTTTTTAGAGGATCAATGCATTCTAAGAGCTGCCACTTTGGTATAACACTAAACAACTTTGCTTAAATGTAAAGCATGGGAAAAAATTAAAAACTGACATTTAAAAATGCCAACAATACTACTTAGCAGCTACACATTTCACGTACAGTGACTAGAATAGGTAAACTAGCTTTACTAAAATCTTTTAGAATTCTATCTCAGGACAATACATGCAGGGACCATGGCCAACATTTCCCCCACCCCCCCCCCCCTCGGGGGAGATGTGCAGGAGCGGGCGCGGGCAGGCGGGTTCCCGATCGGTGCCCCCGATGGGGGGGCGCGCCGCCATTTTACGCGGGCAGGCCAATTAAGGCCTGCCCAGTGTGACGTCCGCCAGGAAGCGCTATGTGCTCCCTGTGCGGGCGGGGAGGGGATTCCCTGAACTGGGAACGCGCTCTTTCTCGAATGCACGTGAAAGAGTGCATAGGTGTCCCTGAGGCAAAGCGCTGCCTCCGGGAGATCGGCTCAGATTTGAAACTTCAAATAAATGTGAGAGAAAAATTTCGCTGCCATGCCTCCTCATGCAACACTGTCACATGCCACATGTCCATAACTTTAATTTTGAAATATTCTGAGATTTTTTAATCACTCATGAAACCTCATCCCACCCGTGGATGAGGTTTCATGCTTTTTCAGAAGCCCGCCAGGGCTCCCGGCCTGCCAACCTTAAGGTCCATGAATGGTTTCAATTAGTTTTCTAATGGCCTTAATAGGCCGTTGACAGGTCGGCGGCTGCGCGCCCGTTGGCCTGAAAATCTAAATGATGCAGGGTGATGTTGGGACGCACGCTGAACGTCACCCCACGTCGGCGAGCAGGCCCCGCGTCGGCGAGCAGGCCCCTCGTCGGCGAGCAGGCCCTGCGTCGGCGAGCAGGCCCCGCGTCGGCGAGCAGGCCCCGCGTCGGCGAGCAGGCCCCGTGTCGGCGAGCAGGCCCCGCCCCCGCTCGCCAAACAGAAGATTCTGCCCCATGTTCTTCTGTAAACTTCACACGAGTTTGTCTTTTGTCCCAGTATTAGAGAGTCTGAGAGTGGAGAGAATTTCTAGGACAGAATTTTTGGTTTGCCTATGGATAGGCTTAGATAAGTTTACAGTTGGTCAGTTTGTCAAAATAAAAGAAAATCATTAGTAACAAAAGAAGCTGATTAATTTTAACATTCTGACACTGACTTCACTTTTAAGGCAGGATGTTAAGAGTGAACAGTTTTCAGCGTAGTCAAAGGCCTGGGAATATGGGAGCAGTGAAGAATAAAACACCGTAGTTAGGCTAGCATTTTAGCTCCTTTTAATTCATAAGTTATATCTCATTAAATCTTTAAACTGAACACACTTTTGCCATGCCTCCAGAGATTGTGGATGTAATATTCACCATATCGACACAAATTTGGAAAAACAATTCCTTGATGACTTTAGCTAGTTAGCCTACATTAATGGACATTTGCACTTCTGCATCACTCCAAGACTTGCATTTAAACTGTGCTCCATGAAGCTGAGTGACCGTTTTGGGCTCACAAAGTCAGAGTCATTACTGCACAGAAGGAGCCCATTCATCCCATCGAGTCCATGCCAGGTTCTAGTATTGAGTCAGTATTCCAGCATCCTCTGTTCCAAGGGATCTGCACAGAAATCTCCAACCCTAAGCATCACTGGATTGACAAGTGTCTTAACACTCTGTAAAGAGCCTGCCATCCTCTCTACAAGTTGCCTGGGTCTAGCCATGATCTTTTGGTGTTCTACCATCATTCACTAAAGTGTGTTCATACTGAGAAACTGAGGGCAGAGTTGTCAGGTCCTGTTGGCGGCGGGTGTCATGGTGGACGGGGGAGGCATAATTTGGTGGCAGGGGCAGAAATCAGTTTCACAGCGGCGTGAAATCACAGCAGAATCATCTCACGAATCCCGCTGGAGGCCAGCTTGAACCCAATTTGCAACCCGTTAATGAGACACAAAGTATGGCCCAGCTGGAATCATCCCCCACGCCCGATTTACTGCTACACTGATGGGAAAGCACGCTGGCCTAGAACACGTCTGGACAAGTGTGACACGCAGAAGTCAGGACTTATCGTTAGGGCCTTGCTCAGATTGTGGACATCCGAGGAGCAGAAGTTGCTGGAGCCCTACAGCTACCAGACCTCAGAGGAACACATGCAGAGCATCCTGGATGGATTCTCATGGACATGGCTCTGCTGTGAAGCAGCTCACGGAAGTCGGGCGGTCTCCGTTGATGCTTTGGATCTGCTTCGGAACATCATGGTCTTGGCCATGGGCTGTAATGGGTGATCGGTGAAGGGGTGGGGGAGGAAGGTCCAGCTGTGAGCGGGAGAGGAAGGTATACTTGGTGGGGGGTGGGGAAGGAGGGAGTATGGGGAGAATGCTGAAATCTTGGGAGTGAGGTGTAAGAGGGAGGAGTGAGTGCAGAGTGGGAAGCTGTTTGTGGGGAGGAGAGCATACAGAGGGGGTGGAAGGTGCAGGGCAGGAGGGAGTATGGAGGGAGAAGGTGTTTGAGGGGAGGAAGGAGTGCAGAGGGGGGAAGGTGTTCGGGGGAGTGGGGAGTGCGGGGAGAAGGTATTTGGGGGAGGGAGTGAGAAGGTATTCGAGGAGGAGGGATGAAGAGGGGGGAAGGTGTTAAGGGGAAGAGGGAATAAGGGTGGAGGAGGGAGTATGGAGGGGATGTCCTGGCAAACATGCAAGAGAGGGGTCTGTAGAGTCAATGACTGCTTCCTGGGGAGCGAACTGAGAGTGGGTGTGGTAGGAGGGAATGGTGAGTCTGAGAGGGGGCAGGGGGAGCCGGTATGGTGGGAGGGTGAGGATGCCACGGTAACGGTAGAAGGGATGGTTGGTGGGAACTTGGGTACAGACACAGACCCTGGGGGTGGGAAGGAGGAGGTCTGGGAGGTCAATGTGGTTGGGGTTGGGATTCTCAGGAAGGTAGGGAATGTACACATTCACCTGGACATCCTGGAAAGAAAAGGGTTTGGGTTGGTCAGTGACGGCGGGGAGGTAGAAGGTGAGGTCAGGGGGGGTTGACAGTGACGGGGAAAGGACATGGGTGACTGGGGGAGGGGAAAGGACAGGGGAGCTGACGATTTACTTGACCACGACCATGGTTGTTGAATACAAAACTGAGCGGAACCTCATGTTGGACAGGCACAGGTGCTGCATGGGAGTGTGATCAATGGGTGGGTGGAGATGCAGCTCAGATGGACAACTGAAAGACAGCCCCGACAGGCAGCACTGAAAATGCTCAGGACAGCAAGATGAGTGTGATGGATGAAGGCTCCGCGTGTGTGGGAGAGTGCTTCCACGAGGCTCCAAAAGGCCCTGCTACAGACACTTCTCCCTCCAGAATCACTCGTGGTCCAGCTTCATGCAGCTGAACAGCTAGTCGGGGGGGGTTGGCGGGGCGGGCGGGGGTGGTGGTGCGGTGGGCATGGAGATGCAGGCAGAGGACTCACAAAGTCTATCAATGAAGCTGAAAGACAACATTATACATTATTCAGTGAAACTGACGAACCTTTGAGATTATAAAGGATTATAAACTGACAAGGTGTGTTCACCCGAGCAACCAATTGTGATCAGAATTTCGTAACTTTTCTAGGCTTACCACTTATAGGTGCTGCCCTGACATCTGCAGCAGGGGTGAAGACAGCCTGTGTGACAATTGGCCTTGTTGCCACTGATGACCTTGGCATGTGTCCTCTGAAGTGCTGAGGCCTCGGGGGTCCCTTTGGCTGTCCTTCTGTGGGCCAGCTGCCCCCTTTGCGGTGATAGAGGACGAGGTTGAGGGGGGTCACAGGCAAAGGGGACTTGGAGGGAGAGGATAGCCTCTGAGATTCCTGAGTGGATGACCCAGGAGTGTCCAGCTGCTGCTCCTCCTTCCTTCAGATGCCTGAAGGCCCCAACCTGACTTCTTAAGGGGAAGGAGCACCTGGAGATACATTGAGATGCCCCGTTTCCCTCTCGCGTTGCCACTGTAGAATTCACCCACGGCTACCGCAATGGAATGCAGGTCTGTGCTCATCTCCGCGTTCTGCTGGACCGGGGTCTCCATGACGTCTGCCATTCTTACTATGGAGACCTCCATGCGCACATGTGAGCACCACTTCATCAGCGAGCAGGCGGACACACTCCTCTGACTCACGTGCCACTCTGTTGAGGGCTTCCAACAGCTCTGTGTGATGTTGCCCGCCTTGTGCCGACTCTACACGATGAGTTGGAAGGCCGAATACAGAGGCTCGTTATCTGACTCGGACCTCACAGATGCCTGATCCCCAGCAGTCCTTCATGTGCCAGGGAGCTTGGCTGAACCTGACCCCTCCTGCTGCGGACACCTGTCCACATGGTAACCACCAGATTGTGAACCTGAGCCTGATTGAGTTCTAGGTCCCACCAAGGTGTGTGTCTCTGCGCTGGTGCAGGGCGTGGGTAAGCACTGTGACAGGTCTTCCAGGCTGCTTATTTCCAGCTCTTCAATGGAGGAGGAATTCTCTTGGTTGGGGGTGAGGACATGAATGGAGCTGAGGGGCTGTCAGGCAGAGGGCATTGGTCGCTTGGCAGAGCTTCTTGTGAACCAGAGTAGAGATAATTAGTGCATGGCAGCAGAGTCAAAAGCAGGAGAGAGAGAGTTGTGTTGGCAGAGAGAGATGTGGTGCAGGATCCTCGTGAGGGTGCCAACCTCAGTGTCACTGCAGGCACGATCCACATCTTCACCAGTCAGCGTGATGGCATGCTCCTCAAATAGAGTGAGGGGCCTAATGTGAGCCACTCCACCCCCACTCCCCAGTCTGGGACCGCTCTCTGCTCATGCGAGCCAGCTTCTCCTGCATGAAAACAGGTGGAGTGAGTGTGAGCAGGACACATGGCACAGCATGGAATGTTTGTGTGGCGAGCAGAGACATGGATAAGATGAGTATGTGAGCTCCAGAGGATATGAGCCTGTTGGAGTTGTGAGGGTGTGTGTGAGAGTTAGTGGTGTTGTCCCTTGAGGTGTAAGATCTCTGTGGATGTGTGATGGGTTTGGGAGTGTATGTGTTGAGAGTGATGAGGTGGTTGATTTACCCTGACAGAACGGATAAGAGCATTCATCCTCTTCCTGCACTGGATGGCTGACCTCCTCTGTGCTCTGGTGGCACTGACTGCTACTCCCATCGCCTCCCAGGCCAGATTGATGACTCAGCTGGACCTCCTGTGGACAGAGTGGGGGTAGGGGACATTGTGGTGGCCTTCCACTGCATCCAGCAGGCGCCCAAGAGAGGCATCACTAAATTTGGGGGCTGCTGTCTTCTTTGCTTTCAGGGCCATTGTCACCTGGAGCAGTCTTGGTCTGTAGGATGAAGTAGGCTGTGCTGTGGTGCGCTTTAAATATGGCGCCTGGAGTGAGGAGGTGCTGAGGTCACGGCGTGGTGGGCAAACCCGAGCCCGCCCGCCAGTGATCTGGAGTGTTTCCCGTGAACGCATTATTAATGATGTGGGACGCGTCGGGAAGGGGCAAAAACCCACCATTGTGGCCAGCGGGTGAAATATCGTTTTTCATGCCTGTTACCGCACTTAGTGCAATTCTGGGATGATTCTGCCTGAGTGTTCCTAGCACTATGAGATGAGTCTTGTGAAACTGACTGCACTGACTGATCATGTGTGGATGTGCTTGTATGGTCAGCCCCATCCTCCTGTGTTGCATCTGTTGGTCAAAAGAACACAGGTGAAAAATAGCCTATGGCAGTTGTGGTCATGGCACAATTCACATAGAAAGGAGGCCAGTGTCTGGAAGGCGAGTATACCTACTATCCTCTTATGATGCCATTTATGCGCAGAAGCATACAGCTTTTTGGTTGCAGACCCTAGTCCTCTAACGGGGCCAATTTCAATGAGCATCGCAGACCAAATAAACATGTGCTATTTCCAGAACTACAGCGGCTTTTCAGAAGGAAAAGTCATTACTAGTTCTACCGCTACTTACACTGTGTACAACCTTGACCTACAACAAGCAGAATGATAACAAGAGGACAAAATGCATTGTTGTGGCACATAGGTTATATATTTCATTTATTCATTAACGTGTCCTACTTAGCCTGACTATTCTGCATCAGCCCACATGGATTCTTTCTGTCATAGTATAAAAGCAAAATACTGTGGATGCTGGAGATCTGAAATAAAAACAGAAAATGCCAGAAAAACTCAGCAGGTCTGGCAGCAACTGTGGAGGGAGAAACAGAGTTAACGTTTCGAATCCAATGTGACTCTTCTTCGGAACTAAATCTTCTTCAGGTTCTTTTTACCACTTGCAGTTCCAAATGTCAAATAAAAATGCCAAGTTGAGCTGATCTTTACTGATTTGTTGAATCTGGCTCAATCTACAGTGTGTGTCTGAAATAACAGTCACTTAATTTATTTTAAGGCAAACAAGCTGTGGCTGCAGTTACGGAACTCTAAGACTATTGCCTGAATAAAACATTAAGCTCTATAGTGCGATCATGCAGATTCCATTGCTATCATTTCCCTTGGTAGTTTTCTTGATGTCAGCAACTTTCTTCTGCATTCCTAGTTCTCGTTGCAGATGCAGAATTGACACATTAATCCGGGTTTTCTGTCCCTGGCTGCTTGGATTATCTGTGTAAATTGGTCAGTTGAGAGCAGAAAACGTCTGGCTGTTCTGTTGCACCAGACCTCTGCCCACTTTCCACCACAGTGTAATTTCTGGGAAATTTCATAACTATGTTTCTTTATTTCCTCTGGCACTGTAGTTCCAATAACCCTTTGTGCCAGTTCTTTTTTTCCCCTGCAGCACCACTAGTGGTACCAATACATTTCCCAAAGGGAGATATTTGGAAGGTGAAGAGGAGGGTAATTGAAGTGATGTTAGGATCCACAACCACTCTGTGTTCACCAGCATATCCAAATTTGTAGATCCCCATGAACAGAGAATTACTGCATACAGAGTTTTCTTGTCCCGATGGAGAGACAGCAGATGTAATGGCAGCACTAAGATAGGTGAATGCCAGGCCAACCATTCTTTTGGATGCTTACTCAGAAGCGGCCCAATTACTGTATATCAGCTCTTTAGTAAATTCATGAAAAAAGGCATACTAGGGTGGGTTAACATCCAAGATAGCCTGATTGGCCACGTTTGTTATGATATCACTAACCATTTTATCAGGCCCTGGCATACTTGCAACAATTACAGAGAACTGTCTTCACAGGACCTGGGTCTTCAAAAGTCCAGATGCAGAACTGTGCCATTTTCTGCAAGGTCACCTACAGACGCACACAGGTCGTGGTGAGTAAAACATGGATCCATCTCCTTACAGGCATGTGGCAAAGCTGATTTATGAGGATCATGCCATGTGACAATCCTGTTTGCACATATTTCTTAAAGAATCACTTGCACTTGAGTAGCCATTCATCGTGGAGCTGGGAGCTGGGCTCCTCTGCCATTTTTGCAAGTGTTATTTCATTTCATGCCTGCTACTTCTGTCCTCTTCCTTTTCAGCTTGACAAACGTTGTTCATAGGATGAGGTTCTTTCTGAGCTAACAGCTTTCAGAATTTTGCCCCATTCTGACATTCCAATGTAATTTCCCATGCCACCGCAGGAGGTGTAGATTTTACCTCCTCTCTCCTCACTGTCCAATTAAGGCTCCAAACGTTCCTTCCAGACAAAGCAGTGATTTACTTGTACTTATTTCAGTTTAGTAAACTATATTTGCTGCTCGCAATGCGGTCTCCTCTACATCGGGGAGACCAAACGCAGACTGAGGGATGATCGCTTTGTGGTCCACAAGCATGACCCCGACCTTCCGGTCGCTTGTGGTCAATCCATCATCTTGCTCTCACACACACATTTCTGTCCTCAGCCTGCTACAATGTTCGAGTGAAGCCCAGTGCAAGCTCCAGAAACAGCACCTCATGTTTTGATTAGGTACTTTACAGTCTTCTGGACTCAACATTGAGTTCAACAACTTCAGATCATGAACTCTGTCCTCCATTTTGATTTTTCCCCTAGTGCCAGTCTGTATCTTGTTCTCACGTTTTTGCTTTCACACAGCGCTGACCTTTATTCTGCTACTTTGCTTTCAGACAGCGCTAGTAATACTTACTCTGGACCAATGCTGTGTGTCTTTACTGCTATCATTACAACTCTTTTTGCCTTGTGAACCATGACATCTTTGTCATTTAATTCCCCCTCTAACCTATCCCTGACCTTCTCTTTTGCTCCATCTGCCCCTCCCCCTTTTTCAACTGCATAAAACCCATCACATTCTTACCTCTCTTCAGTTCCGAAGAAGAGTCACATTAACTCTGCTTCTCTCTCCACTGATGCTGCCAGACCTGAGTTTTTCCAGCCCTTTCTCTTTATACTCCCATTTAATTGTCCTCTTCCATTTAATTTTTAATTATGTCAAATTTTCCGCCATCACTAGTGTGCTCATTCCACCCATTTAAATAAACACAAAGCAATCCACAAGCTAATCTTGGAAAACTGCATGCAGACACTCCACTTACATTTCAGATTGTCTAAAATTTCCAAAAATCATGCAGCCTATACTGAAACAAGACTGCGGAGTCTTCTCCCATGCACAAAGACTGCACACCTTAGTTGTTGTATTCGACTTGCCTAGCTGAATATCTGCTACTTTTGAGCAAATATTGTTTACAAGTACAGATCAAACACAGTCAGTAAAATATGTTTTCTTGATATGGGCCTCAGTCCTAATCCCTCCTGTTCTTCCACTCTCCATATTTGTTTTAGTGGCTACAGCTGCCCCTCAGGACTGTGAAGGCATTTAGAAGATTTTTTTTCTGCCATTAATCTAAATGGTACAGGGAGGTAAATTTAGCGCTAGCAGAAGGGATAGGCCACACCACGCGGCACTAACAGTGACTATTATTTGCCTTAACAATAACATTATTTGCAACAACTCAGAAGTGGAGGAATTAGTTCACCAAAGAAACTTGAAACTACATGATTTCCTGAAACATCATCTTGATTATCTGATTAATTCATGTGGTTCCACCTTAAGTATAGTTTCTAACTGAATTATTTGATCCTAATAGAGGAGTTATGGAATTTTAATGTGGAGAAAATGTACAAATATTTGCCTCAAGAAATTATTAGATGACTTTGTAAACTACAAGAACTCAAATAATATAAAATAATACATGAGTAAGATGATTTTATCTTTGTGCTTTAGGGGGCAGAATTTTCCCCCCATTGGAGGGGACGTTTAAGAGCGGGTGCATGGAGCTATGCGCTCCCTGTGCGGGCGAGGGGGGGGGGGGGGGGGGGGGGCGGGTCCCTAAACCGAGAGTTCGCTCTTCCACGCATGCGCATGAAAGGACGCACTCATCTCCCTGAGGCTAAGTCTTGCCTCAGGA
The DNA here is from genome assembly GCF_964194155.1 of Cetorhinus maximus. Taxonomy (NCBI): domain Eukaryota; kingdom Metazoa; phylum Chordata; class Chondrichthyes; order Lamniformes; family Cetorhinidae; genus Cetorhinus; species Cetorhinus maximus. Next base: position 47,205,218 of record NC_135897.1, on the reverse strand, counting down.
AGATCGGCTCTACAGTAAAAAATGTGAAAAATAGAAAAATAAAATTCCCTGACATGTCACATGACTTTTAAAACCACTTTAATTACATTTTTTAAAGCCTACACGAAACCTCATCCCGCCCGTGGATGAGGTTTCATGCTTTTTCTAATGCCCACCTGGGCTCCTGGCCTCCCCGCCAACCTTAAGGTTGGACGGGCAGATCCACTAATTACTTAAATGACTCTGTCAATGGCCTCAACTGGCCATTGACAGGTCGGCAGGCACACAGCTGATTCTGCTGAGCCCCCGCCTTCCTGAAAATTTAAATGGAGCGAGGTGACATCGGGAGTTCTGCCCGACTTCATCCCGCGTCACTTTACGTATCGGCAAGCGGGCCCCGCCCCCGCTCACCGACCGGGAAACCCTGGCCATGGAGTTTTGAAAAATTTTATGCAGGACTGTATAAGTATGTCATGAATATTTCAACTGTTTAGTTATTCATAACTATTAAAAAAAATTCAGTTTCCTGCACTGGGAAACCTGTCGGCAATTGATATTAAGGAGCTGGCTGCTAAAACACCCCTGGAGATAATACTGATGTAATCCAATATAAGCATTCACTGAATATCATCTGGAAATGTTCTAGTTTCTGGCACAGATTCAAGTACATGGCCAAATTTTGGAAAAGCATGTTGCAAAATCAATAGTACTCAAAAGTTAACTTGTACTTAAGAAAGCAATTTATGTTACTCAACTGTCACTTTTTAGAAAAAGTCCCATTTTAGCACAACAACAATATAAATAGCTATTAAAATAACATAGGCAAAACAAAAATCTACCAATGTTGTACTTTCTGTCTGCATGTAGCCCTGTACAGTGAGTTTGCTGACAATGTCCACAATGCAGTTTTGGTTAATTGTTCACTGGAAAAATTATTTTTTGAGTGAATTAAGATTCTGTTACTTAACACTTACACTGAATATTTTTGAATACTGTGAGGCTTCAAAATCAATAAAGATGATTGGAAACCCTTCAGTTGGTTGAAGCAATGTCATAATATGTTGCCCTTCTTGCAATTTAAAAAATTAAATGAAAGTTATGCAAATGAATTACTTGTTATGAACAATTACTGTATTCATTTCTGTAATATCTTCCAGGACAAAAACACTGGTGCATGCACATGGAGTTCTAGTATCCAACTGATCTGGTTTATTTTGATTTTTGTTTAAACACACCCAAACTCCCTTCTTCTTTGTGAACCTCTGAAGGCAAAACATGAAGGAGGCAATTGAAAGTGATTTTTCGTGGCCCGTTCACTTTTATGGTTGGCGGACGAGCCAATCAGCCAGGCGGCCTTTACATTTTTGCTCAAACCTTGATCCAGGGTGGGATGAAATCTCCACTGGGAAATAAAATAGAGAGCGATATCTGGAGACTATTTTTTAATGAGGTAAGCTTTCTGGCGCTTGATTATGCTACATGGACATATTTTGCAGCATTTTTGTTGTTTTGTTTATTCTCTGGAGGTCTGCACCTCCCTGAGGCAGCCGTCTGCCTTCAGGGAGCTCACTGGAAGTGCTCACCAGCACCCGCGGTGACGTCGACACCCACCCTCTTCCCACCCCCGTCGGCAGTGCTGAGCTATTGTCAGCGCGCATTTCATGCTGGCTGTCTGTTAATTCTTCAGAAGAAGAGTCATACAGACTTGAAACGCTAACTATTTCTCTCTCCACAGATGCTGCCAGACCTGCTGAGTTTTTCCAGCATTTTTTGCTTTTATTATAGCACACTTAACAGCTCTGCTGCTCCATTTGAAGTTGGATGGAACTCTATTGTGTTTTACCATGTTCATCCTCATGAATTGTGCAAATTCTTATGAACTAAACTGAGATCCGTTGTCAGACACTGTTTCCTCTGGGAATCCATAGGCAGCAAACAAACTACGCAAAATAACAAGAGTTTTGCTAGTTGTAGTTCTATTCATCAGAAACGTCTCAACCCACTTCGAATAACTGTCTATAACAATGAATAGCTGTTGCCTTTCAAATTCCGAAAAATCTATGTGCAGCCTCTGCCACACTCTAGCTGGCCATTACCATGGTTGCAAAGGTACCTATGGCGGCTTCTTGACATACTCTGCACTGTCTCACTGTGGCTTCTATGTTTTTATCTAACCCTGGCCATCAAAGATAGCTGCTTGCTAGACTCTTTGTCATGCTCTTCTTAAGTGTTGACCATGGAGATCGCAAAGAATTGCAATCTATACCTTCCAGGAATTCCCACTCTGATTTCCCACATAGCAATCTTTATCAATTGATAACTCATTCGTACACACAAAAAATGGCGTGATTTCTAAATCTAGCATCTGTTTTGGCCACCTGTTTGTGGTATAGTCATTTACCCTTGCCAATTCAGGGTTCCTGCAAATTTTTCTACCAACTTCATCTAGCGTAAAATGAAAAATATATCTTTCTCTGCTGGTATGGTAACCTAGGCATCGCATCAGCATTACAATGATTTTCTGATCATCTGTATTTAATGTCGTATTGATAAGCAGACAAAATCAAAGCTCATCTTTGTACTTGAGCTGCAGCTAAAGTGGGTACTGGAGACATCGGATTCAAAATAGTCATCAGTGGCTTGTGATCAGTTTCAATTGTGAAACTACGACCATACAAGTATTTATGAAATCTTCTTACTCTAAAAATCAAAGACAATGCTTCATATTCTGAACATAATTTCTCTCACTGACACTGAGGGAGCATGAGGCAAATGTAATCGGTCTCTCCTCACCATTATCCAATACAAGAGATCACAGCACCTACTCCGTATGGAGAGGCATCACATGCTAGCTTAATCTTTTTGGACACATTGTAATGTAGAAGCATTGTACCATCTACTAAATGGATTTTTACACAACTTGAATGCTTTGTCATACTCTCCATCCCTCCATATTAATCTTTTAGTCATCCTTTGCTGTTCCTTATATTCTGTCCAATCTTCTGGTCTTCCACCTATCTTTACACAATTATATACTTTTTCTTTAAGTCTGATACTATCCTTTCTTGTTAACCACGGATGGTGTATCCATCCCTTGGACTTTTTCCTACTCTTTGGAATGTATCTATTCTGTGTATTCTGAAATATCCCTTTAAATGTTTGTCACTGCATCTCTATTGACCTATCCCTTAACCTAATTTTCCAATTCACTTTAGCCAGCTCTGCTTTCATGCCCTCATAATTGCCCTTATTTAAATTTAAAAACATAGTCTCGGACCCACTCCTCTCTCCCTCAAACTGAACGTAAAATTAAAGCATATTATGGTCGTTGCTACCTGGGGGTGCCTTCACTGTGAGATCATTAATTAATCCCATCTCATTGCACAATACCAGGTCTAGCATAGCCTGGTCTCTGGTTGGCTCCAGAACATGCTGTTCCAAGAAATTATCCTGGAAACATTCTATGAACTCCTCATCTAGGCTACCTTTACCCATCTGACTTTTCCAATCTATAGGTAGATTAAAATCTCCCAATGATTATCATTGTGCCTTTCTGACAAGCTCCCATTATTTTTTCCTTTATGCTCCATCCTACCATGTAGTTGCTATTGAGGGGCCTGCACACAACTCCCACAAATGACTTCTTGCCTTTATCATTTTTCATCTCTACCCAAACCGTTGCCACATCCTGGTTTCCTAAACTTAGGTCATTCTTCTCCATTATGCTAATACCATCATTAGCAAACAGGGCCACCCTTCCACCTTTCCTCACTTCCTGTCCTTCCTAAATGTCCTACACCCTTTAATATTCAGGTCCCAATCCATGTCCTCTGACAACCATGTCTCTGTAATGGCTATCAAATCGTAATTATTTATTTCTATGTGCACACTCAGTTCATCTGTTGTGTTTCAAATGCTTCGTGCATTCAGATATGGAGCCTTTAGTTTTATCCTTTTATTCTTTTTATAACCTCTAGTCTCATCCATTGCTTTATTGTTAGATTTGTACACTCTATCCCTTCCTGTCACAGTCCGTTTTTCATTTCCCGTAATAATACCTTTCTCTTTTGCCTTGCCCCTACTCTTTGGTTTACCACATCTTCCCAAATTTGCGCCCTTGCCCCCAGTACTTAGTTTAAAGCCCTCTCTGCTTCCCTAGTTACGCGGCTCGCAAGAGCACCAGTCCCAGCACGGTTCAGGTGTAGACCATCCCAACAGTGCAGAACCCACTTTCCCCAGTATTGGTGTTAGTGCCCCATGAACTGGAACCCACTTCTTCCACACCAGGCTTTGAGCCACACATTCATCTCACTATTCTGAGTTGTCCTATGCCAATTTGCACGTGGCTCAGGTAATAATCCAGAGGTTGTGACCTTTGAGGTTCTGCTTCTTAATTCAGTGCCAAGTTCCTCATACTGACTATGCAGAACCTCCTCCTTTGTCCTGCCTATGTCGTTGGTACCAACATGGAGCACAATGGCTGTGTCCTCCCTCTCCCACTGCAAGTTCCTCTCCAGCCCTGAGCAGATGTCCTGAATCCTGGCACCGGGCAGGCAATACAGCTGTCTGGGCTCACGCTCTTTGCTGCAGAGAATGGTGTTAATCTCTCTGTATATACTGTCCCATACTACCACTACATTCCTTGTAACACCCCCCGCTTGAATAGCATCCTGTACCATGGTGACATGGCCAGTTAGCTCATCCACCCTGCAGCCCCCACTATCATCCAAACAATCTGAAGAAACCTCAAATCTGTTGGACAATTACAAGGGACAAGGGCCTAGATTCCTGCACTCCTGCCCTCTGGGTCCCCTTACCTGCCTCACTTGCAGTCCTGTTCTTGACCACTGACCAAATCAGATGACTCTTTCCTAAGGGGTGTGACCACCTCCAGGAATAAAGTGTCCAGGTAACATTCCCCCTCCGTGATGCCGCAGTGCCTGCAGCTCGGCCTCTAGCTCAATAGCTCAGACCTGAAGTTCCTGCAGCTGCAAACATTTACTGTAGATGTGTTTGCCCTAGATCACACCAGTATCCAGGAGCTTCCACATCCTGCAATTGCAGCACATCACCTTCCCTGCCATCTCTGGTATGTGTTAATTAATTAATAATTGTTAATTAATTATAATTAACAAAGCCTACACCTCCCAATAGGTTTTGGCACTGCCGGCAAACTTTATAATACCGATAAAACAATACAGTACTTAAAATGCTGATAAAAGTAATAATGCCAGTTACTGGTTTACCTGCTCCTGCTGCTGCACCAAATGGAAATCAAATACTGGAGGCTGAAAAAGGATAGAAAAGAAAACACCTCCTCCCCATCCATCACTGAACTCCCCACTCAGCACACTTTACTTCTTGCAGTAAACCTCAGCTAAAGCAAATCTTTCCCCCTATGTACTGAATTCCCACTTTGAACCAAATTCCCAAATATACTCACTCGGTCTCTGTCTCACTCAAACTGAATCACCTCTCACCGACCATGCGCCTCTTACTGATTGTGCGCTTTAAAAGTTCCTTTCGTATATAGAGCTGTGATGATTCACTCTCTAGTTTAGCTTCCTGCTACAGTAATCAACACCTATTCAGGCATCTATTCGGGCAAGGGCTTTCAGGTGATTGATAGTTAACTGTCACTAAGGCAGTTGCCTGTTTAACTAGGCTAATTAACTTACTTAAGGGCTGCTAGTTCTAGGTCAGAATCTGACTCTTGCTCTAAAATTGAACTTGAAAAAGATTTGCCAGTTGAATTCCCACTTTGAACCAAATTCCCAAATATAATCACTCAGTCTCTGTCTCACTCAGGCTGAAGTCTCCCCTCACTGATCGTGTGCCTCCTACTGCATTGTGACCAGATCCTCCACGTTTGGCAAAGTATCAGGAGGATTACATTTTAGTACCTGATTTGCGGTTACCTTATAATCCCACATATTGTTACATTAGCATCTGACTTTGGCACTACCACTATGGGAGTAGCCCAATTATCCTGTTCAACCTTTGAGAAAATTTTCTCAGTCTCAAGTCTTTTCAGCTCTCGCTGTACTTTCTACCATAGAGTATAGGGGAGGCCTGCAATAAACTGGTCTTGCGTTCATCTGAACCTGTACATTCGCCTTGTACCCTTGAATTCATTTGCTGGTTTCACTAAACGCCTGAGGGTACTTGTTGATCACATCGTCTTGTGATGTAAATTTTGCTTCGGCATGAAAAAGCTCATTCCAATTTAACTTAAGTGGTGCAAATCAGTTTCTTCCTAACAAGGCTGGTTTCTCACCTTTCACCACAATGAAGGGCAATTTTGCACATTGCTCATTTTACATGACTGGAACTAACACACTTCCCATTGTGGGAATATTCTCCCCTCCATAACTTTATAATTCTATGTGTGATTTCTTCAGCTGATGTTGACTCAACTTTTCAAGATACAGCAATTCAGGAATTGCGATAACTCCATATCGACCTCTATATTTAGCGGAGCTCCATTCAATCATGATGCCCCGTGAATCTCCATTCAACATCTATGCTTCAGATTGTATAGATTCCAACTGACCCGTCATCGACCTGGTGCTGTTCAAGAACCGTATGCAATGGCTGCTGGTTTCTCCAGCCAGCACTTTCTCTACTTATCTTCTTCTAACATACCTTGACCCTTCTTGTAGCTGTAGCGCTCTGCCTTCAAAAATGGTCCTGTACCACAGGACTTTGTGGTACCACTGCTACTACTAACCGTCTTCACTGGGGACTTCGGCTTACTCACCTGCAGCTTATTTACTTCAGCAGATGACTGGCAGTTATTAACTCTGGCTTCTCTTGAGTCAATGGACAATGCTGTGTTGAACGTTAACTTTGGCAATGTCAACAACTTATTGCGAATGTGTTCATTTTTTAAACCACACACGAATCTGTCCCGCAGTACCATCCATTGAAATTTTCCAAAATAACAATGAACAGACACAACAATAAACTCTCCAATGTCCTCACTGGGCAACTAAATCCTTGTTCCAAACTAATAGCTTTCTGCAAAATGTCTGACAGCAGTGTGTCTTTTGGCTTTACTGGTGCAAGCAAATTCCTGAGCGTCTCATATACTTCTGGGCCTGTTTTCATCAAAAATATTGTCCTTTTCCTTTCCCCCACTGTCTGAGCAACAGCTGGATTATCAGCATCTTGAGGGATATTAATAGCAGTGAAAAACATCTCTAGCCGCTTCACTTATGATTCTTGGTGATGGCTGTAGTCCCAAGTCACCAATAATACCGGATGATGCAGCCATCTTCGAAGGTCAGTCTACCCACCTGTACAAGCAGCCTTTTCTCTAACACCTGATTTTTAAGCCTATTCCTCATTTAAATAACCTCACAGTTCCTCTGCTGGTTTGCTGGTAGCTTCTCCAACCCAAATTTGTTTGGCTAGGTAAATCCATAATCCCACCCTGGTCACCAGACTGTGATGTCTTAAAGGACAAAAGCATTGGTGCATCTACTGTACATGGTGTTCTTTCTAGTAGCCAAATTAAATGGTTTATTCCAGTTTTGGTTTATATACATACATACGCAAATGGTTACAAGAGTTTGCTATTACAGTTTCACACAAGAAAGCCTCCCTTTCTGTTATATGTATGGACTTAGTAGATGCAAACTTAAAGGGTTGAATTTTAACCTTAAAAAAGGGTTGATTTGATTGGGTGGGGAGCTAAAGTCTGAAAAATGAGTTTCCTGACCCAAACCCGCCTACAATTCATCCAGACCTGAGTTAAACTGAAGCTGGAAAATGGGCAGGAATCCAATGGACTCCAAAGAGGAAGGTTGAAACATTAAATATGATAATACGGCTGTGAGCCTCACTGTCATTCAGGTTTTCAACTTTCACTGCCATCAGCTTCGAGGCAAGGATTTGGTGAACTCAGGAGATCAGTGCCTTCACATGTACCTCTTGGATCTATGTGCTTGCTGGAGAAGCCTCCATCATTGGGCACCCCACCCCTCAAGGCATCTAATGCCCCCTTCCCTACCCAGCCTTTAATTCCCTCGCAGCCTCCGGAAACCAAAGGGGTACCCTGAGATGAATTAATGGCACTCAGAGCTAAATGGGTTTGATCTTGTGGCCATTACTGATATGTGGAGCTGAATTTTCAATGGCACATGAGGCAAGTCTGAAAGTGGGAGGGTAGTTCCTGGAAATGGGAGGGAAACCCACTTGGGCTGGCTTGACAACACGTTCCTGTCTCCATGGATAAACATGGATTGGGGTGAAGGCTGAAGTGATTACTCGCCCAGCCGTGACGGGTAACCAATTAAGCTCCTTAAGGGTACTTTCCCAATGATTGGATTTTCCAGCTAGTGTTGGGGGTACCTGTTGCATCGGATGTCATCTGTGAAACAATGGTAGCCTCCAGTGGCAGCTAGATAGATATCGGAGCAAGAGGTGAGGTGGGATTGACAGCCCTTGACATCAATGCAGGATTTGACCAAGTGTGGCATCAAGGAGACCTCGCAAAACTGGAGTCATTGGGAATCAGGGGGAAAACTCTCCACTGGTTGGAGTCAGACCTAGCACAAAGGAAGATGGTTGTGGTTGATGGGGGTCAATCATCTCAGTTCCAGGGCATCACTGCAGGAGTTCCTCAGGGTAGTGTCCTAGGTCCAACCATCTTCAGCTGCTTCATCAATGACTTTCCTTCATAAGGTCAGAAGTGGGGTTGTTCGCTGATGATTGCACAATGTTCAGCACCATTCATGACTCCTCAGATACTGAAGCAGTCCACGTCCAAATGCAGCAAGACTTGGACAATATCCAGGCTTGGGCTGACAAGTGGCAAGTAACATTCACACCACACAAATGCCAGGCAATGACCATCTCCAACAAGAGGGAATCTAACCATTGTCCCTTGACATTCAATTGCATTACCATCACTAAATCCCCCACTATCAATATCCTAGGGGTTACCATTAACCAGAAATTGAACAGGTCTAGCCATATAAATACTGTGGCTACAAGAGTAGGTCAGAGGCTAGGAATTCTGTGGTGAGTAACTCACCTCCTGACTCCCCAAAATCTGTTCACCATCTACAAGGCACAAGTCAGGAGTATGATGGAACATTTGTCTGGATGAGTGCAGCGCCAACAACACAAGAAGCTTGGCACTATCCAGGACAAAGCAGCCTGCTTGATTAGCACCCCATCCACAAACACTAACTCCCTCCACCACTGACGAACAGTAGCAGCAGCGTGTACCATCTGCAAGGTGCACTGCAGGAACTCACCAAGGCTCCCTAGACAGCACCTCCTAAAACTACAACCACTACCATCTAGAAGGACAAGGGCAGCAGGCACATGGGAACACCACCACCTGGATGTTCCCCTCCTAACCGCTCACCATCCTGACTTGGAAATAGATCACTGCTTGTTCACTGGGTCAAAATCCTGGAACTCCCTCCCTAACAGCATTGTGGGTGTACCTATACTACATGCACTGCAGTGATCCAAGAAAGCAGCTCACCACCACCTTTTCAAGGGCAATTAGGGATGGGCAATAAATGCTGGCCCAGCCAGCGACACCCACATCCCATGAATTAATCCAAAAAAAAATCTCCATTCAATATGGATGGCGCCATCCAAAACTCGGCCACAACCATAGCACTTCCTGTTACTGTGGGGTACTTTCCTCTCATATCTGAAGGCACTAACCCTTGTTATTTACCCCTTCAGTGTCTGACAACCCTTTTCACATTCCTACGTACTTCAGCAGTGTCCACTTCTGATGGTAAGGCTGACAATCTATGATTACTGGACAGCCTCCTATTAGCCCTCTGGACTCGGGAACCCAGTTACCTTAATTGAATGGGGCTCCTGGAGGCAACCGCTTTATTGCTTGAAATCACCCTCTGGGTCTTAATGCCAGCATTTGTTGGTTACTGTTCCAAATTTCATCAGGAAAGCAGGATAAGGACCAAACCAGTTCAGTTGGGTACTAGAACTCCATGTACAGCATATGCACAAGTGTTTTTATCCTGAAAGTTATCATAGTCTGGCAACCAGGGTGGGATTGTGGATTTCCCTAGCTGAACAATCTTGGGTTCGAGAAGCTTCCAGCAAACCAGCAGAGGAACTGAGAGGTTTTTTGTTTGCTGAGAAATAGGCTTAAAAATCAGATGTTAGAGAAATGGCTGAACGTACACGTGGCTGGACTGACCTTCGAAGAAGTCCTGCCAATAATTGCAGGGAGACCAAGGTTGTGAACTAAACATTCTATGGTATTTGCCTTTTAGAAAAGATAGGCAAAATTAAAAAGGAGCAGGATATCCTGATAATAAGAAAAATGATGAATACACTAGTGAGAAAGGATCATAGCCCAGAAAATCAGGATGTAGAATCGGTGTGAGTGGAGCTAAGAAATAACGAAGGGCAGAAACCACTGAAAAAATAACCTGGTTATTTCTACCCTGTTTTCTGTCCATTAACCAATCCTCAATTCATGCTAATATATTACCTCCATTACCTCCAATCCCATGAGCTCTATTCTTGTGTAACAACCTTTTGCATGGTACCTAATCAAGTGACTTTGAAAATCCAAATATATTACATCAGTTTTATTAGTTCATTAGTTTCTGCTTGTCTCCTTTGTAAGTTACATCCTCAAAAACTCTAATAGATTTGTCAAGCATAATTTTCCTTTCATAAAATTGCACCGACACTGCCAAATATGTTATATACCTAATAATAGATTCTAGTGTTTTCCCCACTATTGATCTATCTTATGGACACTAAGGGGATCAAGGTATATGAGGGTCGGGTGGGAAATGGAGTTGATGCAGATGATCAGCCATGATCATATTGAATGGTGGAGCAGAGTCAAGGGACCATATAGCCTCCTCCATCTCCTACTTCTTATGTGCTTATGCTCAATTATAGCTGATCTTTTTGATATAGGCTTGATGCAATCAATAACATTTCAGCAGTAAGGGGAACAACATTGTTCAACACACAATGTAAAATGCATTCCCTAGTGACCAAAGAGTTTGTACATTGTTAGGGAATATGTGGTGGTGAAGGAGGGGCTAGTGAATGCTTAGGCAGGGCAGGAGAATTACTGTGTCTACGTGCAAGATTCACAGAAGATCATTTAATAGCCTGGAAATCAGCTGCTCTCCAGAGCATGTTTTCTGAGCAGAAGTATGGGGGGGGAATCGAGCAGTGTCTCTAATTTGGCTAATAACCAGCAGCCTTGTCTTATAGGAATTGTAAAGTATTGTATTTCCCAATATGACAAGAATCCTGGTCAGCTCAAGTTTAAGAAAACCAAACGTCTTTATTTGTCTTATCTGGAGTGTCAATTGGTGAAGCAAAAGGCTCATACTCAAAACAGGTGGGCATGTCAATGACGACTAAGTGAAATAAAGCAGACTCTGCACACTGGCCCTCACACAAGTGACATTCTAGAACGTGGAACAATGGATTTGTAAGAATATTCTATTCCTTACAAAGTGCCAGCTAGACAACAACTGAATGCATAAATTATAAAGTTGAGTCAGTTTGTCACTTTTCTGTAATCTGATTATCTGAAATTAACCAGAAAAGAGTGAGAGGGACAGGCAGGCAGATAGACATACAAGCCAAGAACGGAGAGAGGAACAGAGAATGAGAAAAGAGAGATTGTATTATGCGGAAGGAGGAAAGAAACAAATTTGTACCTTGTATATATTTTTTTAAGCTGTTCAAATCTACCATATATATCAGTCAATGAGAAAAGCCCAGGGCTTTGGCAATGGAGCTAGATACACAAGAACACAAGAGAAAGGAGCAGGAGTAGACCATAGGACCTGTTGAGCTGCTCTTCCATTCAACATGATCATGGCTGACTTTGGGCTTCAACTACACTTTCCTGCCCACTCCCCATATCCCTCGATTCACTGAGAGACCAAAAATCTGTCTATCCCAACCTTAAACATAGTCGACAATGGAGCATCCACAACCCTCAGGGGTAGAGAATTCCAAAGATTCACAATTCTTTGAGTGAAGAAATTTCTCCTCATCTCCATCCTAAAAGATCATCCCCTTATTCCATGACTGTGTCCTGTGTTTTATATTCCCCAGCCAGCGGGAACAATCTCGCAGTGATAACCCTCTAAAACCCCTTTAGACTTCTTGTGTGTTTTAATGAGATCACCTCTCATTCTTCTAAACTCCAGAGAATATAGGCCCAATTTACTCAACCTCTCATCAGAGGACAACCCTCTTCTCCCAGGGACCTATTGAACCTTTGCTGTAGTGTCTCTAATGCAAGTATACCCTTCCTTAAAAATGGCGACCAAATCTGCACTCAGTATTCCAGGTGTGGTCTCCCTAAAACCTTGTACAATTCTAGCAAGACTTCTTTATTCCTGTACTCCAATCCCCTTGCAATAAAGGCCAACATGCCATTTGCCTTCCTTATTGCTCGCTCTACCTACATAAGAACATAAGAAATAGAAACAGGAGTAGACCATTCGGCCCCTCGAGTCTGCTCTGCCATTCAATAAGATCATGGCTGATGATCTTGTGTTTTAATTTCCACATTCCCACCTAACCCCATGATTCCCTTGCCTAACAAGAATCTATCTACCTCTGCCTTAAAAATATTCAATGACCCCGCGTCCACCACCTTCTGAGGCAGAGAATTCCAAAGTTGCACAACACTCAGAAAAAAATTCTCCTCATCTCTGTCCTAAAAAGGCGACCCCTAATTTTAAAATAGTGCCCCCTTGTTCCGGACTTACCCACAAGAGGAAACATCCTTTCGACGTCCACCTTGTCAAGGCCATTCAGAATCTTGTACACTTCAAACAAATCACTCCTCACTCTTCTAAACTTCAGTGGAAACAAGCCCAAACCTGCATGCTAACTTTCTGAGTTCCTTATATGAGCACATGCAAGTCTTTCTGAACATCAACATTTACAAGTTTAATGTCTTTTAAAAAATATTCTAATCTTTTCTAATCTTATGACCAAAGTAAATAACCTCACACTTCCCCACATAATACTCCATCTGCCATCTTGTTACCCACTCACTTTAGCCTATCTCTTTACAGCCTCTTTGTGTCCTCCTCACAACTTATATTTTCACCTAGCTTTGTATTGTCAACAAACTTAAGATACATTATTCCCTGTCTCTTTATCTAATTTATTAATGTAGATTGAAGTCCAGCACTTGCGGCATGCTATTCATCACAGCCTACCAACTTGAAAATACCCCATTTATGCCTACTCTTTGCATCCTGTCTGTTAACCAGTCCTCTATCCATGCTAATACATTACTGCCAACTCCATGAGTCCCTATTAACTAGGATTGGATGTGCAAGCAGAACCAATGGCAAGCAGGTCAGCCAGATTGCAGGGCTCAGCAGCATGGCCCTGAAAGTGTGCCCTCGAAAGAAAGGGGGTTCATGAGACAAGGACGGGAGGAGGCTTTTCAGCTTTTGGTATAAAACCCTTTGCTTTTGACCACAAGCCACGTTGAGGGACATGACTGGAATATATATCTTTGTATAATATAAATCTTTGATATAAGATATATAAGTATTTCATTATGTTTGAACTTCTTGTTAACCATGCTTCCAGTTGAAGGCTTAAGGGAAGTCCAAGGCAGGGAGACAATTGGTATAGTGGTGACCATGCCACAGCTTTGATGCGGTGTAAGGGAGAAAACTCTTTCTCCTTCATAGGTTTTACAACCTTACCTTGATGTTTCTTCCACTGACTCCAGTGGTCCCTTAGGCTACTGTAGACTTGTCGGTGGGTTTTTGCTCAGTTTGGCAGGTAGGATCTACCAGTGGCCAATTGCACATTTAAATTGGGCCACTGCTGCTTTTAAGCAGCAGCCAGAGACCAATATGACAACTGCTGTGCTGCTGGTGGATATCAGTTACATCACCTTGCGTCCAGCAGCTGGAATATGTTGCACTTATTTTACTCCTGAGTAGCTGGCAAATTGCATATCAGTTTCTACTTCCAAAAGAAATTCTTGTGAGTATTGCTTTATGCTGCTTATTTCTAAAGGTTTCGAAACAAACTGGAAATTGAATTGTTAAAATAATTTTATTTCACTAAAATTCTAACATTTGGCAACTATGCCTTCTGTATTAAGAATGACTCAATTTTATCTTTATTAAACCCTATCTGTGATTGATCACACTTGAGAATTTTGGTTTGTTTTTCCAAGTGATTTAAATCAAGTTGCAAGAACAATATGAATTATGTGTTTTTGCCTGACTGGCCTCTGCCCATGTCAATCCTGACAAGTTCTCTCTGCTATTAAATTCAATTCAAAACTATTTCTCTTCTGAGGATGAAAGTGAACTATTTTTGGGATTTGAGATAACCTTTCATATATCAATTCGGAAACTGGGTAATTAAGTAAAGTTTAAATATTAAAGGTAGTTTTTGTTTATGGAAATCTATCATTCTTAAAGGCTATTGCTGGGAATTTCGTACTGGGGACCTTCCAATCAGCCTCTATGATCGATGGAAAATTGGCAGAAATCCTGAAAAATCTGTGGCAGCCAATTGGTAGAACTTCCAATGAAATTCCTGGTTTATAAATTGGAAATCATGTAAATAATACACTAAATATTTTAAAGTAGGAAATTAAAAGCTGACGACAGAGAAAGAGGATGTCTGAGTGTCCAATATTTTAACATTAGAGCTGCTGAATAATCTATCAGAATGCATGCCGAATTAACCAAATTCCATACTATATAATCACATTTTAAATGTAAAAATATGTAACCATTATTACATATTGTTTTAAATTGGCTTATATTGTAAAATATGCATAGTCACCTTCTTATAGTGAATTGTCTGGATCATTGCTGTTTCAAAGTTGTGCGTTTCCTTCAGCTGTGTCTTCTCCCATAGTGCTCTAAGAATTTGTACTGATGCATCCTGGGAGGACAGGGGACTTGCTGAACAGCTCTGTGAAAGACATAGATATTGATGGAAGATGTGAGAGGCTCACTCCATTAAAAATCTTAAATCAGTTTTAGATGTGTGTGGTTCTTATCAAAATGAATACAGTCAGTTTTAAACAATGAAATACAAAAGTAATGAAAATTCCTTAGTAAATATTGCGAAATAAGGCTTGGAACAGCTACGACTAATGCTGGCAGAAAGAAAATTCTAAACAAAAGCATATCATTGTCCATTGCTACAGGTCTGGCCAGAGTTCAAACATTTATACTGTTTACGGACATGGGCATAGAACTCAAAGTAAATGCTCAAATTCATTGTGTGGAAATTGCAAACTATCATTTAAATTATTTTGCAGTGTAACTAGAATAAACAAATGCCTGAGAGTACAGAAACAAAAGTGAAGTGGAAAAACATGGAAAAAGCAGAAAGGAACATAAGAAGAGTACTTAAGACATTAATGATAACTCTATCGTGCATATGTGCTAAGGAATTAAGTAGGAAAATACAATTTAAAAGCATTTTTTAAAAAAACGTCTGTCACTTTGTCACCCTAGTTTTGCACTTGATTAACTTTGAACTGGCTGATTTTCATGAATTAATACCTAGACAAAATGGAAATTAGATGTTTGCAATGTTTTGATGAAAAAAGTGCCTGTGTAATATTTCAACACATAATTGCATTTCCATTTTAATGATTTACTAGCAGATCTGTTGCATTGCTCATTGTAAGCCAGAGAATTCATTGTTTCATTGCAACAAGATCATTATTTTATGCAATCATAAATGTATTATTTAGCTGCTCATGTGCATCTGTTAACATGCATCTATGTTTAAGATGGCCTGTCGCTTCAAGCCACAAAGTCTAGTTGCCATAAGTAGCAACATCCTAAGGTTAATGGTGAGGGAATTGTGCAGATTAACTTCTAAGTTCCTGGCTCTCAGTCAGAAGAAACCAGTATGAAATGGCTGTCTTTCTTTCTGTATATTAAGAATATTTTTATCTATTAAGTGGAATGGATTCAAAACTTTATATATATATATGTATGTATATATTATATATATATATGTTTTGAGATGTGTGCATTTTAACAGCATAGCTCACGCTAAGTTGAATGATACATTGGAGAGATATAGTGTAATACATGAGTATTATTGTCTATTATATATGTAGTCGTATCGTTTTAAAGCCCTAACAGCTAATGGTTCGTAAGTAAATAGAGCCTCAGGTAAAATGGAATTTAATTGGTGAGAAAACTTTATATTCTGGTCCACAAGCTGCAATGGGGGCAGGATGGCTTTCTTCCCCTTTTTTAAAAGTATGATTGCTAAGGTAAGTTTTTCAAAGCATAGGTTGAATATATATTGATTCCTGTTGTTACAACCAGGTGAGAAAGGGTAGAATGGCTCCCCTCTTTTCCCACTCCTCATTTGACTGCAACAGGTTTTATTAAAAAAGAATACGCAAGCCAACTTAGCCAACTGTTGAAGTGCTGAGATTGTAAAAGAAACACACAGATGGGTTTTCTTGTAAGGTTTTAAAAAGGAAAGAGAATAGTATTTATTGTACTTAACACCTGGTCTAAATAAAAATAATAAAAAGTGATCCGTCTCTCTCTCTCTCTCTCACACACACACACATGTAAGTTACAAAGTGGAAGGACAGGGTAAGTTGTTTAAAAGTCCAATAAATGTCAGTGATAAACAGATTTTATAGATTGATGACTTAGACTGGGCTCAGCTCAATGATCTTTTCTGGATTCTACGTTGAGACGATTTAAAGATGTTGACGGACAATTTATCTTTTCTTATGGAGACAGCAGCTGCTAGGTGATTTTAAAGCACTGCCTGCAGTGTGAGGATGGTCAAACAACAGGCAGAGTTCAAACTTGCTGAATGGATGGAGAGAGGGGGAAAATATTGCCCGCCCAGGGTCCTTCTTCCCCTGTGTCTCTTCTTCATATGTTCAGTGGCCTGGAGAAAAGCAGTTTCTTAAAACACAAAGTGGGGGGGGGGTGGGGTGTGGTTAGTTGGCTCACCACATGATCCCCTCTCACTAACTAACCAGTTACCAAAACATGAGCATAGCAAGTTGATTCCAGGTCCATGGTTTAGACAAGATTACATTATGGCTGGAAGAGTTCCCATCTCAGCCAGGGTCTATTGTTCAAAGTGATTGCATCAAAGAGCTTGTTCCACACCCAATTGACTATATAGGTAATTGTCTGGGTTTTTGGTGAATGGTTCAGGAGATGGGCCATTCACATTCCTCTAAGGTGATTGTCTTGGATGGGTTCTACTGGACAGCCGAACCTATTTTAATGCCTTTGGAAATTATTGGGTACAATCAAGCAAATGTTCAGCCATCTTAGAAACTGCAGTTTTAAGTCACTGAAATGCTGC
Organism: Cetorhinus maximus; assembly: GCF_964194155.1. Taxonomy (NCBI): domain Eukaryota; kingdom Metazoa; phylum Chordata; class Chondrichthyes; order Lamniformes; family Cetorhinidae; genus Cetorhinus; species Cetorhinus maximus. The sequence continues at coordinate 47,187,890 of NC_135897.1, read as the reverse complement.
TGCTCGGTCTTTTACAACTCAACCAGTGGTTTCAGCCTAATCAATAAATAGTAATTTTTGATATAAAACACTGCTCTAGAACACTGTACTAAGGTCTTTTCTGCTGGTGGGGGCATTTCTATAAACAGTCAAACTATTGGGTTTCTTTCTCTTCCTTAAATAATAGAAGAAATTTTCAAATAGATTATTCAACTGCAAGAAATTATCGTAAAATGGATTCCAGACTAATTAAAAATGACACAGAAATGTAACACATGGAGTGATGGGAAGAAAATATGCCCACAAATTCCATTTTTATTGTACTATTAGCAAATATCTCATTGTATTGTTCATGATAAGTAAGAAAAATCAGTGTTTCACAAGGGCAGGGTCATTACACCGTGTAAACAATACATACTATAATTCCACTTAACTGTAAGAATGTGCTCTTTAATGTCACAAAATTAGCAGTGTTAAATAAACATTGGTTACAGGAGTCAATTGAAAGACTGAAAACATTCTGGCTCTGAGATTGTGTGTTTCTGGCGGGTTCCTTGCAGGATAGTGTGTCACATAATATGTTGGCAGAGATAAAAGATCATCACGGGCCAGTTATTATAGGGAACAGTGAAAGCAGAGAAAGAGTGAGAGACACAAACTGAATTCTGCTGCATACACAAAACAGGCTACTTCAGCAAGAACACAAAACAAACGCAACTTGCATTGTTGTAACTAATCACATGACTGGACAAAGCAAATTATAAATGAATTAGGATGCTAAGATTAGATGGAATTTGAAACATAGAACTATGGCAGTGGAAGGGATAAAGTAGTACCATGGATACCTGGAATGGGTGGGTTGTCTTATGAGGAAAGGTTGGACAGACTAGGCTTGTATCTGCTGGAGTTTAGAAGAGTAAGAGGCGACTTGATTGAAACATATAAGATCTTGAGGGGTCTTGACAGGGTAGGTGTTTCCTCTTGTGGGAAAATCTAGAACTAGGGGTCACTCTTTAAAAATAAAGGCTCACCCATTTAAAATAGAGATAAGGTGAAGTTTTTTCACTCAGAGGGTTGTGAGTCTTTGGAACTTTCTTACTGAAAAGGTGGTGGAAGAAGAATCTTTGAATATTTTTAAGGCAGTGGTGAATAGATTCTTGGTAGGCAAGGGGTGTGATAGGTTATCCGAGGTAGATATCAGGTTACTTTCAGATTAGCCATGATCTTTTTAATAGACTCATAGACGTTTATAGCACAGGAGCAGGCCATTCGGCCCATCATGTCCACGCTGGTCAACAGAGATCTGACTACACTAATTCCATTTTTCAGCACTTGGCCCATAGCCCTGGAGGAGCAGGCTCAAGGGGCTGAATGGCCTACTCCTGCACCTTGTTCATATGATACTATACCAGACCTAGATTCTGTAAGTCGCAGGGGCAGTTTTATATTTAACATGAGTTTGCATGGAAACAGATCATGTGAGAAGCTGCAGGTTCAAATAAAGGTCACGTGGTGATAAAGGTGCTGCAGGTTAGAAATAGTTCATTCCCAATTACAATAAAAATGAGCTCTGACGAAGGGCATGAGAGAATTAAGAATATGTTAAACAAGATAATGGAGCCTGGACCTGCAGATCCAGGCCAGTAGAACTGGTTTAATCAGGTTCAGCCAAAGGAGATCTTTATGGAAAGCTAGTAAATGTAATGATAATTAAAGTTAATGAAAAGACCATTTTTTAACCGTAATTTAAGGGGAGGGGGTTGGTGTTGGAATTGAGGCTTGGCGTTGATACAGTTCCCTTGTTATATTACTCACAAAGAGCTAGGAACGAATTGTTATGTGAATGGTCCTGGGGACCAGTGCCACATTCACTGCTGCATTGCAGTCATGTGCCGAATAACAATGTATCAGTCTATCAAGATAGTAGCAAGAAATACAATCTCGATGATGCTCCAGCATGTTGAGTCCAACGTGTTATTATTTCTAAATTATGGGAACCAGAAGACATAACATCCCTCCTCTGAACATGGCCGTCAGGGCAAACATCAGGTGGAGATATGGTATTTCTCTACTAGGTAGGGAGAATTGATTGCCAATTCACTCCAGGTCAATTTCACACAACTTGGGAACTGAGTATAGCACGAGTAATTTGGGGAAAAAAGGAAGATGAGGAAATTACATAGGAATACATGGAATTTACAGCACAGAAACAACTGAGTGGTGTTTGTCCTTCACATGAGCCTCCTCCAACTCTACTTCATCTGGCCCCATCTGCATATTCACCTATTCCTTTCTTGTACTTATCTAGCTTTCCCGTAAAGGCATCTACTATACTATTCTGCTCACCCACCCCATATGGTAACAAGTTCCACATTCTAATCACTGTCCAAGTAAAGTTGTTTCTCATTAATTCTTTATTAAATTCACGAGCAACCATCATAGTTATAACCCCTAGTTTTTGACTGTCCCACATGGAAACATCTTTTCTACATCTGCCCCACCAAACCCTATCAAAATTTAAAGCCTTCAGCCTTTTCTATAGAAATGATCCCCAGCCTATTTGGTCTGTCCCTATAGTTCTAACAGCTCTGGTATCATCTTTGTAAATTTTTTGTGCACCTTCTTCAGTGCCTCTACACCTTTTTTGTAATGTGCGTGATCCACAATTTTTGAAATTGTGCTTTGGAGTTCAGAGCCGAAATACATGTAAATAGTGAGAAGCAGTGGTCCCAGCACCAATTTTTGTGTAATATCACTTCCCACCTTTCACTAGTCTGAGTAACTTAATTGTAACCCCAAGTCTTTGTTTTCTGTTCTATAGCCAGTATACTTTTCCTTCTACCACTTTCTGACATTAGTCATGATTCTATTATATGGTAACTTATCAAAGGCCTTTTTGAAAATCCAAATATATTACATCCACTGCATTACTATTGTTCACTCTTTATGTTATTCCTTTGAAGAATTTAATAAGATAAAATCAAAATAACTCATGAAAAAAGGCATTCACCTGTTGGAAAAGAAACATGATGTAGATCCAGAGTTGGGGCTGCTCACTGTTGAGGATGAAGCTGGATTTACTGTACAGGCAGTAAAATCCTTTTTGTGGGCAACTGAAGAGCAATTTAGCCACACATTTACTAATGGAATCTGTGGAGAAACCACAAGAAGTTGATTAGTTTGGTTAGAATACCACAAAATAATCAATATTCAGAACAGAAAATTATGGGATTTAACATGTGACTAAAATGGCTTCACTGCCTTGAATTATATTGACTAAAGAAATGCACATTTCCTTTTGAATGTATGCAGCTTTTAAAATCATGCTACAGGAGCAGTTTAATTATTTCTTCCTACCATTTACAGGTTAGCTCTGGAATGTCACTGACTTTCCTTTTTGTAGTAATTCCAGAGGCAAACTGAGAATTCTAAAATAGTCATGGCAATTTTTCTTACACTGCTCAGTACTGGATCTGAAAATTTAAAACACTACAAAATACCGTGAACAGTTTTCATCTTTAGATGTTGGTGTGTGGCACAAGCAATTTGGGAGCTTCTTTTTCCCATGAGGCTCATTTTCTATGTTTTTTTAAGGTGCAGTTGAGGAAACTAACCTGTCTACTCTTTATTCTTTCTGCACTGCTTTGAAATCCAACATCGTTCATTCAACCCCTTTTATCAAAATTGCTAATTTTAACTAACATTTTCTGATTGCAGATAGTTTTAGCCTTCAAGCCCAATTGCATTTCATGCTCTTCTACTTTTGATTTCGAACATTTTCTATCCTCACAGGTCTGGTCATTTAGTGCAATGAGATCCTTTAAATGTTTCCATATTGCTGAAAATTCAGTTCTACAGTCTCTCAGCCTCGTTGCTCATAGGGATCTGAAACATCATTAGCTCCTCTGAAACAGTTTAAGAAAAGGTTGAGTGAATCAGTTATTTGTTCCACTGTAGAATCTGTGCCAATGGTTACAAACTAGTTGGTCATAATACTTTAATAAGTCTATTTTGAAAGTCACCTGCCCAAGATCATATAGATTAGAATTGCCTAATTGGGATTGAGTCAGAAGCTTTTGGTTTCAAATCCAACTCCAGAGACTTCAGCACATATTCCAGGCTGAGAATTCAGTGCTGTATTGCAGGAAGTGCCATCTTTTGAATGAGACATTGGCTGCCCTCTCAGATGTATGTAAAAGATCCTATGGCAATATTTTAAACAAGAGCAAAGGCCCCCCACTGACCCTGGTGTCCTTTCATCCCTCGACTGACATCAAGACAGGTTGGTTGGTCATTAGCACATTATGGGAGCTTGCTGTGCACAACTTGGCTGCCATGTTTCATATGTTACAACAATGACTACATTTCAAAAATACTTGGTTGACTGCGAAGCACTTTCAGACATCCTGAGGTCTGAAATAATGCAAGTTCTTTTCTTTCTTACTCACTGCCATCTTGCTTATATGTACACTATGACCATATCATATAAGTGAATGACTGATTGACTGACAAAACAATCTGCCATTTTAAAAAACTAGGTGAAGCAATATGTAAAAATATTGTTCTTAGCACTATGCTTCCTAATATTGAAAGAAACTGGTTTCTGACAAAAGACCCCCATTTGAAATGCGCAATTATTTTTTCTCTTTACAGCTGTTTTCCCATATTCCCAATTTGATTTGACATTCCTTTTTTTCCTTTTATACCATACTTTAAATAAGCTGTATAATGGCAAACTATTTTGAAAACAACTCTCTCAATTTATTTTTATTCAAAATATTTAATCTTTGCCCATTTAACCCTCATTGAATTTGTGATTTAAAATTAATTTGTAAAGTTCATTTGTCTGGGCAAGAACAGAAATATGGCTACTGAAATGTGACCCTATTTCTTAAGTTACAACTTTTAAAAAATGGTGAACCCAGTAACTCAAATCTGCTCAAATAAGTTTTTTAATTGAATGAATGCATGTATTGTAACTTTTTGGATGCTTGGTAATGATGCCTTGCTGATCCAAGCTTAGAGCCAATATTACCAATTTTCCCTTGAGTAAATCCATATTTGAACGTAGAGTCAGTGCTTCCCAAAAGTCTCTAGAAGTTTCCACGAAAACAAAATTGAAATTGTGTTGATTTCACATTTCTGTTATTAGAATATGATCCAAAATGGACTTGAGGGGCACATTCTTGAAAAGAGTAATTTTTTTTATAATGGATTAACCTATGTTCCACAAAATACTTTACTGGGAACAATGCAGAATGTAACCCAGCTCCATACCAGTCTGTATATGATCAAAATGTTTAAATTTGTATAAAGCAGTTCCAGATTTACTTTGTTCAAAAATATCTTCTTCACTTGGACAAATAATTTCTTAGAACAAAATTCAATGCTCATTTTCCTTCATTATTTTTTCTCTTCACTGCTGTTTTCCCACACTTCCAATTTGATTTGACATTCCTTCATTTATTTTTCACAAAAAAACAATTTTTTAAAAATATGCTCAACCACATGCTTTGTCTCCATATTGAAGCAATGAACATTGTACCATTTTCAGATCCACAAAGGCAGACAACGTCTTAGCTCCCAGCTGTAAGCTTCCAGTATTCTCTTTCTTCACGGATTGATTATTCCAGTGCCAAGTGGCTTTATGAACCCAAATTTTCTTTACACAAAACTATCTGTGCTTATCATGTTTGTAAGTGAAAAATAAGTTCATGATTTGTGTTATGGAAATATGATGATTTAAAAAGATACTATTGAGGCAGGAGCACTATATTTTCTCACTGTGGAAAATTCCTTCAAGCAGTTATGAAGAAGTCAGCTTTAACGTTATTTTTTAATCCTGCTTATTTTTTCTTAGATAAACTTTTGTCTAATTTGTCAGTGCTGATGACAGCAATGAGGAAACAAACTGAGTAGTTTAACAATGTAAGAACATTATATTAACATTTGTAGAGATAGATCAATTGAGCTGAGGTAACTAAAATTCAATTGAACACTATACACCATTTGGTCTTGCCAGCTGGAACTTATGTCCCAATTTCTGGCAGGAAGCAAGCACTTTACACAATATCAATCAGGGCAATAGCAAGTGGGCTGCCATCTTCTGCCATAGGTACTGCAATCTCAGAGCCTCTTGCGAATGTGCAATTATGAAGAATAGAGGGTATGCTCAGTGGGAAGGCTATATCAGTTACTTAGTCCATCTGAATCCCTGGGTGTGTTGTGGGGGAAGGTTTCCAAGTGTCTGTGAACGGAGCCCTTAAATCTTAGGTATACAGAGACTGCCAGTACTTCAAATATGATGTTGGTGCCAGTAAGAAAAAAAGGAAATTTATATCAAACTCTTGAGTGTGTTTTTCTGATATAAGGGGACTTGGAACCATGTAGCACCTAAATAGGTGGGCATGAGTCTATGCTGCTGCATTACTGGTATAAATGCAGAAACTCACTTGGAGCACAAAAGCTTTCAGAAATTTGCATGGAGAACTGTTTTAACCTAAAGGTGATGCAAGTCATTTATGTGCAAGTTTCCTCACAGAAAGGTTGCTATAGTTACTCAGGAAAGCTTTCTGAGCCAATAAATATGTTTATGGTGGGCCTGCACCAGCTCCAGACACAAGCACAGTTACATGATTCTGAGGAAAACCCTAATAATCCTGGGCAGTGTAATGCGGATGGTGTCCTAAGGTAGCTGCTCCATGACTCCATCTTATTGCATTTGGGAACTGAACTTTCCTCTGGTACAACAAAGAGGAAAATCAACCCTAAGCAGGTCTCCGCAAAATAGGGTGTTAGTTACCATTCAGTAGGTCTTAATGAAGTCTTCATAGTCTTAAGTAGGTTAACTGTATATATTTATTAACTGCAAGTACTATATACATATATACAGTAAAGGGTTCAAGCTAAGAGCTGTCTCCATGCTTGCTTGTGCACACAGCTCTATTCAACACTAGACTGATCCCTAGATGCAGATCATGTGCTCTCTTACAGCAGTGTGGGTGGTAATCAGCTCAGTTCCATGTTAGCCCCCTATACGCCAGGCCCTTATACTACACCCCCCCCAACCCCCTAAGTCTTTATCCAATGTATTTCAAGTTATTTTAGTTTACCCCATGTATTTCCATCATTATCATTACTCCATCGCCCCCCCCTTCAAGTCTCTGAATCCAGTCTGGAAGCTTTATAACTCTTCCATATCTCGTTCACACTACTGTTGGTGGAATGGTAGGCTTTGTTGTTGCAGGTAAACTCTGTTGACTGAAAGTTGTTCTGGCATCTGGGTATCATCTCATCCTCTTTTTCCATTTCTTAGTACTGAACTGATCTTTGTCGATTTGGCTGTTGTGGTGATAGATGATTGTTGTTCCAATCAGTTTCTTGCTTGATGGATGATTGTTGTGCTCGTTTCCATGTTTTTTCCTCTTCTTTCGCCATGCGGGTTGTCGCAATGTCCTTTGTGATGGAATGTGGCCTTTCCTGTTCTGGTGATGTGTTTTTTTAAATTAAACTCACCTTTGCATTTGGCTGTGCGGTGTGCTATCAGCAATGGACGACTCCTACTTATTTCCAGCATCATCTGTGGCACTGCCCTGCTGGCCAAGAGTTGCAGTGTTTGCTCTGTGGTCACAGTGTTGACCTCATCACCAGTCGTCTACGTAGGATATTTAGAACATCCTCCTATATGTCCACATCTTGAATGCATTCGGCTTATCTATAGTCTCTTGTTTGTTGTGCTTGTCTCCGAGGCACATAACCTAGATGACAAAATGTAGCACCTCAGCATTCTTTTCCTAAGATTCAGGTTCAGTTTCTTTGATGTTAATATGTTCTTCATTCTGACGAAGCTGGTCTTGGCTATCTCAATTTTCCTTCGGATCTCAAAATTACATTTCCTGTTGTCTGTGACAATCTGCCCAAGTTATGTGAATCTTTTCACTTGTTCCAGGATTTGTCCATTTACTTCAATTTTCATTTTGAGGTTAGGTCTCTACTTATCACCATTGTCTTGTTCTTCTTAATCCATGTTTTACACTCCTTGTTTTCACTTTGTTTACAATCTCCTGTAGTGCCTTTTCTGACTCTGCAATTAGTGCAGTATCATCTGCCTATCTCATGTTGTTGATGTTTAACCCATCAATATTGCAATCTGGCAGATCTTCTATGTGTCTGAAGACTTCAGTGTACAGGTTGAATGGTTTTGGGGACATTACACAAGCCATAATAAAGTATCATCACTGCTGATATTTTTTAATTTATTCATTTATTCAAGAGAGATAGGTATTAATATGGGAAATGATAGACTGTGATAGGGAGGGACAGAGAGTACAAATCTATGAGTAAATCAGCAGATAAGGCTCGATGCTACAAAAATATTAAAAGGACAAAATTAAAGGCTCTGTCTCTAAATGCACGTAGCATTCGAAACAAAATGGATGAACTAATAGCGCAAATAGAAATAAATAAGTATGATCTGTTAGCCATTACAGAGGCATGGCTACAGGATGACACAGACTGGGACCTGAATATTGAAGAGTACGTGATATTTAGAAAGGACAGGAAGTTAGGAAAAGGTGGAAGGGTGGCTCTGTTAATTAATGACGGTATTAGTACATTAGAGAGGGATGACCTAAATTCAGGAAACCAGGGTGTCGAAGCTATTTGGGTTGAGATGAGGAATGATAAAGCCAAAAAGTCACTTATGGGAGTTAGTGCAGAAAATAAAAGCTCATGGTGTAGAGGATAACATTCTGGCATGGATAGAAGATTGGCTGGGTAAAAGGAAGCAGGGTGATGGCATAAATGGGTCTTATCCTGGTTGGCAGGATGTGGCAAGTGTTGTGCCACAGGGATCAGTGCTGGGGCCTCAGATATTTACAATTTATATAAATGACTTGAATGAAGGGGCTGAAGGAATGGTTGCTAAATTTGCTGACTACACAAAAATAGGTAGAAAAGTAAATTGTGAAGAGGACGTATGGAGGCTACAAAATGACATAGATACCTTAAGTGAGTGGGCAAATACCTGGAAATTGAGGTTAAATGTGGGCAAATGTGAAATTGTTCATTCTGGCAGGAAGAATAAAAATGATTATCTAAATGGTGAGAGATTGCAAAGCTCTGAGATTCAGAGGGACCTGGTTGTCCTAGTGCATGAATCACAAAAGGTTAGTATGCAGGTACAGCAGCTAATTAGGAAAACTAATAGAATGTTATTTATTGTGAGGGGAATTGATTACAAAAGTAGGGAGGTTATGCTTCAGTTATACAGGGCATTGGTGAGACCACATTTGGAGTATTGTCTACAGTACTGGTCTCCTTATTTAAAGAAAGATGTAAATGCATTAGAAGCAGTTCAGAGAAGGTTTACTAGACTAATACCAGGAATGGGCAGGTTGTCTTATGAGGAAAGGTTGGACAGGTTAGACTTGCATCCACTGGAATTTAGAAGATTAAGAGGCGACTTGATTGAAACCTTTAAGATCCTGAGGGGTCTTGACAGGGTGGATGTAGAGAGGATGTTTCCTCTTGTGGAAAATATAGAACTAGGGGTCACTGTTTTAAAATAAGGAGGCACTCATTTAAGACCGAGATGAAGAGAATTTTTTTCTCTCAGAGGGTTGAGAGTCTTTGGAACTCTCTTCCTCAGAAGACGGTGGAAGCAGAGCCTTTGAATATTTTTAAGGCAGAGCTAGATAAATTCTTGATAAACAAGGGGGTGAAAGATTATCAGGGGTAGGCAGGAATGTGGGGCTGAGGTAACATTCAGATCATCCATGACCTTATTGAATGGCAGAGCAGGCTCGAGAGGCCAAGTGGCTTACTCCTGCTCCTAATTCATATATCCGTATGTTCATGGGATTTGGGTGTCACTGGTTAGGCCAGCATTTATTGCCCATCCCTAATTGGCCTTGAGAAGGTGGTGGTGCTGTCTTCTTGAACCGCTGTAGGCCACGTGGTGTAGGTACACCCACAGTGCAGTTAGGGAGGGAGTTCAGGATTTTGACCCAGCGACAGTGAAGGAACGGCAATATATTTCCAAGTCAGGTTGATGAGTGGCTTGGAGGGGAACTTCCAGGTGGAGGTGTTCCCATCTATCTGCTGCCCTTGTCCTTCTAGATGGTAGTGATTGTGGGTTTGGAAAGTGCTGTCCAAGGACCCTTGGTGAATTCCTGCCGTCCATCCTTTGGATGGTACACAATGCTTCCGCTGTGTGTCGGTGGTGGAGGGGGTGAATGTTTATGAATGGGGTGCCAATCAAGTGGGCTGCTTTATCCTGGATGGTGTCAAGCTTCTTCAGTGTTGGCGATGCTGGACAGTGAATATTCCACTGTTGTGGTAATGCTTGAAAAATATTACCTTTTATTAAGATCACTCATTCCTGCAATTTGGAAAAAATTTATAGTGCTGTCTCATACTTTTGGTAGTTGGCGAGGGAAAACAGATAATGTCCCTAGCCCTGTGAAACAATTTATCAGCCACTTGCTTAATACATTTGTATATTATAGCTTGACTAATGTTCCTGACTAATGTTTCTGTGATTGCCTAAATGAGTCAGAAGAATAATAGTTCATGGCGAAGTGCCTTTCACAGCCACTAGCAGTGCTATACCTGCCCAGGAGTTTTGCACCTTGTTTTCTGCTACCCCTGCCATGTAATATATTGTTCCTTTGAAAAGTCCAATTCCATCTTTGAATATACACACAGTTGTTGCAATCTTTCTCTGCTGTAATAAGACTTCTTTTGCATACCTCAGTTCTTCCTTCTCATCCTCTTCAAAACAGCATAACATTATTTTCTATAGAAACATCCACTGTGTTGTTGGAGCCACACTCATTGAGGCAAAAGTGGAGAGTATTCAATCACGCTCCTGACTTGTACCGTGTAGCTGGTGGACAGGCTTTGGGGAGTCAGGAGGTGAGTTACTCACAACAGAATTCCCAGTCTCTGTCCTGCTCTTGTAGCCACAGTATTTATATGGCTGGTCCAGTTCAGTTTCTGGTCAATGAAGATCCCCTGGATGTTGACAGTGGGGGATTCAGCCACGGTAATGCCATTGAATGTCAAGGGTAGGTGGTTAGATTCTCTCTTGTTGGAGATGATTATTGCCTGGCACTTGTGTAGGGTGAATGTTACTTGCCTCTTATTAGCCCAAACCTAAATGTTGTCCAAGATCTTACTGCATATGAATATGAACAACTTCAGCATCTGAGCTGCGAATGGTGCTGAACGCTGTGCATCAGCGAAGATCCCCACTTCTGACCTCATTGATGAAGCAGCTGAAGATGGTTGGGCCGAGGACACTACCCTGAGGAACTCCTGCAGTGATGACCTGGGACTGGAATGATTGAGCTCCAAAAACCACAACCTTTGTGCTGGATATGACTCCAACCACTGGAGAGTTTTCCCCTGATTCCCATTGACTTCAATTTTGATAGGGCTTTTTGATGACACACTTGTCAAATGCTGCCTTGATGTCAAGGGCAGTCACTCTCACCTCACCTCTGTATTTCAGCTCTTTTTTTCCAGGTTTAGACTGAGGTTGTAATGAGGTTAGGAGCTGAGTGACTCTGATGAAACCCAAGTTGAACATCAGTAGGTAGGTTATTGCCACTTGATAGCGCTATCGACAACACCTTCATTGATGATCAAGAGCTTTTGTATTCAGGACATACCTGGGCAATTTTCCACATTGTTGGGTAGATGCCACTGTTGTAGATGTACTGGAACAGCTTGGTGAGTGTTGCGGCTAGTTCTGGAGCACAAGTCTTCAGTACTACTGCTGGAATATTGTCAGGGCCCATACCTTTTGCAGTATTCAGTGCCTTCAGCCATTTCTTAATATTTTTATTTATTTTTTCATGAGATGAGGGTGTCACAGTCAAGGCTAGTGCTTTTTGCCTATCCCTATCTGCCCTTGACCCAAAAAGCTTACTAGGCCATTTCAGAGGGCAGTTAAGAGTCACTCACAAAGGTGAATCTGGTGTTGCATGTAGGCCAAGCTAGCTATGTATAAATAGGATCAATATCACATGAAGTGAATCGAATTGGCTGAAGGCTGGAATCTGTGATGCTGGGGATCCCAGGAGGAGGCCAAGATGATCATCCGCTTTGCACTTCAGGCTGAAAATGATTGCAAATGGTTCAGCCTTCAATTTTGTGCTGGTATGTTCGACTCCCTCATTATTGATGATGTGGATACTTGTGGAGCCTTTTTCGCCTGTTAAATGTTGAATTGTTCATTACCAATCGCGACTGGATGTGCCAGGTCTGCACAGCTTTGATCTGATCAGTTGGTTTTGGGATCACCTAGCTCTATCTATCGCATGCTGCTTTTGCTGTTTGCCATGCAAGTAGTCTGGTGTAGTAGTTTTCCCTGGTTGACACCTTATTTTTAGGTATGCCCAGTGCTGCTCCTGCTGTTCTCTCCTGCACTCATCATTGAACCAGTAGAGTGAGGGATATGCTGGGCCATGAGGTTACAGAACGTGGTTGAATACAATTCTGCTGCTGCTGATGGCCCACAGCGCCTCATGGATGCCCAGTTTTGAATTGCAATATCTGGTCTGAACCTATTCTATTTAGTACAATTGTAAGTACCACATAACACAATGGAGGGTATCCTCAATGTGAAGACGGGACTTTGTCTTCGCAAGGACCGTGTGGTGGTCACTCCTACCAATACTGTAATGGACAGTTGCCTCTGTGACAAGTAGATTGCTGAGGACAAGGTCTCATAGAATTTTGCCTCTTGTTGGTTCCCTCTCCAAATGCCACAGGCCTAGTTGGCAGGCATGTCCTTCAGGTCTCAGTCAGTAGCGGTGCTACCAAGCCACTTTTGGCGATGATCACTGAAGTTCTCCACCCAGAGTACTTTCTGTGCCCTTACCACCCTCAGTTGTTCTTTCAAGTGGTGTTCAACATGGAGGAGTGTTGATTCATCAGCTGAAGGTAGTAGTTGGTAATCAGCAAGCGATTTCCTTGCCCATGTTTGATCTTGATGATATGGGACTTCATGGTGTCTGGAGTCAATGCTGAGGACTCCTAGTGGAACTCCCTCCCAATTGTATACCATTGTGCCCCCACCTCTGGTGGGTTTGTGGCATGCAACTGGAACAGGGATATCCAGGGGTAGTGATGATGGTGTCTGGGACAAGGTATGATTCGGCAAATATGACTATTTCAGGCTGTTGTTTGACCATCCTGTGGGACAGGTCTCCTGTCCGCAGATGTTAGCGTGCCCCCAAAGCAAGGAGTACTTTGTAAGGGCTGGTCGATAGGGTCATTGTCATTTCCGATGCCTAGGTCGAATCCGGGTAGCATGTCTGCTTACATTCCTGTTTAACTTCTCTGTAGTGATTTGGTACAACTGAGTGGCTTGCTAGGCCATTTCAGAGGGCATTTAAGAGTCAACCAAATTGCTGTGGGTCTGGAATTACATGTAGGCCAGACCAGGTAGGGATGGCAGATTTCCTTCCCTAAAGGACATTAGTGAACTAGATGGGTTTTTAAGGCAATCTATGATAGTTTCATTGTCACCATAACTGAGGCTAAGTTTCAATTTGAGAATTATTAATAAATTACATTTTATTAATTAATTGAATTTAATTTTCACTGCTGTTGTGTTGGGATTTGAACCTGCATCCCCAGTGCAATAGCCTGGGCCTTTGGATTATTAGTCCAATGATATTACCACTATGCCACTATCTCCCCAGAAAGTATTTGATACAGTCCCTCAAAAAAATTGTTAGCTAAATTTGAAACTTATGTAATTTAAGGCAAATTATTGACCTGGTTAGAAAATTGGCCGAGTGGAAGGAGGCAAAAAGTAGGGATAGTAGACAGGTACTCTAAATAGCAGCAAGTTCCTAGTGGTGTCCCACAGAGATCTGTGGTAGGGCCTCAACTATTCACTGTATTCATTAATGAGTTAGATGACAGGAAAGTTAGACACATATCCTTATTGGCTGATGACACAACATTATATGCCGTGTAGATGGAAACATAAAATTACAAATAGATATTGAAAACTAAGTGAATCAGAAAAACCATGGCAAATGTATTTTCATTTAGGCAAGTGTGAAGTTGTTCACTTTGGACCTAAAAAACACAGATCAGAGTACTTTGTTAATGCTGAAAAGCTGGAAACAATGGGAGGTCCAAAGACATTTAAGGGTCTATGTACATAGATTGTTAAAATGTCATGGACAGGTATAGAAAATAATCAAACTCACCAAGGCTTCTGTGACAGCACCTTCCAAACCCTCAATCCTGCCACCTAGAAGGCACATTGGAACACAAACACATACAAGTTCCCCTCAAGGTCATGCACCATCCAGTCTTGGGAATATATAATTTCTTCATTTCCCTGGGTCAAACTGCTGGAACACCTTACCTAACAACACTGTGGGTGTAGCACTGAGTGTACAACAGCGAACAGTCTTTTATGAGGGACTTTATCGAATGCCTTCTGGGGAGATGGAGGCATGCTGGTAATGTCACTGGACTAACACTGGACTTCAGCAGTTCAAAAAGGTGGCTCACCTTCTCAAGGACAATTAGGGATCAGCAACAAATGATGACCTCACCAGCGATGCTCACATCCCATGGTAGAAGTTTGGAACTCTTGTCTGCAAATGGCAGTTGACACTCGGTCAATTGTTAATTTAAATCTGAGAATGATCAATTTTTGTTAACCAAAGGTATTAAGGATGGTCAAAAACAGGTACATGGAATTAAGGCACAGATCAGCCATGTTCTCATTGAATGATGAAACAGGTTTAAGTGGGTAAATATCTTATTCCTTTTCCTATGTTCCTTTCAAGCATTTCATGAAGAGCCCAAACTATATTGCTTCAAGGCAAAAATTTGGCTGGTTCTTGGCAAGAATCTGCTTCAACAGGAAAAACTCAATTACAACAGGAGTCAAATGTCACACGGTGCTTCTTTTGATGCGATGCATAGTTCCTGAAGCATATCCAGCTTATTTGACATTTGCAGTTAATGTAACATAAACTGAGTCCAGGCATACATCAATCACAACTAAAAGGAAAGACCTCCTAGATCACAAATTTCTGGTCAGCGACTAAACACAATTGCTCCAGTGCATCAGATAAGTAAAACCTTAGTTGATATTGGAAAAGGGAAGACAATTGAAAATACAGACACTGACAAATTGCCCAGAATTGCAATGTTTAACACTATTTTCGCTCTCGTTAAGCCCCTGTCTATTGCTACACAACATTTCCTGATTGAAGGAGTAGACAGGTAATTGATTGGCTAGGAGACATAGAAGACTAAACAGGTGAACTATTTTTCTGCTGCTCCCTGTAAAGAAATGTTCAGTGTGTGCCTGGCAAAATCAGGAACTTACCTGTATGGAATAATGGGTGAAAACTTGTATTCCATCGCTACAATGGGCAGCATGTGAAAGTTTGGAAATAAGCCATGTGGCAGGTTTGCGAATTAAAATCCATTTTTTGTAGACTTATGAAAATAAATAATCAAACTTGCTCTCTTTAAACTCTCACAATTCTACTGTTAATATTGTTAATATGTAGCTGATTAAAAAAACTAAATTGGCTATAATAAGGAGGATTCCATCATAAACAACTGATGCTTTAATTCTGAGCTAACAGATTGACATTGCGCATGAGCCCAATACCACCACGATAAGTACAACTATAATTATTCTCCCCACTGAAAGGAAGGCACCATTAATAAAAAGAACAAGTGTCAATTGTTGTTTCCTTGTTTGAAACATATTTAGTAATCAACTTGGCTTGTCCACTTATAAAGAAAGGAATTATATTTATATAATACCTTTCACATCCTTGGACAGTCCCAAAGTGCTTTACAGTCATTTAGTTTTGATGTCCCATGGATAGTAATGAGATGAATGTCCAGTGAATTTGTTTTGGTGTTTATTTTTGTGGAATAAATGTTAGCCAAGAGGCTAGTTGAAATCATCCAATGTTCTTCCAATAGTACCACCTTTTAGTCTATTGCAGGAGACAAATGGGAATAAGGCACTGTATCAGCCTAAGGATCATAATCCTAGGGCTGATAATCATTTTAAACCGAGTTTAACTGGTATCTGCAAATAAATCAAAAAAGAACCACAAACACACTACTGTAAGTGTGTGTTACATGCAAAAGAAGATAAGTTGAAAATTTGTATTTATATCACATTTCATCATGTTTCAAAGCACTTCCTCCAAATAATAGCAACCCTGAAAATCCAGCCCTGTTTCAGCATTGGAACGTCAATTCAAGTCTTGAATTGTGCTTGAACTGACTACCATCTAATCCAGGTACAGGAAATCTACCATCTGAGCTATGATTAAAAGAAAGAATTTATTATTTTATTGGTTTACCTTCAATAACACACTGATCTGGGATGGGGATCCTCTTCACCATTTCAGAAAAAAATGCCTTCACTTCATCAATATTTGCTTTCAAGTGCAGATAGAGTTGATCCTTTGCCTCCACATTACACACCAGACTTTCTGTACTGCTTTCCTGAGAGTTACCATTGATGATATCACAGGAATTTCTTGCTTCCTTCGATGTAATATCAAAGTGAGAAAGAGAAAGCAACTGATGTTTATGTTCATCAAGTTCTTGAGCCAAAAGTTGCTTAACACGCCCTTCACTGAGTGACCTGTCTGAAAAGGTGATGTCTGTTGTAAAATCTCCATTCTCTCCTTCATCATTTTCAGAGCATATTGACTTTGTATACATTGCGTGAAGAGCAAGGCTTTTTGACCTGCCATTGTGAAGAGATTAAAGAAAGCATTTACCTTAACATGGAAATGTTACACATGAAAAAGATTTCAAAATATAAAAGGTACAGAATTTCTGGTTAATGAGTTACAGGTTTTTCAATAAAAACAACAGGAATGACAACATACACTGTGGCCCTGTGAAACTGCAGCCCTTTTGGTGCATTCGTGCTGTGGCTTAAGAGGGAATGTATTGGGAAGGGCTGAAAAGGCTGATTTGGATAGCTCCAGCCTAACATTAGGATTTCCATGACTGTGTGGTTATTTTCTGTTGTTTGGCCCACAAATTTGCAACTCAGAATTTTCATTAAAAAAAATATGGGGAATGGGGCAGGATCGCCTCATTGTTATGTTTTCTGTATTTAAATTGAACTCTATCCCTACTCCTCTTTCAGTGTCACCAAGTTGACATATACCACCTTATGGCCATGTTCACTATTCTCAATTTTCGACTGGACACCAGTGATAGTTTGTTTTTGTGTATTCTTTTCACACACAACTTCCACTCATTGCATTAACACAGTGGCCAGACAGAAATGAATGATCCTATAGTATTTTTCAAAAAAGCAGAGATTTTTTCAGTTTCTGGGCCAATATCATTCCCTCAACTAATAGAGGAGAATTTTCTCCCCCATCGGGGGATTTGGGCAGGAGCAGGTATGGGCAGGCACATAGTCGATCGCCGCCCGCGATCGGCTGCGTACCGCTATTTTGCGTGGGCTGGCCAATTAAGGCCCACTCAGCATGACTCGCACCCGGAAGCGCTGAGCGCCCCCTGTGCGGGTGGGGTGGAGTAGGCTGAGTCGGGGCCTGCGCTCTTTCGCGCATGCATGTGAAAGAGCACAGAAATCTCCTTGAGGCACAGAGCTGCCTCAGGGAGATTAATTTGAATTTTAAAAATTTTAAAATTTTAATAAAGAAAAAAAAAATTAAGACATGTCCCCTCATGTGATAGCATCGCATGAGCTGGGACATGTCAATGAATTTTATAAAAAAATTTTCTTAAACTTTAAAAACTTAACGAAACCTCATCCTGCCCGTAGATGAGGTTTCATGATAAATGTGAAGGCTGCCTAGGCTTTTCGCCTGCCCGCCAACCTTAAGGTTGAAAGGGCAGCTCAGTTAATTATTTTAATTGGTTTTTAAGTGGCCCTAATAGGCCTTTGACAGTTCAGCGGGTGCGCAGCCGACTCTGGTGCATGCCCGCCAAACTGAGGATCTGAATGATGCGTGGTGACAATGGGACGCATGCCCGATGTCACCGCGCGTCATTTTACACGTTGGCAAGCGGGTCCCACCCCTGCTCGCCGACTCGAAGATTCTGGCAATAATGTCAAAACCAGACTCTCTGGTTGTTTGTTTCATTGGTGTCTGTGGGGTTTTGCTTAGCACAAAATGGCTTTCACTGTAGAATAATGGATTAATAGTTATGGCAGTGAGATAGTGATTTATACCATGATGTAGCAGTGACATCAGCAATAATGTGCAAGAGACGGAGAAGATGGAATAGTCTGTACAAGAAAGAGATGGACTTATCAAGAAGCTTAGAATGTACTATAGTGTAAATAAAGGAGTTTTTGAAGAAACACATTGGAGTTAGACCTAATTCACTCATAAGTAGTGGGAAACATTCCCAACCCAGAGCAGGCCACAAATTACCCGAAGAGAAATCCAAATAATAGTTAAAGTGGAAACCAAACCACAAACCATTCACAACTATCATCATAGGATCATAGGAATTACTAGACTAGAAAAGATCAAAGCCCATCTAGTTTGCCTTCTGCCATTCTGGTAATTGCATGATACAATGACAATGAAATTGTTGATTAATAATAATAATCATATCAACCAGCACTGTATTTCAAAAATAATTTGTGTGACTGCTTGAACGGTTATGATGATGTGATTATTATTATTGGCTATCCCTCGATAGCAAGGAATATTATTGAAATGGAGAAAGACTGCAGAAAGGTGCCGTACAGAGGGATTTGGGGGTCCTTGTGCATGAATCACAAAAAGTTAGCATACAAGTTCAGCAGGTAATAGGGAAGGCAAATAGAATGTTGGCCTTTACTTCAAAGGGGATGGAGTATAAAAATAGGGAAGTTTTGCTAAACCTATACAAGGCACTAGACCATAAGACATAGGCGCAGAAATTAGGCCATTCGGCCCATCTCGGTCTTAAATACACTCAATGACCTGGCTAGTTGGACCACACCTAGAATACTGTGAACAGTTTTGGTCCCCTTATCTAAGGAAAGATATACTGGCATTGGAGGCAGTCCAGAGGAGGTTCTCTAGGTTTATCCCGGGTATGGAGGGATTTTCTTATGAGGAGAGGTTGAATAGGTTGGGTCTGTACTCATTGGAGTTTAGAAGAATGAGAGGTGACCTTATTGAAACATATAAGATTCTAAGGGGGCTTGACAGGGTAGGTGCTGAGAGGTTGTTTCCCCTTGTGGGGGAGTCTAGGACCAGAGGGCATAATCTCAGAATAAGGGGTCACCCATTTAAGACAGGGATGAGGAGGAATTTCTTCTCTCAGACGGTAGTGAATCTGTGGAATACTTTACTGCAGAGGGCTGTAGAGATTGGGTCATTAAGTATATTCAAGGCTGAGATAGACAGATTAAATGGCAGAGTGGACTTGATGGGCTGAATGGCCTACTTCTGCTCCTACGTCTTATGATCTTATGGATTTTCTTCTATGAGTCCAAAGATGGCTGATGAGGCCAATTTGGGATCTGCAAACTTTATGGCACATAGGGCATTTATCATCATATGGGATGTCTGGTCGTGTATTATCAGTTTGGGTCATGGCGTGTTCTTTTCGCCAGTCTCGTTGTTCGTGTTCAATTTGTCATTGTTGGGTTGCAAAATGCTGGGATCCTTCCCACACACTCTGCTACCATTTGGGTTGATCCAGGGAGATGGTCTCCCAGGAGTTGATGTCAATGTTTCATTTCTTCGTGTTGGCTTTCAGCACATCCTTGAAGTGCTTCTTCTGTCCTCTGCTGCGTCTGCCTTGACTGAGCTGGGACAAGACTACCTGCTTTGGAGCCTGATACCTGACATCTGAACTATATGACCAACCCAATAAAGCTGCTGGTGGATAATCATAGCCTCAATGCTTGTGGTGCCTGCTTGTGAGAGGGCACTGATTTTGGTGCATCTGTCCTCCCACTTAATAGGTAAGATCTTCCACAGCCAGCA
This sequence comes from Cetorhinus maximus, assembly GCF_964194155.1. NCBI lineage: Eukaryota > Metazoa > Chordata > Chondrichthyes > Lamniformes > Cetorhinidae > Cetorhinus > Cetorhinus maximus. Next base: position 47,167,914 of record NC_135897.1, on the reverse strand, counting down.
CTGATGATATGGCTCCTGTGCTTTCAGGTGCCTTCTGTACATTGACAATATTCAGCCCCGTAAGGTAGGGTAGGGATCACAACGGCATGGTAGACCATGAGCTTTGTTTTAGCTTTGATATTGCGATCTTCAAACACTCACTTCCTCAGGAAGGTTGCACCCGCACATTTAAGGTGATGCTGAATTTCTTTGTCAATATCAGCCTTCTGTGAGAGGTAACTTCCAAGGTACTCCACATTTTCCAGGCACTCATCATGAATCCTAATCAGTGGGTCTGCAGTGTGTGCACTTGGAGCTTGCTGATGGAGGACTTTGGTCTTCTGAATGTTAAGTGTTAGTCCTGTCTTCTCGTATGCCTCAGTAAGTACGTCATCTATTCTCTGGAGATCCGTTTCTGACATAGCACTTACAGCACAGACACAATGGGCCAAGTGGCCTCCTTCTGTGCTGTAAAATTTCTATGTTTCTACTGCAGCATCATTAGTGTATTGGAGCTCAATGACTGAGGTCAGGGTGATCTTGGTTTTTGATTGGAGACATTAGAGATTAAATATTTTACTCCCATCAATTCGATAAACAAGTTGCATTCTAGCAGGGAGCTTGTTTCTAGTCAGATGGCACATGACAGCAAGAAGATTGAGAAAGAGTTGGGGTGAGGACACAACCTTGTTTGACTCCTGTCTTAACCTCAAAAGGGGCTGTAATGGATCCATTGTTAAAGGTCACCGCTCGCATATCATCACGAAGCAGGTGAAAGATGATATCGAATTTTGGAGGACATCCATACTTCAGCACAATCTTCTAGAATGCCTCACGGTTCACAGAGTCGAAGGCCTTTGTCAAGTCAAAGAACGCTATGTAGAGAGGTTGATGGTGTTCACGATATTTTCCTTGTAGTTGGCGAGCTATAAAAATCATGTTGGCCATGCCTCTTGATGGCCTAAACCCAAACTGAGATTCACGGAATAGCTCTTCAACAAGTTTTATAAGTCAGTTCTTGCAATGATCTTTCCTGCAATGGAAAGCAGGGAGATGCCTCTGATGTGATAAGACATTATTTATTATTATCTGCAAAATTTGGGTTGATATTGCACGTAGATTGCCTCACTGTATTTCAGAGAATATATTCAAAGGTCTATGAAGTTGAATCAAAGAAACAATGAAAAGTTGGTTCACATCAAAAGATACATGACCTCTTGTTTCAGGTAAGTGCTTTAACTATCGTTTATATAATAGACCGAACGTCCTGCAATTTATCTTAAAAACTCTTCCTTTTTAATATGCAAACTGCAGTTTTTGATATTTTCACAAGATAATTTAAATCATCTACTGGATACTTTGATAGGAGTATATAAATTATTTTAATAGCTAGAGACCAGCCATTTGATCTAGGCAACCTATTGTACCTTATTGCATACTGGTGTACAAATCCAAGCTTCATCAAAAGCCATGGGCAGAATTTTCCCAGGCCAGTGGAGGCAGGTTCCAGAGTCTACAGAGTGTGAAAGTCCCAGAAACTGACATTGGGTAGAAATCCCAATGTCATTGTACCCTGTTCAAGTTTTCTCTGGGGTGGGATTAAAGGTGAGCAGAGAACCCCCTTGAATTTCACAAACAAGTGATTAAGAAGTGGCTGAGGTAGTTAAGAAGGCAATTAACACTTGCTTTTACCAAGTGCTGGATTTCTAAGTCAGGTGACTCACTTCCCAACCTGTCTTCAATTTGCTAGGGTCTCCGAGATGGAGGCACATTGAGAGAGCTTCTTCAGTGAAACTGACAGGCTGGGAAGGCTTTGATCAGCGCACCTGAAGAACTACAGCCATGGTCAGATCCAGAGGCTGCTCTTCAAAGTACTTTCTTCTCTCAGAGAGAGCTTTCACTGCTTGACAGATGATTGCCAACATCTTTGAAGGCATTTCTCCTGCCTGACACTTCACTCACCTTCAGCTGCACTTCCTTGCTGCCAGCCTTTCAGCATGGCATGAGAGCAGCTGATGTTTCTTGCCATGTTCTGTGCTCTTTTCTCTTGCAAGGAGAGAAAGCAAGAGAGATGTGAGTGCTCACAACAGCTTGTGTGGAAAAGAAGGAAGGATATCACCTGTGAAGGGTGACTGAGGCATGCGTGTGAGAGGGCAGTAGGTTGAGGGTGAATTTGGGTGTTGGATGTTCAGATGTGGACGTGAGGAGGAGAGGAATGAGTGGAGCTGCAAAGTGTGTTGTTCTTCAGAATGTTGTGTAGGAGAATGCTGGGGAAGTCAAAATATGGTGCATGGCACCTGGAAGTGTTAAACCACACCTGCCATGACCTTCTGAGGTTCTAGATCCTCTTGATACATTGCCCAGAATGGAGGTGCCACACTTGGGCTGCTGACTTCCATCCATGCCTGCTTGGTTAGAGATGTTGTCCTCTTCCCTCTGACCTTGGGCGAGCTCACCTCACCATAGCTCCTCAGATTCCACAGGAGGACATCCAGGTAAGAGTGAGACACCCTAGGGGGCAGCCTTCCCAGGTCTCCTCTGGTTGCTATAGCCTCAAAAATCTAAGTGTTGAAGTGTTGTTCAATACCTCTATTGAGATTGATGCAATTACCAGCTCCATTATTCCCTCAGTAAATTCTGTGTCTGAAAAATTGCAATCTCTGCCTTTGTCCCAACATCTACTAACCAACTGGTCAATAGTTTCTTTGGGCTATCATTTCAAATTAATGGATTCTGAATTTGACCTTAACTCTTAACTGATCCGCCAGCATTGAGTTTAGACAGCTCCTTCATTACTGCTTCTGACAGTCCAGAAGTGTTGATGTGATGAAGGCCATCATTGCCAATCACTAACTTTATCTTTACTGCCTGCTTGTCAGGCTCTGTGTCTAGTAGACACAAATACATATGCTGTCTAAACAATCTGATTTTGTTGTGCATATCTGGAGCCTTCCAATTCATAACTGGATAATTTGTTGTCATGGTGTCAAAATTTCTTGCAATGTGAGAATTCTCTTTTCCAAAATTTTCCTTTTAAATAAACTTTCCTCAATGGAAAAAAAATAAGAGTGCAGGTCTACTGCAGCTGTAGGACTGGGCCCCTGCCATGGCCCGAGTTCTGTCGTTGTGGTGCAGGGTCCTCCAACGAAGCTTTTTTCGGCGGGAAAAACCCACGATGCTCAACGGTTCTGCAGTCCTGCTGCCCCAATTTAGATCAACTTTTCCCGCCCACTTCCGCCAGAACACTGCCTTTCTGGTCAGTTACCATTTCAAGACACCTCCCCCTTCACATACTCACTCTGTCAGAGTACCGATTCTCAAGGACAATTTTTGGATTGATCCTAAATTTTGCTGCTGCTGCTTCTTCCAACCATTTATCAGCGTTATCCAATACTTTTGGCTCCTCCTGTTTCCCAATGTCACCACTTTGTGATCGCTACCACTAAATGCGAATCACTGCCACAATGTGCACCACTGCCACTATGTTGTGTTATTGGATTTTAACGCAAATGTACCAAACACTATGATAATGATTGGCAATCTAAATGAAGAGCTCTTTATCGGAGAACAACAGAATTCCAGGAGGGCTCTTCATCTGTTACCTGCTGATCAATACTTTTCCAACTACTATATTCTATGTTGCATCACTTCCTGTGATAATATATACCAAACATTTACATATTCAGCAGTATGTTAATCCATATGTTAAATGACTTGCAGAGGAAAGCAATATCACAACAGCAGCTACATAATTTTTCTGCTGCATTGGGAAGAATTAGATGATTCAGGGTTGATTTTACTTTAATCCAAACTATGGAAATATTTCATAAGTGTACAATTAAATTTAGTAAAGCTTAATTTCAATTTGCATATATTATCAAATTTTTAACTCTCTGCAACCATAACTACTTGGCCAGCCTGATCTCAAAAGTAGATTTTTTTTGTACCAGTTTAATCTCAACATGCCAGAGCTAACCATCTAATGAATTTACTGTTTCTGTATCCTCAAACCAGTTGTGACATCTCAAGTCTACTTTGTTTATGTGGACAAGTTTCCATTAACAATTTTGAGTAAAGTATTTGGCTTTACGTTTTCGAAGTGGATCCTCTGAATTTTGAATGGTAGTCAATGGCCAGAATTTCAAGGCCTGACCATTAACTGAAATCATAGGATAGAATAATTGAGTGAAATTACAACATTGGGAAGCTGTCCAACATATAAATCATGTGTTTGGCATCACAAAATACCCAAAGCATTCATGCAATGAAAGCTTTTCTGATTCTATGGGTGGAATTTTCCCAGCCCTGTGGCGATAGGCTTGGAGGCAGGGGGCGTAAAATGATAGAGGAAAGCATTGGAGCGCATTGTCAAATTCTTTCCGCTGCTGGCCAATTTTCCCAGAGTGGTCCAACAGCAGGATCGAGACCATACCTGGTGGTGGCAGGCAGCCAACTGAGCCTGTTAAGCAGCCAATTGACCACAATTTTGTACAGCTTTACCATTTTCCATGGGGCACAGGATTCCATGGAACGTCAGTGGCCCATCTGCCCAAAGGAAGCAAGAGCTCAGCATGAGTGAGTGTGCTAGCAGCCAATGGGTTTTACTGCATTTAAAAGCAGACAGGCTCAAATCAGAGGATCAAAGGTTGGGACCTTTAGAGGGATTGCAGAGTGTAAGGCCAGTACAGAGGGCTGTTAGTAGAAGGGTGTCTCTCAGGTAGTGAGGATGTAATGGAATGCAAACAGGGCAGACAAAGACAGTGCATAAGGGCAATAAGGCAGGTTAATGTTTGAAGAAGGTGTTACCAATTCAAAGCTTCATGGAAATGTTGGAGGACCCATGTTTCCAAAGTCTGTGTCTGTCCAGGCAGGTGGTAGCGGAGTTGTGTGGAATGCTGGAGGAGGAGTTGATGCCAATGGAATGTGCTGGGCACCCATTGCTTGTGGAGGTGAAGGTGACTGTGGCACTCAACTTATACATCTCAGAATTGATTGCCTGGAGACATATGCGGGATCTCTCAGTCAGCGATGTATATCAGTTAGGGCAATACAACAGGTATCGCACCAATCAGACCAGTTAGGCCACGAGGGTGATTGGACTTGGAACTATTACTGGATTCACCCGGGTCCAGGGAGGTATAGAGTGCACATATGCAGCCTCACAGAGCAGCCAGGTGTTTGTGTGTTTATTAACGGGAAGGTGATTCACTCACTGAATATTCAAATAGTATGTGACTACCACAAAAGGATCCTGTAGGTGTGTGCAAGGGAAGCTGCCATAACTTGTTCATCCTGGTGCAGTCCCAGGAGCCTAAACTTTTCACTGCACCCAAATGCCTTCATGGATGGATGCTGGATAACAAGGGGTATCCACTAAAGACATGGGTGCCTACACTTGTGTGGAACCCAAGACAGAGGCAGAGGACATCTACAACCACTGCCATGTGACTACAAGGACAACCATCAAACAGGCAATTGGGCTGCTGAAAATGCAGTTCCGATGCTTAAACAGTTCCAGGAAGCCCTGCAATATACCCCACGAAGGGTCTCCTGCTGGTCTGCTGTGCTGTGCACAGCCTGGCTTGAAGGAGTAGCACTGGAGACAGATGACCGCATTAAATGCTCTGCCTCCTCCTCTGAGGATGAAGGAAATGAGCATCAAGATTCAGCAGCCAATGGCGATATACCTGCAGTACCAATAGCCACAACCATTGATATGTGTCTTTAAGGAAGACATGCAACACCCTCATCCCCCCAGGATTCTCTTGCGGTTCCCAGTAAAACTAGTGGACATGTGATAAGTATCTCCCTGTGGTAACCACAGTGGCCTGTCATGAAATGCCTTAAGCATGATACCGACTGCATCATGAGACTACTCCAGTCCTACACTCACCAGTGGTCTACCTTCAGTGTCCATCATTTCATGCCCTCTATCTCAATGCTTCAATGTATGAACATGGCCCAGTGGAATAGAAATAAACAGATGTCTAAGGATGCTTTTCACTAAACTTTAGAGTGCTCAAAACAATAACGCCATCATTCAGCAACTACATATCACCCAACCTGATCTTTTTTAAAACATATTTCTATAGAATTGACAGATCCATGGGAAACCCACAGTGCTTTGAACATCTTGTAGCCTCTGCTCTACTGGAAGGCAACATAACACTTCTGAACATTGCGGATTGAGCATTTCAAAATGAATCCTAAATATGCTTGTGTTTTTGTATCTTTTAACATGTGGCTAAAATAGCAATTAAAGTCAAATGGTGTGTTACTATTCAGAGAATAAATAACATGTTATATTGATCTGCTACAGCACTTCCAGGTAGGGATCAATTTGTACTTTGATATAAGAGAATCTAAATTAATCATATGAAAGTTACAGAAACTGTGCAACAAATAAGCAAGATTTTATTCATTAGCATTAATAATAAACTAGTAAATAAATCTTGGATGTTTTTACACTCATTATTCAAGGGCTGCCATGTGGAAGTGCCTGCACTCCTCTTCCTGCTTTTCACTGCCTGAGGCTTGCAGCTTGTCAGGTGGGCTTCATAGGAACAAATCCACATTCTTCAAGTCTCTGGTACAATATGTTACAACATCAAAGTTCTGCACTGCCATATCACCTTAGAGCAATTTTTTTCAAATAAAGATTCTGTATGATTGCCAGCACAATAATATTAGAATTCTAATTTTTCCCTGGACACAAAGTAATGGTGTCTTATTGTGGCTTAGATCCAACTTACTAATTGTTAATAGTACAACACATTGATATCACATCCATGTCTTTAAAAGGTTAAGCTGAAGAACTGTGCCAAGTTGGATTGGGAAACAACAAGCAAAAGATACATTTCATGCACTGTGAAATGCTAATGAGCAAGCATATTTTTCCAGTTATTTCCCCTGTGATCCAGAGACATAGTTAGCTGATGATGAAAGTTATGCAATTAATAAAATCACTGTTCCTGATAAACAGATATCCTGTAAGAATCAATTCTCTAACTTCGTTGGCAAATAGAACAATCATGCAAAACTGAAACATTGGCCAGAGTTTTACACCCACCTCTCCCCCGGAGACAGGTTGACAGGTGCGGGTACCCCGGAGACAGGTTGACAGGTGCGGGTACATAAAATTGGATGCCATGGCAGTGGCATTGTGCCTGTTATCCACCCAGCCCCATGGGTATTTTACCCACAGTAGGGGAGGCATCGGGCGGCTCGCTCACCCGTGAGCCAAGTGAAGCTCTTAAGTGGCCAATTAATGGCAATTTAAGGGCCTCCTCCATCTGCTGTTGGTATTTTAACCATGGCAGGTGATGCCAATGCCAGGTGTCCTAGTGCCCTTGCTGTTAGCCTTCTGCTCAGCATCCTTTGTCCAATGGAGTCCCCCCATAATGTATTTCCCTCTATGCTTCTGTACCTCCCCTCACTCTGCTGACCCTGGTCTCTCACCCTCCACCCCTTTTGCCGGCCTGGCCCTGGCAAGACCCCAAACCTAGCTTTGCCTGGGCTCCATAGGCTCTTCTTCTTCGTAGACAGGTTGCAGTCCCTCCAGCAGCCACTGCTCCCCATAGCGCTGCTGGGACCAGAGCACTGCTGGCCATTTGATTGGGTGGCAGCTCTTGGAGGCAGGACTTCCTCCTTGATGAGGTTGCAAGTCCCACCTCAACCCAATTAATGGTCCTGCCATGTGACAATGGCTGCAGAACGATCTGGCCAAGCGGACTGAGTTCACCCCTGACCTTTGCACCAAAAAGATGGGGCTATCCTCCCTCCCCTGCATAAAATTCAGCCCAGTGGAATTTTGTAATTTTTCTAGTTCATAAGTCTCTATAACACACAAAAATGAAATAGACAAAAATGCTAGGATTAAAATCTGAAATAAATGAAAAAAATGCTGAAAATACACAACTGATGAGGGTCTAATAAAAACATCAACTTCAACAGATGCTGACGGACTTGTTGTTAATTTGCAGCATTTTCTGTTTTATTCTAGGCTTCAGGGCAGATTTTACTGTACATATAATTCCAAATATGTCTATGACTAATAATGTTGGGTTATAGAAATTTACTTTCAAATGCCTTTTAATAATGAGACTTTCACCTGTTAAATCGCATTGCTTTCCATTCCTCTCTTGACGCTTGGCCCAGGCTGTGCCGACGTACACGACTGGGGTTACTGCTCTCGTTCGTTATCTTTTTTTCAAATGCTCGTCTTTTCATCTGGAGCGTCTGAACTCCTGAATTTTCATTGATCATAGTTTCATCATTGTAGGAATCTGCAGCAGGTTCTTTCTCAGTTCCAGCTTCTGTTCTGTAAAAATACCAACGTTACTCTAAATGAGCAGTCAAGAAAATAACCTTTCCCCTTTCAATTTGCTGTGCAGGCAATTTTTTTATTGCTTCAATAAATAAAGCGTCAGAAAACTGGTTTATTTGATTGACTTTCAGTTCTAAAATTTGCTGTCAAGATTTAGAGGGGCTTGCGGTTTAGCAGAAGTGCTGCAAGTACTGATTAATGCACTGGTTATCTTCACAAGTTTATGCCAGTTTTAAGTGTTATTGCTCACACCGGTTTAAATAGTTCAGGTTAGGTTTTCAATCTGGGGTCAGGAACACGATGCCTGGACATTACTGGGTCCTGACATTGCGCTATATCAGCTCTAATTGGGCCAGGGGCAAGTTCAGCACCCAATTAATGGCACCAGGTGCTGCCTGGAGGTGGTAACTGGCTCTGGAGGGTGGTTCTCAAAGGCATATGGCAACCGATGCTGGGCTTGCAGTTGCCTGGTAGAATGGAACAGGCAGAAGAAGGGGGTCAGCAGTCTAACGGTCTAAACAAATGCCCAAACGCTCACTCAAGTGATGGCAACTGTGTGCCACTGCTTTGTTATGTTATTCTTCTCGATGTAAATGTACCAATCATACCCAAGGGTTGGTGAAAGAATAATGTGGGTTCTTTATTTGAAGATGGGCTATATACAGATAATGTTCATTGGGAGACTGTGAGGCACAAGTCTGACCTCGAACACTGCTGTTTACAGATTGCTTCAAGCCATGGGACTATGACATCATATCCTGTCGGTGTATAACAATTAACAGTAGTTTAAGATATGCTCCTTAAAGGTATATGCACATCAATTGCAACAGCCTCATTTTTTCTAAACTAAAGGTCTACCCTTAAGAATCAGACAAGTTATATGACAGCAAAGTGAAATAACACAGTGTCTGAATGTACTTTAGCATAGAGGAATGAATTTACAAGTCTCTGAAGTCTCTCAGGGTTAGGGCCAAGTGCTGGAAAATGGGATTAGAATAGATAAGTGCTTGATGGCCGGCACGGACATGATGGGCCAAAGGGCCTGCTTCTGTGCTGTATAACTCTATGCATCAGTGGTTTGCTTAGCTGTCCAGCTTCAGTTACAATGAAAACAGAATTACCTGGAAAAACTCAGCAGGTCTGGCAGCAACGGTGGAGAAGAAATCAGTTAACGTTTCGAGTCCTCATGACCCTTCGGCAGAACTGAGTATAGGTAGGAGAAAGGTGAAATATAAGCTGGTTTAAGGTGGGGGGGCGGGGGGGGGAGAGAGAAGTTGAGGGTGGGGTGATTGTGGGGATAAGCAAGCAGTGATAGGAGCAGATAATCAAAAGATGTCACAGACAAAAGGATCAAAGAGGTGTTGAAGGTGGTGATATTATCTAAGAAAAGTGCTAATTAAGAATGGAAGGCAGGATATTCAAGGTACAGCTCTAGTGGGGGTGGGGTGGAAAGACTAACAAAGTTTTAGTTTTAGATTTAAAAATAATGGAAATAGGTGGGAAGAGAAGAATCTATATAAATTATTGAAAAAATAGGGAGGGGGGAGAAACGGGGTGGGGATGGGGGGAGGGGGAGTTTAAGATCTAAAGTTGTTGAATTCAATATTCAGCCCGGAAGGCTGTAAAGTGCCTAGTCGGAAGATGAGGTGCTGTTCCTCCAGTTTGCGTTGGGCTTCACTGGAACAATGCAGCAAGCCAAGGACAGACATGTGGGCAAGAGAACAGGGTGGAGTGTTAAAATGGCAAGCGACAGGGAGGTTTGGGTCGTTCTTGCAGACAGACCGCAGGTGTTCTGCAAAGCGGTCGCCCAGTTTGCGTTTGGTCTCTCCAATGTAGAGGAGACCGCATTGGGAGCAACGAATGCAGTAGACTAAGTTAGGGGAAATGCAAGTGAAATGCTGCTTCACTTGAAAGGAGTGTTTGGGCCCTTGGACGGTGAGGAGAGAGGAAGTGAAGGGGCAGGTGTTGCATCTTCTGCGTGGGCATGGGGAGGTGCCATAGGTGGGGGTTGAGGAGTAGGGGGTGATGGAGGAGTGGACCAGGGTGTCCCGGAGGGAACGATCCCTACGGAATGCCGCCAGGGGGGTGAAGGGAAGATGTGTTTGGTGGTGGCATCATGCTGGGGTTGGCGGAAATGGCGGAGGATGATCCTTTGAATGCGGAGGCTGGTGGGATGCTAAGTGAGGACAAGGGGGACCCTATCATGTTTCTGGGAAGGAGGAGAAGGCGTGAGGGAGGATGCGCGGGATATGGGCCGGACACGGTTGAGGGCCCTGTCAACGACCGTGGGTGGAAAACCTCGGTTAAGGAAGAAGGAGGACATGTCAGAGGAGCTGTTTTTGAAGGTAGCGTCATCAGAACAGATGCGACGGAGGCGAAGGAACTGAGAGAATGGGATGGAGTCCTTACAGGAAGCGGAGTGTGAGGAGCTGTAGTCGAGGTAGCTGTGGGAGTCGGTAGGCTTGTAATGGATATTGGTGGACAGTCTATCATCAGAAATTGAGACAGAGAGGTCAAGGAAGGGAAGAGAAGTGTCAGAGATGGACCATGTGAAAATGATGGAGGGGTGGAGATTGGAAGCAAAATTAATAAATTTTTCCAGGTCCTGACGAGAGCATGAAGCAGCACCGAAGTAATCATCGATGTACCGGAGAAAGAGTTGTGGGAGGGGGCCGGAGTAGGACTGGAACAAGAAATGTTCCACATACCCCATAAAGAGACAGGCATAGCTGGGGCCCATGCGGGTATATATAGCCACACCTTTTATTTGGAGGAAGTGAGAGGAGTTAAAGGAGAAATTGTTCAGTGTGAGAACAAGTTCAGCCAGACGGAGGAGAGTAGTGGTGGATGGGGATTGTTCGTGCCTCTGTTCAAGGAAGAAGCTAAGGGTCCTCAGACCATCCTGGTGGGGGATGGAGGTGTAGAGGGATTGGACATCCATGGTGAAGAGGAAGCGGTTGGGGCCAGGGAACTGGAAATTGTTGATGTGACGTAAGGTGTCAGAGGAATCACGGATGTAGGTGGGAAGGGACTGGACAAGGGGAGAGAGAAGGGAGTCAAGATAACGAGAAATGAGTTCCGTGGGGCAGGAACAGGCTTACACGATCGGTCTGCCAGGACAGTTCTGTTTGTGGATTTTGGGTAGGAGGTAGAAGCGGGCCGTCTGAGGTTGGGCGACTATCAAGTTGAAAGCTATGGGGGGAAGATCTCCAGAGGAGATGAGGTCAGTGACAGTCCTGGAAACGATGGCTTGATGTTCTGTGGTGGGGTCATGGTCCAGGGAGAGGTAGGAGGAAGTGTCTGCGAGTTGATGCTCAGCCTCCGCGAGGTAGGCCCATCTGCCGCGCATCCGCCCTCACGCCTTCTCCTCCTTCCCAGAAACATGATAGAGTCCCCCTTGTCCTCACTTATCATCCCACCAGCCTCCGCATTCAAAGGATCATCCTCCGCTATTTCCGCCAACTCCAGCATGATGCCACCACCAAACACATCTTCCCTTCACCCCCCCTGGCGGCATTCCGTAGGGATCGTTCCCTCCGGGACACCCTGGTCCACTCCTCCATCACCCCCTACTCCTCAACCCCCACCTATGGCACCTCCCCATGCCCACGCAGAAGATGCAACACCTGCCCCTTCACTTCCTCTCTCCTCACCGTCCAAGGGCCCAAACACTCCTTTCAAGTGAAGCAGCATTTCACTTGCATTTCCCCTAACTTAGTCTACTGCATTCGTTGCTCCCAATGCGGTCTCCTCTACATTGGAGAGACCAAACGCAAACTGGGCGACCGCTTTGCAGAACACCTGCGGTCTGTCCGCAAGAAAGACCCAAACCTCCCTGTCGCTTGCCATTTTAACACTCCACCCTGTTCTCTTGCCCACATGTCTGTCCTTGGCTTGCTGCATTGTTCCAGTGAAGCCCAACGCAAACTGGAGGAACAGCACCTCATCTTCTGACTAGGCACTTTACAGCCTTCCGGGCTGAATATTGAATTCAACAACTTTAGATCTTAAACTCCCCCTCCCCCCATCCCCACCCCGTTTCTCCTCCCCTCCCTATTTTTTCAATAATTTATATAGATTCTTCTTTTCCCACCTATTTCCATTATTTTTAAATCTAAAACTAAAACTTTGTTAGTCTTTCCACCCCACCCCCACTAGAGCTGTACCTTGAGTATCCTGCCTTCCATTCTTAATTAGCACTTTTCTTAGATAATATCACCACCTTCAACACCTCTTTGATCCTTTTGTCTGTGACATCTTTTGATTATCTGCTCCTATCACTGCTTGCTTATCCCCACAATCACCCCACCCTCAACTTCTCTCTCCCCCCGCCCCCCCACATTAGACCAGCTTATATTTCACCTCTCTCCTAACTATACTCAGTTCTGCCGAAGGGTCATGAGGACTCGAAACGTTAACTGATTTCTTCTCCACCGATGCTGCCAGACCTGCTGAGCTTTTCCAGGTAATTCTGTTTTTGTTTTGGATTTCCAGCATCCGCAGTAGCTTTTAGCTTTTTGTTTTTATTTCAGTTACAATGATCCTTGTTGGAAGCTGCTGTATTTTTCAGAATGCTATTTGGAGCTTTGTTTGTGTTGTGTTTTAGACCGTGTCCTAGTTGTAATAGGACTGCTTGGTATTTCTAACTGTGGCATTGTTCTGATTTGGCATCTGTTGGGTTGCACTGTCATGCCATTTGGCTTTCATACTTGATACAGCCTTGGTTCTAGACATATGATGATGATTTCTTCTGGATTCCATATGCTATCAGTTAGGTGTTGGACTCAAACTTTCTGTCTGATGTTCAGGTTGGGTAACTTGTTACCCCCATGCCGGTTGTGTATCTCTTATCTTCCCCTTTTGTTTTTGAGTAATACACCTTGTACTCCTGGGAGAATCAACAAGTGATGACTGGGAAGGTCTGCCCGCACCTGTCTGCCAAATAGCAATTCTGCATTGGTTCCAGAGTATGTAGTTTGCAAATTCAGAATAGGTATACGTATTCGGTTCAAACATTGTCTTTTTTCCTGTTGGCTGATTATCTGCATTGCAGAGTCAGGGGATCTTCTCCCAGTGTAAGCACAGAGTGTCCAATGGAGCTCCATGTGGTCTGTGGTCCTCATCATTGTCTTGGTGACTCTATGAATGGTGACCAAGGACAGGTCCTTGCATGCTGGTAGGCCTGCAATCACTGGATTTGTGGTATCCACAACATATAATATCTGGCGTGACCAGGCTGAGTTTTTGGAATGACATTCGAGTGTAATGGATCGCTAGGGATGCAGTCGGAGTCATTGTATGTGGTTAGTTTGGCGTTGGTTGGTTAAATCATCATTTGCCACTTTTACGGGTACATTCATTTCAGCGTACGAAGTGAAAGAATGTTTTACACCAGCACTGATAACCATTTTTGCGTATAGGTTATGGTGACCCTTCATCTATGGGCATTAAACTCGGATGGTGCCAAGGGCTTCTGTTGGTACCACTGTGCCAATACATTCTTTGATGTTCACCTTTCTGAATGTTTGTTTACTGTGTCAATGGTCTAGTCATCCTCATCATCTGACTGTGTAGTTTGACTAGACATTTTGTGGGACTTGTCTTGATGTTTGGTACATGCTCTTGGTTGGTTGGATTGCTATACCCATGTGATCTCTGGTTGTGTCCTCTAGTGATGTTGAGCCACTTGTTTTGGCCTTTGTTTTCTGGACTGGCACTTCCAATGTCCTCTGGTGCCACATGACTTGGATACAGCATTAAAAGATGGGCATTTTCTGGGTGCACATATGGGGTGCACCACCTGCATTGTTTATTAGGCTTGCCTGTATTGGCTATGTGCAAACGGTGGACAAATTATGTGTAGCCTTTAGACTCTGTCTGCCCATTAATATGGCTTTGTACGTGTCCGCTTTGTAGTAGAGCTTCCATGATGCAACATTTGGGTTGTTCCAAGGTGTCTTTCTGGAACGCTTCCATTGGGATAGATGCTATCAAAAGCTCAGTTATTCTGTTGACTAGCTCTGCTGCCGTAACATCGCAATGACACCACTCATCTCTGCATCTACTCAGGAATTGATCAATGGTTCCTGTCGGTTGTTGCTTAAAAGACATGAATTTCAGGTGGTGTGTTCTGAAGTAGAGCTTCACTTGTAATTGATCTTCAAGTGTTGACCATATTTTATCTGGATTTTTTTCAAATGGTCGCCAGAAAGACCTAACATATGTAATTTGTAGAGGCCTTCGTTGCCTACAACAATTTTAATTACTTGTTTATTTGGTTCAGAAATATTGAAGTGCAGGAAACACAGCTTGACGCATTGTCTGGGTAATGCAAATTGAGATAGGAGATCCGTTGCCTTCCAATTGAGTGTTGGAAATTTTGGGGTCATATTTTAGCTTTTTGCAGCATTTTTAATGCTATCTGGAGTTGTTGACAGCTATCCAAGTTTCGTCCAGCTCTTTTAGAGTTAATTTTGCTGAGTTGCAGTACCAATGCCTTTGTTGATCGTAGATTACTGCTTAACTGCAATGGTGGTGCTGTTGAGCTCTCTCTGGTTTTTCCTGGTATGTTCTGCCCATAGAACAGTATTTTTGGCATGAAATGTAGCTGCCTGCTTCCAAAGGGTAAGCAAACCAGTGAAAAAAATTTTTTTATAACTTTCTTTTAGCTGTTAGGAGTTGTTCGTGGGTGGACTTTTTCTTTTCAGCCTAGCCTACAGAATTTAGCTTCAGCAGTGGACTCTTGCAGTGAGACCCTCCAGACTCTAATGTATAATTTCTGTTCCTGCTTAAACTTCGCAGTAGATAAACCTTTACTATTTAAGCTGTTCCAAGTGCAAACAATCTTGGCCCAATGTCTGCTGGCTGGAGCGAGGTGCGATCCCAGAACTGAGATTCAGTGTGTAGAATCCCTTCAAAACTGCAGAATCCTTACACACAGCGAGTCTTAATCCGAAAGATGGCACTTTTAACAGTGCAGCCCTCCCTCGGTACTGCATTGCAGTCTTAGCCTAGATTACGTGCTCTAGTCCCTGGCTTGGGATATGAACTTGCAGCCTTCTGACTCAGAGGCAAGAGTGCCACCACTGAGTCAAGGCTGACATCCATTACATTCTCCGGTGAAATAATTTTCTATGAATCTACAGAGAATTACATATGCATTTTGACAGGAAATATAAAACCACAACAAACGTGTGTGCTAATTTCTACAGCAGCTCTTATATGTGCTGATTGTAGATTTGCTGACTTGTGGGAAGTCATAGGTTACCCAACTGGTAAGTGACTAACTTATGTGTTCCTAATCATGGTAAAATTATCTGTTTTTTGTATGCTATAAGCTATTGTTTAATAGTGTAGCATTCTGCCAGTAAATTCCCAACTGAACACGAGGTAAGTTAGGTGTAAAGATTGAGAACGTTGAAAATGAAATTCACTTGTTTAAAACTGACAGCAGATGATTACGGAAAAACCGAAGATTCTCCACGATGAGCTGTCTGCTGTATCCTGCAGTGTATATATGGTATCTCATTGAATAGATACAACTTAAAAGTAACAGAAATGTTATAATACATAGGGAAATGTCTGCTTTTAGCTGTTTTGTTAGTGCTGGACAAGTCATAGAAACATTTGAACAGGTTTAGTTCATTCAGCTGCTTGGGGCTATTCTACTATTCAAATTAGATCATGGTTGATCAGTACCTCAAATCTATTTACCTGCTTTTGCTCCATATCCCTTACTATCCTTCCCAAACAAAAATATGTTTCACTTTTAAAGATTTTAATTAACTTAGCCTTGAAATCTTTTTGAAGGAGCTTCCCACTATCCTTTACATAAAGAAGTGTTTTATAACATCACCCCTGAATCATCGAGTTCCAGTTCTAAGGTTATGCCCCTTGTTCTGGACACCCCACCAGAGGAAATAGATCCTCTCTATCTACCCTATCAACTCCTTTAATCATCTTAAGGCCTCAATTAGATCACCTTTAACCTTCTATACGAAACAACAACTTATGGTTATATAGTGCCTTTAACATAACGAAACATCTCAATGCGCTTCACAGGAGCATTATTAAAAAAAAGGATGGCACTGAGTCACATAAGGAGATATTAGGACAGATGACTAAAAGATTGGTCAAAGAGGTAGGTGTTTAAGTGTCTAAAGGAGGAAAGTGAGATAGAGAGGCGGAGAGGTGTAGGCAGGGAATTCCAGAGTTCCAATGTATGTCAGTGAGCACAGGGGAGAGGAAAGAGACTTGGTGAGAGTTAGATACCCTCATATACAATGCAGTCTAGGCGTTAAGTGGTCGTAGGATATTCAACTGTGGTGGGCATTGAGTTAAGACATGGGCAGCAGAGTTTTGGATGATTACAAGTTTACGGAGGGTAGAATGTGGAAGATCAGCCAGGGATGCATTGGAACAGTCAGGTCTAGAGGTAACAAAGACATGAATAATGGTTTCAACATCAGGTTAGCTGAGACAGAGGCAAAATTAAGCGATGTTACAGAGGAGGAAATAAGCAGTCTTAGTGATGGCACAAATATGAGGTCAGAAGCTCATCATAGGATCAAATGTGACACCAAGGTTGTGAACAGGCTGGTTCAATGTCAGACTGTTGCCAGGAAGAGGGATTGAGTTGATGCCTAAGGAATGGAGTTTGGAGTGAGGACCAAAAACAACGGCTTCAGCCTTTCTAATATTTAATTGGAGGAAATTTCTGCTTATCCAGTACTGGGTGTCAGATAAGCAGTCTGATAACTTAACAGCAGTACAGCAGTCAAGAGAGGTGGTGGTGAGGTAGAGCTGGGTGTCGTCAACATACATGTGTGCCTCCCAGAACGAAAAAAATAGTAAAAACTAGGAAATAAGAGTCCTGGTCTGAGCTGGTCTTGTATTCCTTAAAATGGAACACTAGTAAAAACTGGGAAACAAGAGTACTGGTCCCAACTGTTTTTTCCTTCTGGGCTTCAGATGATGTGGCTGAAGGGCAGCACGTCGATGAGAAATAGAAGGTGGTCAAGGATAGATCGCTGGGGCACAATGGAGGTATTGCTGCAGAGGCAGAAAGAGAAGCCATTTCAAATAAGTCTCTGGCTATGATTTGATAGCTAAGAATGGAACCAGCAGGTGAGAGCAGTCTTACCCAGCTGAACAACAGTTGGAGGAGGATGGTGTGGACAATCATGTCAAAGGCTGCAGACAGATTGAGAAGGTAGAAGAGGGAAAGTTCACATTGCTCAGGGTCACATAGGACATAATTTGAGACTTTGTTGAAAGGTGTTTTGGTACTGCAGCAGGAGCAGGAACCTGATCGGAGAGATTCAAACATAGAGATGCAACTGGAGTTGGGAGGCGACAACACATTTAAGGGCTTCCGAGAGTCAAGGGAGATTGGAGATGGGATGTTAGTTTGCAAGGACAGTGGCCTCAAGGGTTGTTTTCTTTTTGAGGGAAAGGGTGATGACAGCAGATTTAAAGGAGAGAGGGACACACCTGAAGAGGGAGAACTGTTAACAATATTAGCTAACCTGGGGCATAGGAGGGGAAGTCGGGTAGCCAACAGTTTAGTGGGGATAGGGTCGAGGGAACAGGAAGCGGATCTCATGGACATAATGAGCTCAGAGAGGGCATATGGGGAGATAGGAGAGCAACTAGAGAAAGATGTGAGTCCAGGGCTAGGGCAGGGGGGCTAACATTAAAGGAAGTATGGCCAGGTGAGCTAGTGGAAGGCAGTGATGGGGCAGTGACAGCTGATCAAATTGTCACATTCTTAGTGACAAAAAATCCATGAGCCCCTCGCAATTGTTGTTGGAGTTGAAGGTGGAGGGGACATGGAAGTGTTGTTTAAAAAGATGGCTTGCAGTAAAGAAAAGAAGCTGGGGATGATCCTGGACTAGTGAACAGTTTTAC